>NC_077227.1:730313896-730642467 GCF_027887165.1 Monodelphis domestica
AGGGGGAAAAACCTAATTGTTATCATCATATAGTTCATATACACAATGGGAATAGAAATGACTCCTATCCATTTGCATAATGTCAAATTAAATTTAATAAGAATTTGTTAAGTGTCTAATCTGTCATACCCTATTCTAAGGCTGAGTACTGTGCACAGGAAGACAAAATAATTAAATAACCCTTGCCTTTACTTAGCTAATATTTTCCTTGGAAAGAAGTGACACATGCACAAGGATTGTTACAAAACATATACACAATAAAAAATTATGAGCATCCTAGAAAAATGAATCAGCACATTTTAATGGGGGGTTGAAAGGAGATAGGGTGTCTAAGAAGTGAAAAAGTCTAGCATGATACCATAGGCTTTAGTCCATTCAGATGATAGGAAAATTAATGTGTACTATGTTAGATTTAAAATAGATTTGAGCATTAAATAGTTGTAGATAAGAGAGTGGGAGCCATAAACTGTGATAATTGAAATGTTTGGGAGCAAGGGAAATATATAACAATTATAACCTCTGAAATATGTTTTCTACTGTGTCTTGGTTTTATATTAATATAAGATGGTCGCCAGGGAATTATATTCCCAATTTATGAATATGCCCAAGCCAAATGGTTTTTATAGAGAAATTTAATTTATAATACTCTGATTAATCAATAGAAAGAGAGAGAAAGTAAGAAAGGAATAAGAATGAAGGGTCTCAAACCAATAAGGCCTAGACCTCAGTCCTAAGAGATAAATCAGTCAGTTGGTTTTATCACTCACCCAAGATCTCCCTAGGTAAGGCTTCTCATGGCAACCTCAGGCTCCACCTTCAAGAGAACCTCCTTACAAGAAATGTTTCCAGAGAATTTTCCTCATGACTCCTCCTGAGTTCACCTTCCACAGCCTCCTTCAAAACCTCTCCAGCAGCTCTCCCTCCAGGACCTCTCTCCTCTCAGACCTCCTCCAGAGCAAAAACCTCTCTCTCAGCCCTCCTTCAGAGCAAACACCTCCCAGTCCTCCGACCCCTCTATCTTTAAGGAAACAATCTACGTTTCCTCCCCTCAGTTCTCACATCTACCAATCACTGTCAATGTCTCCCCTGTGCCAATGGTGGCTCTAGCTTAACCCAGGACCGCCCAGAGGTCTCTCCCCTTTGGACATGTCTGTTGAAGGTCATATTCTCAAATAATTAAATCTTGATCTTTGCTGCAGCCCTTCCTAAATCCTGTTACTCTGAGTAGGGTGGAGATTGTAGTTTCCAAGACCTGATTCTGTCATTCCAAGTATCTCTATTGTATCAAATCTAAAATCAATCATGACTCAAAGAACTTCCTGTTCTATGCTTAAGCATAGGTCAAAGCCCTTTCCATTGTTTAGCAAAAGGTTTTTGTCCTAAAGTAGTCTTAAGTAGGGAGGAGAAGGATCCTCCCATGCCAAGGAGTTTCATATTCCAATAGAGTTCTTACTATCAGTAGGAAATTTTTCCAAGTATGAAATTTCCCAATGGGGGAAATTTCCAACATTCATAAGTCTAAGAAATTTTAAGGTTTACAACTAGGAATAGAAGGAATGTTCAGTGGTACCTAAAATGTATAAGGAGTGGAATTCTATAATCAGTTTGAAAAAAAAATAGGCTGATATACATTGTGAAATGATTCCAAAACCAAAGGCAATAGCAGCATTTAAGACTTAATATTTAGTAATATCAGTTGTTCTGTGAAAGATGAATTAGTGAAGGAAGAAACTGAAAGCAAAGGAAGAAATTAGGAAGCTATAGTCATAGTAAAGGTTACGTTTATAAGGATCATGGCTGATCAACCCATTTAAAATCCTCATGCTTAGCTTACCACTGCCACCAAGCTTGATGTCATCATGCCAAAGAGACTAGGACCTTCTATGTCACTGCCTAATATCCCTTGTCTATAGGAAATACATAATGACAGGAAGTCAGTGGGCTCCTGGGAAATGTAGTTCTTTTTTAAGGTAACAAATTTTTAATTATACATTCCCCCCTAATGATCAATTTGGAGGGGGGCTAGTCTCCCCCATTTGATCACTTAACATAATCAGTTTTTAAATTGCAGTAATATGGGGATGAAGGGAAAAGAAACCCATGATTGCTAGGCACATTGACAAAAATCTAGTTAGGGGATTATCCCCTTTGGCATAAGAATATACATACAAAACAAAAGCATTCAACCCCACACAGTTCAAATCAAAACATGCCAAAGTTCACTCTCGATCTTCTGGTGCAGCATGTGGTCAGTGGAGGCATCTTCATGGGGCCTTCTCCAAACAGTTAACTTTCTGGATTCAGAGAGGTAGCAAGTGTCTTAAGCTAAAATTACTCTCAAATGAAGTTAAACTTTGCATTTTAGAATAATAACACATTCCACCATGAAGAGGGAGTTGAAAAACACAGGGATCACTTAGGGAAGCATGCCTGAGTTATGAGGTATATGAATCGATTGACAAGAGAAATCAAAAACATTAAAAAAATCCAAATAAAAGAAAAAAATTGTGGATGAAATATAGACTATCAAAATGTTATATGTAAAAATTCTAAGTAAAGAATAAATAAACCTATAACTGGTCCTTCACTCAGGGCCCAATTAAAGTGATGTGTGCAATTATGCACTTATCCAATCAGTAGCCAGAACTAAAGAAAGCTTGCCACATTATGAAAGACAGAATAGGGTCTAGATTATAGGAGCCAGGTAGGAGATAAATTTGAAATACTTGGTACAATGTGGGACAATGAGACCAGCCTTTGACATATGTCAAAGCAGCCACAGCCTCGAACCCCAAACAAGTTAAAGACCTCTTGTTTTGGCTCAAAATTTCATCAATCCCATTGAAATTGGTTGGTGTTCAATTGACACTATGCAGTTTAGTTTTGTGGTTCTTTGCACTGTGCAAAGGCTCTTTTTGTATTCCCTTCTGGATTAAATATAAAGTAGAGTTTTATAGGCAATAGATCCCTTGCTATGGGGAAATTAATAAGCCCCTTAAATCACTAACAAGAGATTCAGTCCCTGAACAATTTAAATTAGAGCCAGAATACCTGTCAGCTCTGTCAAATCTAAAACAGGCTATACTGTCTGCCCCTGCTCTAGGTATCCCAGATTACAACAAGCCACTTATTTGGTATGTACATGAGAAGAAAGGGGTAGCTTCAGGTGTTTTAACTCAAACTTTGTGACCTTCTCAGCACTCAGTTGCTTATTATTCAGCCCAGCTTGACCCAGTACCTTCAGGAGTACCACCATGCCTTAGAGCAGTGGTTCTCAACCTTTCTAATGCCGTGACCCCGCACTACAGTTCCTCATGTTGCGGTGACCCCAAACCAAAAAATTATTTTGGTGGCTACTTCAAAACTGTAATTTTGCTACAGTTGTGATTCGGAATGTAAATACCTGATATGCATTATGTATTCTCATTGCTACAAATTAAGAGGTTGAGAACCACTGCCTTAGAGGCATAGCTGCCAGAGCTTTATTAGTAACAAAACTGTTGACCTAGTATTAGGATGTCCATTAACAATTATGTGCCCACAGGAAGTAGAAGCACTGTTGCCAAGGCAAGGAACACAGGCATTTTCTGATCAGTGAATTACAAGGTATGAAATAACCCTGTTAAATAATGAAAATATCACTTTAAAACACTGTACAACTCTTAATCATGCCACTTTGTTTCCAGATTTACCAATTTCAGGGGAACCATTACACAGTTGTGAAACACTAGTGTCCATGATGGAAAAGCCTCAAGATAATCTCTTGGACACTCCCTTAGACAACTCACAACTAGTCTTATTTACATATGGTTCTTCATTTATGAAGGATGGGAAATGCTTCACCGGAGCTGCTGTAGTCACAGAATTTGCCACTGAGTAGTCAGCTTCACTGCCCTCAAATATAAGTGCTCAAGGTTCAGAAGTTGTAGTCCTTAAACATGCCTGTATAACTACCAAAGATAAAAAGGCAACAATTCATACAGACTGTAGATATTCATTTGGCATTTGGCATTCAGTGGGTATGTTATGGCTCCAGAGAGGATTTTTAACTTCAGCTGGAAAAACTATAGCTAATGCAAAAATTATTAATGAAGTTCTTTCTGCTTGCTAGCTGCCTGAAACCCCAAGCTGTAGTTCATTGCTCTGCCCATACAGGTGGCACTGATCCTGTCTCTAGGGGAAATGACCAGGCAAATACCACTGAAAAGCTAGCAGCCACAGAAGGGCCTTAATTAATTTTAACATTAGCAACCACTGGTGACTTAAATTTATCACTTTCCTATAATGAAAAGGAAATGCAAAACTGGAAGCAAAAATTTAAAGCAAAACAAATTAATGGAATATGGGTGTCAATTGAAGGAAAACCACTAATCCCTAGAAGGTTTTTTTCACCAAATTTGCCAATTAATTCATAAAAATGGTCACTTTGGTACCCAGGGCATCATGAACTCTGTTAAAAGAGTATGGAAAACCCCTTGTATAACTACTATAGCCTCTAAATTGTGTACAGTCTTCTCTACCTGCCAAGCCTATAACCAACATGCCTTTCATGGCAAAGCTTTTGGTGGGCATTCTCTGGCTTACACACCTCTTAAGCACCTACAAATAGATTTCATAACAATGCCAAAGGCTGGGAATTAAAACATTTTGTGCAGTCATAGTAGATCAAATTACCAGATGGCCAGAAGCATTTCCTGCAGCCCAAGACACAGGAACTTTCTTTGCAAAGGTGCTTTTAAAAGAGATTGTTCTTTGCTTTGGCCTGTCATCACATATTGATTCAGATAGAGGATGTCATTTTACTAATTCTGTCTTAAACCAAATACATTCTTGCTTGGGGATAAGTCCCAAATTCCATGTTCCCTATCATCCCCAGAGCTCAGGACAAGTGAAAGAATGAACAGAGAACTTAAATATAAGATTGGCAAATTATACACTGAGACACATTTAAAATGACCTGAAATTCTTCCTTTGGCACTATTCTATGTTAGAAGCAGGCCCAGGGGAGACCTACACATCTCATTATTTGAGATGTTTTTTTGACATCACCCTATATAGGCTAAGCCTTTTCCCCCTGTATATATATCACTATTAGGGGGAGATACTTCTATTGCTTCTTATATACAGGAATTATAGCACACACTGCATGAACTCCATGAATCTGGAGCTGCAGTAGAAGCAGGACCACTAGACTTTTCACTTCATAACCTGAACCCAGGAAACAAGGTGTATATATATATATATATATATATATATATATATATATATATATATATACATATATATATATATAAACAAAAAAACTTCTAGTGCACTGGAGCAACTCAACCTTTCTGGGAAGGCCCATTCCAAATATTGTTAACCACTCCAACATCTATAAAAATTGAAGAGAAGGACTCTTGGATTCATTGCTCACATGTAAAGAGAGCATCTTCTATTGAAACTGATTGACTATATCCTGTCACACGTATTGGAGATAATAATCCATAGACAAGTGGACAAGTGGATACTGTTTTGGGGAACACATTGAATTCCTGAATTTTTCTTCTATTATTGCCTTTCTTTTATTTTAATTAGAATATTTTATTTTTCCTCTTTTCTAATTTCTTGTACTTAAAGCACATACTATCAATATTAATATTTATTATGCAGTAATATAAGTTAAAATATATATTTGCTATAATATTAATGCATACCCAAAAGCTTTAGGCTATAGAAACCTGCCATTTATTGATAAATACAATGGGACTATGGGTAATTATTGTGTCTGATTCCAGGAAATGGGAACAAAAGAGCCATTATACAGTGCCATGAAGCACTAGGTCAAGGAGACCAATCAATCTAAATGGGGTTGACAAAAATCTACACAGTGCCAAGGGGCACAAAGTCAAAAAGGACCAAACCAATTGAGTTGGGATTGATGGACTTCTGAGCCAATACAATAGGACTTATACCTAATGTGAGACTCAAGGTTGAGGTGCTTGACATATGGTATGAAGCAGGATGCCTTGTATCCACACTCTCTGTGAAATACTAACAGACAAGTATCAACGTTTGGCTATCCTCTAGCTCCCCCTTTCCCTGAGAGTGAAGGTAAAATCAGACCAGAAATGACACTTCCCTATCACACAAAAATCTAGTCCTTTTTCCTCTCTCATAGTATGGCAACTTCCTTTATTCTTGGCTGCAAATGGGTAAGTGAAATATTACTGTATTTTGTCCTATAGACTTGTGGGATAGAAACTGCTTTAACTGAACCCTAATACAATGGTCTATTATGAATTTATTCTTGTTTAGTCAAATATTTATACACATAGATTTTTGATATTTTGATTCTGATTTTGAATTTTTTTCTTTCTCCCCAAAGTTTAACTTTTCTTCCATTTGTTTTTCTTTTATGTTTTTCTTTTTTGATAATTGACTCATACACCCCATAACTCAACCATGCATCCTAAGTTGAAATGGATTTTTTTTAACACCCTTGTCAGGGGAATTTTATTTTCATAAAAATCCAAGATTTAAAATTTTGTTTGAGAAAAAAAAAATTCTTGAAGGAAAGAAATGTGTTAACTTCTGAAATCCAGAGAATTAACTGTTTGCAGAAAGATGCCTGAAAAACCTACACTACATCAAGGAGATCCAGAATGAACTTTGGAGTATGGTTGACTGAACTGAAGATTGATTGAACATTTATTTTGAATGTACACTCTTATGCCAAAGGGGACAGCCCCCTAATTGATTTTTGTCAATGGGTCCAGCAAAACATTGGTTTTGCTTTCTCTCTCTTCTATTTCCCTTTCATCTCTAACTATTATAGTTTCCTATTAGGTGAAATTTTGTATACACCTGTTAGAAGATTTTAGATGTACAATATGATTATGTTAAATGTTCAGTTGTGGAGACTAGTCTCCCAATCATTATCAGGGGGGATTTTGAAATTGAGATTATCTCCACCCTACTTATTCTTTAGAATTTTAGCCACCAGGAATGTAGACACCCCTACCTAAGGTTTAAGTGTGAGAGAGGAAGGTCTATGACCCATGTGTGCTAGCAAGTGTAAAATCAGAAACAACTGACTGCATCCTGGGCAGGCCAAAGCCAAGTTACAGACACCATTGGTACATGTAAGACACAGGAAACGACACAAAGAATTGCCTTTAAATTTTATGGTCACTTCCTGTGAGGAGGTCTTCACCTTGGAACTTGACTGTGGAGGAGATAAGTTTGAGATCTTAGGCTGCTTTCCATTGGACTGCTACATGGTGAGTGAAAAGGCTGACCTTTCCTTGGATTTTTCTGGATGCACCAGCCTCTGGAGAGGCCCCTCCTCTTGGAGGAGGCCTTGTGACTGGAAGCCATGTTAAATTTAATTCGCCCTTTGCGCCCCCCCCCCCACTTCTTGCTGGAGCCTCTGAATTCCTGCCTGGGTTAGAGCAGGCTGGAGCAGCTATCTCTCTTTCTTCCTCTCTCTCATTTCCTTAATTTCTTCCCTCTATTTGTAAATAAACTACCATAAAAGCTATTCTGACTTGAGTATTTCATTGGGATTTAGTAATTAAGTTCCTGGTGACCAACTCTCAAATATTCAGTCCAACCATAAATTTTACCCCTTACACACTGAAATGGATGTGGATGGTCATGAGTGAAGAAAATCAGAAGAAAATGCCAATCTTTTTTACAATTTCCTATTTCATTATTATTAAATCTAAATTCAGGTTGTCTTTCCAGGAATGATATTATTGAGATAATATTGATTAAGGTAAAATAACTTTCTTGAAACAAGGGCTTAGATCATTTAAATGCTACACATGACATTGTTCTGTTCAAATACCATTGAAGAAACAGTGAAATGTCCTGTAAAACAGTATTATCAAATAGGAACATGTCCAGGTCTTGGCATTTTCTGCTAGAAAATGCAAAATTTCCCCATGACATAGCTTTATTTTGAAGGCAGATATTTTTAGTCAATCTAGTTCTCTATTCAAAAGAAGGGTCAGGTGCCACTTCCTTGCTGACACTTTGATTCAATGCTTATTGTTATTGTTTTCTATTACTTGAAATTACTCTATACTACTTTCTGTATACCTTCTATTTGCCATTTCCTCATTTTGAGCCTCAGATACAAATTATTGATATAGTATTTACTTGTTTTAGAAATATCTTTCCTTAATTGGATTTCATGCAAATAAATGATCTAAAACTCTTTGACTCAGAGATTCCGCTTCCAGTCATATACCCTGACAAAAACATCAATAAAAGTAAATTTTCCATGTAGTGCAAAATGTTCATACAGCAGCACTTTGTGGAGGCAGAAAAGAACAGGAAAAATATAAACCAAATGGAAAATGGGTACATAAGGCAATATTAATGTGCTGTAAGGAACAGTAACATAATAAATACAGAGAAGCACAGAGGGGAAAAATGTGAATGAACAAATGCAAAATTAAAAAAAAAAGCTGATCCACAATAAAAACAAACAACAACAAAAATCCAAATATACACAATATACACAATGCCTAAAAAATGTAAGTAGAAAGAATAAACACAAAATAAATTAAATGGAATATTGTAGAACTGTATTACAGGAATGGCAAACTTTTTGGGACCAAGTACCCAAACTGCAATCTTCACATCACATGTGAGCTGCCTCTTTACCGTAGATGGGGGAGAGAGGAAGAGCTCCCATTGGTCTACTGGGCAGAACAGTGGGTGATATGAAAAATATCCTCTGGTTTGATGGAGAGGAGGAAGGAAATGGCCTCCTATGGCACAAATGCCATAGGTTCTCCAACACAAGTATAGAACAAGCTCAGCTTCAAGGAGCTATGAGAAGAAATCTTCCTTTGCTTATTTTTAGTGTGATGATTGGTATTGAAAATTGTATGTAATATCATAGTTGCATAATCTTTTTGTTGACTAGTTTTAAATGAATTTTTTATGTTTTTTTCATTAAAAAATTATAAGGGATAGCTCTTTGGGAGCAGGCAGAGGCAAAAATATAGAGGGAAATTTAGTTGTGGTATAAGTAAGAAATCAATAGAAATCCATTAACTGACAACCCCCACAACAAAGGAAAACATTTCACAAAGCATTATGAGATTGGTATATTAGTTCTTTGGCAAATACTTGCTGCTATTTCTGTTAATGAATCTCATTAGACCTAAATTATATTCAATTGAAATGTTTACTTTTTTTTTTACCACCTATGATTGGGAGCAAGTTTTGTAATTGATATAACACTGGATTTGGAGGCAGGAAGCTCTAAGTTGTTCAAATCATGGTTCAGGCCCTTCACTAATAAAATAAAGATAATATAAGAATTTTTGTCAGATTCAAACAGATTATTAAAATTAGAGTCCAATATAAATATTAGCTATGGCTATTTTTAAAATTGTGAATGCAACTAAAATCAAGTAAAAAAAGCTGCTTTCTAATGTTTATTTCCATAGGCAGCCAGGAAGTGTAGGGTGTAAGAGTCTGGGCTTACAATCAGGAAAACAGAAGTTCAAATCTATCTCCAGATACTGGCTAGTCACTTAAATTATTTTCCTTAGTTGTTTCAAGTTTTGTTTTGAGCATCAAAAGAGATAATATATGTAAAGCAGTTCCTAAAAGATATAAATTTAATAATTCTTGGTTTTTTATCTTAATTTTAAAGATATGGAAAACAGTATCTGACACACAGAAGGTACTATATAAAGGCTTGAGATATTCTTTTCATTTCTACCCAACCATACTTTCATATCCCTCATAGATATTTTCTATATTACTCAGAAATCCTTCAGACTTATTCTACCCAAATCACCACAGGTTTATTTTGTTGTTGTTAATATTTCAGGTATACAAGTTTCTCACTTGGTTTGATTCTATATTACATCTTACTATTCAATGGTTCTTCATTCCTATTGGGCTTGACATTCCTCTCACCAAAAAGCAACCTGAAAAATCTTGGTTTTGCCTCAATTTATTCTGCTTTTTTAATTATACTAACTATATGTGCAATCAACTGCTAGATCATGGCATTCTATAGCCACAGGTCTTATGTATGCCACTTTCTTTCTACTCTCACAGCTTTTCTCAACTTCTTACCTTTATTATCTCTGAGCTGGATTATTTAGTCATCTAATTTACTTCCTCCTTAAATATCTCTCCTTTATAATTTATACTTTATATCCCCCAAAATTTTGTTTTCCTAAAGCACAAATGGGATTATGCCATAATTTTAATTAAAAAACTTGATTTTCCTTGCTAATCCCTAGGATTATGATTATGGAATTTAAAACATAAATTCTTTTGTTTCCTAACCTATCTTGCCAATATTGTAAAATATTTTCCTACCCAACATTTCACAAATGTATTTTATAAGCAATTTAAAATAATAATTATAAAGAAAATGAAAGTAATATATTCTGAGGTTTAAAATCACATCTAGAACATTGAAAAAGGATAATAAAAATAAGAAATAATAATTGGTGGAATTTAAAATGAAATCTCTTCTTTTATAGGAAGTATTTCTGACCCCCTCTAATTTAGTGCCATCTCTGTTAATTATTTCCTATTTATTCTGTATGTAGCTTGATTTTAATTTGTGACAAAAATATGCAATAGACAAAATCACATAAAGGGTCTAAGGAGAGTTTGTGCATCCAGAGAAGGCTTCCAAAAAGAGTACTCCTTTGATCTAGGACTGAAGAATAAACAATATTTATATAAAAAAGAGAATGGAAATTTATACCAAAATACTAGGAGCATCACCTTTACAGTTGGTTGAGATATTTTCCTAAGAGCAAAGAAGATAGCAGAAGAAAAAAAAAGAAGTTAATCTTCTAGTTATTCACCTATTGCTGTAACATAGACCTGGATCAACTAGTGGATGTTTCTTATGAATAGTTCATGCAGTTGTATAGCACTCAAAAACTGAAGAAGCCAACTTGGCTATGGTCTGAGATGCAAACAGTATTCCCTCTTAAAGAGCCCAAGGAAGGCTAAGATGGTGGTAATCTATGAGGAAAAGTCCAATGTGGTGAAGACACACCTTTGAGACCTGATCATCCTGCCAGAGGTAGTGAAAAGTATGATGGTTTTCTACATCAGAAAGACCTTCAGTTAGGTGTCAATTAAGTCTGAGAAGATTGAACACTATATGGGTAGATCCTCTCTCACTTACAACATGGCCAGGTGATTATTGTAGACATGAGCTTCTCATTTACCCATCTCAAGTAACCAGATCTTAAAAAAGAAGGTTTTTAAGGAAAATATAAAAGAAATTTTAGGAGCAAAGGTATTGTGTTGTAATACTTTATCCAGCCATAAGCTAATTCTTGACTTTGTATTATATGAGTTCAGAGAATAGAATGAAAGATCCTTTAAGGCAGGGACAATGGAAATATCTTCTTTACTCACACAAAACATATTTCTATATTTTTTATTTTTGTAAGTGAATATTCTTTTATAAAACCAAAACCCCAAATTATATTCCCAAATAAACAAGTGATAAATCATGTTTTCATCTGCATTTCTACTTCAACAGTTCTTTCTTTGGAGGTAGATAGCATTCTTTTTCATAAGTCCCTCAGAATTGTGTTGGATCATTCTATTGCTTCTAGTAGCAAAGTCTATCACATATAATTGTTCCACAGTATTACAGTTACTGAATATAATGTTCTACTGGTTCTGCTTATTTTATTCTAGATCAGTTCACATAGATCTTTCCAGATCTTTCTGAAATCATCCTTTTCATCATTTGTTATAGCAAAATAGTATTCCATCACAATCATATGCCACAATTTACTCAACCATCTCCTAATTGAGGGACATCTCTTTTGTTTCTAATTCTTTGCCACCACAAAAAGCCCAGTTAGAAATACTTTTGTAGAAACAGTTCCATTACTTTAAAAAAAAACAAAAACTCTTCAGGATATAGGACTAGTAGTGGTATTACTGAATCAAAAGCTATGCATTATTTTTTATCCCTTTGGGAATGACTCCAAATTGCCCTCCAGAATTGTTGGATCAGCTCACAAATCCAGCAGCAATGAATTAGTGATCCAATTTTGCCTCATTCCCTCTGTAAAAAAGAAAATTATGAGATTTGCTATAAATTAATAATTTTATTAATCAATAGTAGTGGATGAAAAGATGGAAAAGTAGGAGAGAATTAATTATACTTTCCTAACTGCTCCATTTAGCTTGCTATTCTGTGGCCACTATTATGACTTTTTTTGTTTATTTTTCCTACCTTTTTATAGGTAGGTTCTGTTTTCTAGGATGTTAGAGTATCCTCTTAAAATACAGTCCTTCCTTGATGCTACCTTTAGCTTATTTTTTTTCTGAGTTTGTGCCAATTTCAATACTTCCAAGATGGTATGAGGGCTAGGAACTCTGATGGCCACCCCCCACTACTAATTCAATTAACATTTGAGATGCTGACAGATTAAAGACTTGCCTTAGGGTTGGACATAAGCTTTTGGTCTTACTCTGAACTTGATCAGGTCAGGGACTACTCAAATTCTAGCCTCAGGTGTAGGGGCAAGTTTTGGGTCTCTTTATGTATTTGATCTCATCAAGCATATAGTTGATTGCCCTGTTGTGGAGCTTCACCCTGAGCTTTTCACAAAAAGATTCAGATGCCTTTTGGGTCTAGCAACTATTCCAAACTGTGATCTATGTCCTCAGTACAGACCTAGACTGGTACTCCTAGTTTGCTCTGAGACCACACAAATCAGCCCACATCAGCATAGACTGACCTTGGCTGGGATTCTGGACTTCATCACAGCTTTAGAATTTCAAGGGGTATGGGTTGTTTGGACCTCTATTTTGTCCAGGCAGGGTCTCAGGATCTGAATGTTGACTTGAGCTTAGGTTCTGAACCTGGAACAGCAGATGTGGAGTGAGTGGGTATGGCATGCTTTTGCTTTGCTCTTCACCCCTTGCTATAGCCTCTTTCTGACTGTGCTCCCTTCTGATTCAAGTGCCCCAGATGCTCTCTGCCTAACTTTTAAGTTTTCATTTTCTTGGAAATTGTTTCACTCTGACTCCTTGTTGGTTCTTTCACTCCTGTGTTTGTTTTGTGACATTATTTTAATATTGGTTGAAGAGGATTGTCAAGATCATTCTGAGCTTCTCTGCTTTACTCCGCCATTTTAGCTCTGGCCCTGGAAGTTCCTCCAGTGCCTTTTGATGAGAATTTTTATGCTATCTCCTTTAAATTGTCTCTTCAAAATCTTACATAATAATCAAACTAGTATTTTTTAAAGGAAAAATGAAAGAATCTCTATGAAATGTTACAGAGTGAAGTACGCAAAGTAAAGAAGACAATATGAACACTAATATAAAGGTGATAAAAATAGCAATGTGTAGTCTTGGAACTTACAAATGTCAGGTCAAAATTTAATAGTGAAACGTTGAAAAAGTATAAAACTTAAATGGGACTTGTATAACAAAATATGAGAAGAAGAAGATACCCCCAAATTTCAACCTCATGGAGATTGGTGGTCCATGCATAGGTATTACACATTGCACATATATGTTTTTTTTAAATTATTCAATGTGTCAATCAGTTGTGCCAACATTTTTTTCTTTCACTAAAAATGCTGTTTGTCCATTAGGATAATTCTTAGGGAAATTGAGAATGAGAAATACATGGAATAATGTGATGATGAGAGAAACAAAAAATATCAATGGAAACAATAGAAAAGTACTTCACATTATTTTAGTTCCCATCCTTTCAGAAGCAATCTATCTTCTTCATTCTACTCCTGTATTATAGTTCTATCTTCTATCTACTTCACTTGTTCATTTCCCTACTTCAAAATTTTCAGTTTTATCCAATAACTTAAGCCAGCCTTTTATTTGTGCTCATTTTCTACCCTTTTCCCTGAGCAATCTCACTCTCTCTCCAACATCTTATATGCTTAAAATAATGAAAGACATATCTCTGTTACCTTTCCTTTGAACTCCAAGCGCACATTTCTAGTTGTCTATATACATAGCTTATCATCTTTAGCTCTTCATTTTTTGTATTCTTAGAACTTGTCAAATATATCAAAATATCTATACTTTGTAGGTCAGAATCCTTTCCAATTCATAGCTCATAAGTCATTGTTAATATTGACATTTCACAAACACATTTAATAAAATGGTAATGCAATAAGATAACAATGGTGTATTTTCTCTGTAAACAATGAGCTTATTCTCCAGCAAATACACACACACACACACACACACACACACACAATCACAGAAGAGTGGACATACAAAAGAATCATTTGCGATTCATGTTTGGCACACACAATATATGGAGGGGCAGATAACTCTTTCAAAGTTACAAAACTCCTGATGTCTAAGTTAGATGATCACATTGACACCAGGTCAACACCATTTCCACATTACTTACCCTCCTCACTTTCAGCTTTTCTTTCCCTATAGATATGCAGGAACCCTAATTCCTCCTTTTCTTTTCTCTATAGCTCTTCTTTATATGTTATCTTTTTTCTTTCACAATGTAAAGGCTTTGAATATAGGGACTATTGTTTTGTTGCATTTGTATCTCTGGTACTTAGCAGAGTTATTGGACTACATTAAGTATTTAATTTATATGCTATCATCTCTCTTGATGTCATCATGGTGCTTTCTGATATATCTCTTCCCCATCAGAATTTACTCTCCTTTGATAGCCACCAGGCATTGTGGTAAAGCTGTGTGTTCCATTTCATAGATCTCCTTTCCAACTACTATTCAGCTATCTAACTCTTCTTTTTTTGTTCATTATTTTTAGATGAGAGGAAAGGAATCACTTAGTTATACATAAGATATCCATTAATTGTGTTCTAGGTTGTATTTTTTCCACCACTTCCATCACTCTGTAGCAAGTATTGTTGCTAATAAACTTTTTTACAAACTACTTCTATTTCTCAGTGATAATACACACATGAAGTGTTACCTTAATGCTCACCTGTATCCTCCAATAAGCAAAATTCCTAACATCTATAGAGTTCTTTCAATGTATCAGTATCTTTACTATATTATATGATTGTTATTTGATTTGAACATCACAACAATGTTATTATTATCCTCATTTTAAAGATAAGGAGTCTGAGGGAAATAGAGGATAGATGACTTGCCCAGAGTCATATAGATAGCAAGAGTATGAGAATGGTTAGGATCTCAGGTCTTCCTGAATCCAGGTCCAACACTCTCCACTGAGCTGTTGCTGGAGATGTGATGATTAGTAAATTTCTTCCCTTCAGGAAAGGGCCCTACCACTCATTTATCTTTTTCAGCCAATAGCTGTGTAGTTTTCTTGAACTTTTCTCAATCATTTCTCCTAGGCACTAGACCTGGAGCTCTTCCATTCAACTAATCTCTACCATAGGTTAGAAGAGGATGAATTAAGAAATAAGGTGCTCTGCAATGCAATCTTATTTCAATTGTTTTCTAATTTATTTCATCATACAATGCCACCCCCCCCAACCTTTGAAAATCAAGTGCTTCCTTTTCTATCAAACTTCCCCTGATCTACTTACTCAAAATAATTTTCCCCTTGAACTTCTCATAGATGATTGCTTAATTCTTTATTGCTTTTTATATAATATTAGCTACTGGAGTTACTAACTTACATATTTACCCTCACGAATACAAAAAAAAATTCAACTAAGAAATATAATTTCTATAAGTAATTAGTACTTTTTATCCCCCTTAGAATCTAGTTTGGAGGCTTTCCCTTACCCTGAACAGGTTCTAAATGAATAGTTACTGGATTTTTTGTAGGTGTGTGTGGCAGAGATGCCAAAGGGAAATATGACCCTGAATACTGCCTGAACCAGATAAAAAAACACATGAATAAAAATAGGAAATATTTAGCAAAATAAACCAAAACACAATAAAATGGATCACATTAATTTTGGCTTTTGCAAATCAGTATGCAGCTGCAGGCATTCTTACATACAATTCATTATTTTGACACTACTGATGTGACAGAGTACTAGAATTTTAGATAAAAAGTGTTGAATTCTAATCTCACCTTAGATCAAATAGTTGTTTTGCACTGGATGGATGATTAAGTTAAGTTCTCCCTGGCTGTTTCCTTGCTGTAAAAACAGAATATTAATAAATACCTATAAGGATTATCATGAAGATCAAATGAGATCAAATGTAATTTATTTTTAAATCTTAAGGCACTAGTTAAATACTACTTATGAATAATAACTAGTATTAACTTACTGTTGAATGAAAAAATATCTTGTTTAACTGAGAGGGGAGTGAGAGACAGAAGGAAAGAGCGAAGACACAGAAAGAAAGAATTACAGATGAGAGTCTCTATATGTATATGTTTGATTACTAGGAGTTTGAAATAACACAGAGTTTTTTCTTCTGACCTTTGTGATCCATTTAGCTAAGGTTCTTAAAATGAAACAGCTGCCTCACTCAAAATAACTTCCTTTGATTTCAATTATAATCTCAGTCTCTTGCAGCTGCTTTTGGAGGACTTTAAGATTTCCATAGAAGAATAAAATCAACCAATTATGTTTAAAAAGGACACACACACACACACACACACACATATATATATATATATATATATATATATACATATACCTTTTATTACCTGCATAAATTTTTCTCAATAGATGCATCTTGTGGATGAGAATTATACCTTTGTGAATTTTGGTAAGACATTTTACTTCCCTGAATCTCACATTAATACTACTTCACAGATCTGCTATAGGAAAAGACTGAGATCCATTTTTCCACCTTCACTTTTTTTGACATCTCTACAGCTTTTAAATTGACCAACTTCTCCTTTGATTCTCTTTGTTTTTTCATAATCTTTTCCTGTCTTCATCTTCTTCCAACTGCCTGACCATTTTCTCTAAATTATTAAATTACATTTTAGTTACAACTCTATGATGCTTACCCAAAATTTTATTCTGATCCTTTTTCTCTTCTCTAATAATCTGTTACCTCTTCAGATTCCACATGACTTCAACAGTCAAGTTTAGATAAATATAACCCATGCCATACTCATATTTTTTAATCTCTATTAACTTTTTGAGAAATTACTACAAGGATCACTGATGTGTTAAACTAAATATGTCCAAAAGAGATCTCCCTCCCTGTAAAAATCACATATCTTTCAAGCTTTTGTATCTGTGTTGAGGGAACAAAAATCTATTCAATCACTCAGGTTTCCAACTGTTGTGTCAATTTAATCTCCTTAGCTATTCCTTACAATACATACCTAATTAGTTTCCCAGTCATATTGCTTCTATCTTCATGCTATCTCTCTCATTTGTCCCTGTCTCACTATTCATTTGGCCATTACTCTACCAATTTTGTTTCTCATCATCTCCTTGTAAGAATTTTTGAAATATTTTTTCTTTCATATCTGTGTCTTCAGTCTCCCCTTTTCTTAACCAATCTACAAATCTTTCAGAAAATCCTTGATAGCTCCATTGAAAATTGGTTGGAAAGATGAGTGATTTGAGACATAGAGAATAAATAACAGATTATTGAAAGCAAGGGTCTGGCAAATTTCATTCCTGTTCATCAAATTTAATTGTTAAGTGGGAATGATGTTATGTAGTTTATATACTGGAGATTATTTCTTTGAGGAAAACACTTTTCATGATTAACTGTAATGTTCTTTGAAAACAACATGTTATGGTCCCTTGACAACTAGTCAGTTCTTCACTTTTGATTTCATGATGCTAAGTGCAATCCTATGACCTCTGCAAATGGATCATAATTACATGAAGATTTTTCACCCCATTTGGTTGAAGTGTCATTTGACTCTCGAGAATTGCACAACTTTAACTAATAACAGTATCTAGAAATAAATGATTTACTGGCCCCAAGATACCTTAGCTGTAGACTGATTATGTAAGTCTCTTACTTTCATTGCTTGATTTGCCCCAGCTCCTTTGGTAGCTCTGGACCCTTGCTCTTAACCTCCTAACCACAGAGAGACCATGGTGTCTGGTAAAACAGTCTTCTTGTTTTATTGTACTATAACTTGTTTCTGTTGCTAGATGTAATTCTACTTCATAATTATTTAAGGAACTGGATCAATGACTGTCCATAGCAGTACATGTATCATCCCGCTTAGGGCTTAACTTAATGTTCTATAATGTGCTGAAAGGTACAGACTGATTTTAATCTCTATTTACCTCTTGGATAAGTGAACTTGTAATAAATAGCATTCCCCTTAGTCTCTGTAATGCTGACTGCTGCATATTTACCCTGGAGAGCACTTTGAATCCTCAAATTATTTGTAAGTACTTAAAAGTTATGGGCTTCATCAAGAGAAAAGGAGGTACCATTTTATATGTATATATAAACACACATATACATATATGTGTGTGCCATTTTCTCCCTATTTTTCTCCAATGTAATGAACAAGATAATTTCCTCTCACTCCTCTTCTGTAACTTTTAATTCCTGCAATACTTTATCATTGTCTATTGAATCAGACTATAAACTTTTAGCCTAAACTCAAAATTCTCCATATTTTCACTTTCTAATTATCTCACATTCTTTTCCAATATGGCCCTTCTATTCCAGTCAGGCTTCTCTAATTTCTTTTTTTCAAGATGATTCCATCCATGTGGAGGGGAACACAGAATGAATTCTTTCAGAAGTAGATCCCTGTTCTGCCATATCTTTCTCTATCTTATATTATCTGGACATATGCCTAAGCCTGGTTATAATTTGCTATCTTCATGACCTTGTCCAATTTTTTTACTACCCTGAGCATAAATTTCATCTTGTAAAAATGAAGGCACTAGAATAGATGGTCCTTTGTCTTCTAGTACTATAACCCCATATTAATGGATGGAGAAAGTATACGAGAATGAAAATGAGCAATGTATTTGAAAGTCAGGGGAATAGCTTTAGTTCTGATTTAACTATGAACTAGTTCTGCTTTTAGATTTCAAGTACTAATTACTAGCTCTGTGGGAAAATATTTTAGAACTGTAGAGATTTTCACTATTTAGGTAAAATAAACAATAGAGTTAAATTTGTCAAGCAGTACAGAAATTTACATTGTAGATTTGAAAAGAGATTGAGAACAGTCCCTCAGAGAATATTTGAGATCCAAGAAAGGAAAAATAAAAGCAGTGATCATAGTTTATTTTGGAAGATCCATTTAAGGTTAAATAACATAAACAAATTGATTATATGAAATTAATTGCTTATTGCATGAACAAATGAAAAATAGTAAAAAAAACTAAAAGGGAAATAATGGAAAAAATTATTTCAAATTTCTTTAATAAAGTTCTATAAGGAACAGATTAAATTTTTAAAGAGCTATTTCCACTTAGATAAGTGAGCAAAGGATATGAATAGGCAGATTTCAAAGGGAAAAACCCAAGCTATCAACAACCATATAAAAATGATCTAAATTTGTAATAATTAGAAAAATTAATATTAAGCCTTTTTGAGAGTCTAACACAAACCTATCAGACTGAACAAGATGCGAAAAGATGAAAATGGCAAATACAAGAGAGATGGTGGGAAAACAAATATAGTAGCACACTACCAGTAGAGCTGGGAATAGATCCAGATATTCTGAAAAGTAATTTAAAACTATACCCTGCATATTACAAATCTATTCTTACCTTTTGTTCTAGCTATACCACTACCAGCAATAGACCAAAGAGGGAAGGAAAGGTTCTATGTATTTCATAATTATATACATTCAATATAACCAAACTAACTCCCTCTTCCCCCCAACTCCAACACTCTCTTTGCCCTACTTTCCTTATTGCTATGAAAAGTATCACCATCCTCCCAGTCAACTGAGCTCCAAACCTATCTATGGTCATTCAACTCTTAAGACTCTTTCACCAACCATAATCCAATCAATTCTGGATTCCTATTATTTATACTTACATAACATCCATTTTACACATTCTTCTTTTCTTTTCTTCTCTGAAACTGTCTCCATCTTGGCACAATTCCTCTTATTCTCATGCTTAGAATATTGCAAAAGTTTCTTGGTTTCTTTACCCATTTCAGGTCTCTTCTTGCCCTCTCATTTATCATTTAGCTGCCAAATAAGCATGTCTGATCCAGTCATTACCCTCATTCAATCATCTCTAGTAGTTCCCTAGTACCTCTAATACTTAACATAAAATACTCTGTTTCCTTTACCATGACCTTTCCCCATACAAACTTTCAATTTTTTTCTTATATCTTATAGCATTCCTACCTCTACCATGGCCACCAAATACTCTATAATCCAAATGACACTGACTTACCTGTTTTCCTTTATACAGGATTTTTCCAGCTCTGTGTGTTTTCACTGTCTGCCCCCATCCCTGGGACTTCCTTACATATCATTACCACATACTAGCTTGTTTGGCTTCCTTTGAATCTAAGATAATTCCCTACTTCATGCAAAAAACCTTCCTTTTCTACTTTAATGCAGAAAAAAATGTAAGAAATCTAGATTAAAGCCAGAATACTTAATTGGAAATCTTAAGAACTCTCATGATATAATCACTGTCTTTTACAAACATTGTTTTAGGGGGATTAGAGGCCCAATATCCTCATTTGTGACTGTAATTTAAAACTACATTCTCATTAGAAATATATTCCTTTTCCCTGGTTATTTTTGTCTTCCATCTATTAAAGGCCTCATAATCAATGACTGACTGAATGAAGAGGAGTAACTTATTATTTACAAACCTTCTAGACTTCATTCTTATTCCAGAATCAATCTTTAACTTGTAATGTTGTGTTCCCCAAATCCTGCAAGAGACTAGCTCTAAGTAGAGATAGATAACATTCCCATGGATCTAAAAAACAGGTCGATGTCCTGCCAGTATGAACAAGTCTCCTCCCTACAAGGAAATTCAATGAAACAGTAACGCAATTTCAAATATAAAATGACCAACTAGAATCAGTGAGTAACAGAAATATATGTGAAATTGAGGAAACCCCCACATAGAAAGGCAATCATATTCCTTAGGGATCTGTAGGGGCAAAAACACAATTAAGCTTTAAATAGAAGTTAAGTGAATCAGAAGGTCTAAAACTCAGAAGGTGGTCTGCATTATGGCCAGACCATATTTACAGTATCATACAGGATTGTGACCAGACCATGTTCATTATTATGCTAGTGTCCTAACAACACATTTCCAAAGGAGAGCATGAGCAGTATGATCAAGGATCCTGAGACTTTTAATTTGCAGGATTGACCAAAGGAATGAGTGATTTTTGTCCTGGGGAAAAAAAGGCTCTAAGAGGATAGTTGCCTACAAGTAAGAGATACTTATGAGATAAAATTCTTTTCTTAACTCAGAAGTCAGAAATAGCAATAACTAGAGCACCTTTTAGAAAAACAAACTTAGTCAAAATAGAAGGATTAAAAAAATCTAATATAAAACACCCCTATGAGGGTACACTGTAGATGAAACTGCACAAAGACAGTAGTCATTCTCGATCACTGAGAGACTACCACTATAACTATAACTATACTCATCAATAACTGCAAAACAGATATTGGAAATCATTCAAAAAGAAGGATTAAAAGAAACAAGCAGTGCTATGAAGAATAATGAAATAACATCTATGAATCCCTTTGATCAACTTGGAGCAAAAGAATTATGGGTGGCTTCCCCTCTCTATAATCTGTTTAGAGGATGCTGAGGAGCAATAACTGGGATTAATTATCCAATCCAATGAATAGAACCTATAACTAATTTGAATGTTTTTGATGCTTGTCTTGTCAAGTAGTTCTGATGAAGGTCCTTTTTACCAAGGTCCTTGCTGTTTCTTTAGATTTTAATATTTTTACCTTTAACATCAGCCTTAGCATCCTATATCTTATCTTTAATAGCCACTGAAGTGGCTAAAAGCAAAGGCTTCTGGGTTTCAGTGACTGACCTTTCATTTTAAAAGATGAAAATTTCAGGAAATTTCCTTTTTGCAATTTAAAAATACTTATTTAATCATACTGTATAATGAAGTTATATGTTTTCTCTTTTATTAATATATAGTTTTACTCTTTTTGTTCTTAAAATATCAAGTGATCTCAGATGCATAATTAGCTCTAACATTAATTTTCCAAAATGATCCTCCCATTTAATTTTATGTCCACAAACATTTTGTGTTTTTCATGCCCAGATTTTTCCATTTCTTATGAAATAAAATTTCCTTTGTTTCCTTAAACCATTAACTGTTTAATACAAATAATCTATCGCCCTACATCTTTCAAAACAAAATCCTACTGATATTAACTAAAATTTATACTGTATCTTGGTCTAAATAGTTGTTTGCATGTTGTCATGTTATTAATAAAAATAGATCTTAGAGATCTTCATTGTTGACATCCTTGATTGTGCTTCCCAATAAGAATGTGAGTTTCTCAAGAGCAGGGATTAGTTTTGTTCATTTGCCTTTTTTTTTCTTTCTGTATCCCCAGTCTTTAGCACAATGACAGCCACAAAATAAGTGCTTATTTGCAGTTATTGACTTGACATGACATGACTACATAAATGGATGTTATATATTCAACTCAGGTGGACCCATCCATGGTCTATTATTTCTTAATTGCATTTCTATGGCACTCTAATGACTGGTGGATTTGCCCTATATGTCACTGTCAAATGGAGACTTCTTTCCACTCTAAGATTTTAAGTTTAACTTGGGAATTGTATTGCTTCAGGAATTCTGAAGTGCGATAAAAGATAATGGTCAAATTGGAGGTGAGCCAAATTCTTCTTATCAAATGAATATAAATATTGTCAATACTGCTACTCTTATGATATTAGAGACATTCATGACATTTTACCACAGAAGTACAAACAGCATTTGTTAGCACACACTGGAGTTGTGTATGTAATGAGGAGGAGAGAATTAGGGAATATTTGGAAAATAGTGTTGTAAGCCTTAGTACATAACCTCTATCTCCCTTGCAGAGCAATTAACAAAAATCTTTCAAATTAAAGTTTACTGTTTTATTTTTTTTAGTTTTTAATTCAACATTGTGAGTATGTCAAAGTTCACATATTTTTGCCCACAAATACAATTAGCAAATATGTTTTAAACATTTATATGTGTCAGATAATATGTTAGGCATTAGGGTATATAAATGTTGTGAAGATAGGATTAACTCTCCCCTTGCCCATTTTTAAATTAATCAACAAAAACTGAAAACATCCATACTTAACAATAAGTAGGGGAGGTCCTCAAGTGACTTACTCAAATGCATGTCAACTCCAGAAGCAACTGACCACCCCCTGGATAGTGCTAAGCAAATTTAAAGACTGCAGTTGGCTCCCCAAAAGTGGAGGAAGAAACAGGAAGTGACATGGAAAAAGTACCATAAAAGTCCTGAACTTCCTATCCAAAGGGTCTTCGGCCTGAATCTTGAGTTTGTAGGATCTTAGATTGGGACTGCTTCTTGGAATTATGACTTGGTACTTTGATCTGGGACTCTGGTTCTTGGACTGCTTCTGGTAAGACTGCTCCTGGCTCTTCTCATTTGGAGCTTCACTTGGGTGAGTGAGAAGCTGACCCTCCTTTCCTGGCGTCTGGAGAGATTAGTTCCAGAGAGACCTTCCCCTCTTGGAGGAGGCCACATGGGTGGAACCCCTTTTATTTCACCAGTAGGTCCTCCAGTTGAGGATTAACAATCCCTCTCATGCTGACCCAGGGACTGGAACAACATTTAGGGTGATAGGCTAGACATCTTCTCTACCTTTTATATTTCTCTACTTTAACTCCTTCTACCTTTTTGTAAATAAAACTATTAAAAGTCATTTTGGCTTTAGCTATAATATTTTAAAATCAGTGATCACAGTATTATCTTAAAATTCTCATGTATCTAGTCAAACCCTTAATTTCAATTCCTTACAATGTGAAATAACTCTTCCCTTAAATGATTTATGTTCTATAAATTTGGAATGACCTTCCAAGAGCTTTGGTGTTCTTTCCTGTTTAGTTTACCAATTGAAACCCAAACCAATAGATTGGCCCCAAAAGAAAAATCTTGACTTGAATGGATTTTGAAGATAAAGAAGTAGGAGTGAATGTTATCATAGAATTGAAGATTTTTTGACATCATTGAGATTGGCTTGTTTAATGTAGATCATTTTTAGTTTTGTTTTGTTTTTAATAAAATTCTTGAAAATAATTTCTATTCAGTCTCTAAAAATATTCAGAGATGGGAGACTTACTTTTTGACAATAATTTCATTGAAATGTGAACTGATGTAAAATGCATAATGAGGATCACTTTGAACACAGCAACAGTGTTGTCTGATGACCTACTCTGACATAGTTATCTTCAGTAATGTAGATCCAAGACAGTTCTGAAGGACTTAACATAAAAAATACTACCTACCTACAATAAGAACTTATAAAATCTGAATGCAGATGAAAGTATTTTATTTTTATTTTTCATTTTTGTCTGTTTTCCTTCACAAAATGACTAATATGGAAATATTTTGCATGACTACACATGTATAAGCTATATAAAATTGTATAACATCTGAAGGTAGGGAGTGAAGGAGATAATTTAGAACTCAATTTTTTAATGTTAAATTGTTTTTACGTGTAATTAAAAATAAAATTCAAAAAGTTTATGCCTTGAAAAATTTTAAATTTGAACATGAGAAAACTATGTATTTATACTAGTGTACATGTTTGTGTGTTTGTGTGTGAGTGTGTGTGTGTGTGTGTTTGATAAAAGAAATTCCTTGGGCTATAACATTGCAATAATTCTCTGGTAATGCAGATTGATACATTTTCTCCAACCTTAAACTAAAAGAATTGCCTAATCTGTTGAATTTGGAAGTTAATAGACTAGTCTAAGGTCACACAGGCAAGATATGCTAGCATTAGAATATATTTGAATTTGAAACCACATAATTTGTGGCCAAGTTTTACTCTCTACTTACTAGGACTAGCTGATTCAAAACGACTTCACATTTGTTGCATCATTTTGATATAAATACAATTTTATAGTGAGTTATATATTTCTATAAATAAGAGATAAAGTTCTGAGACAGTGTAGGGATGTTACACAGTACTTTTGATTATCTCAGATCCTTTAATGAAACAAAAATTTATCCATATTCTTCAAGTGATGTTTTAAGTTTTTAATTGTTGAAATACCCCAACTCCTGAATATTCATAGTTTTGAGACACTTAAATCATTTGAAATACTACTAGGTTTCTAGGTAAGTTTCAGAAAATCACCAAAAGTAATTTTGATGATGGCTGGTTTTTCTCAGTATTGTCATTTTAAGGAAAACTCCCAACTCATTCATGTCTTCCTTCCTCTCTGGGTATCATGTTTGACTAAACTTTCTCCCCCATGTTCTTCTTGTGAGTATTTTCTTCCTAACTCCTCGATCTTTTCAACTCCTTTTTTGTTGTTATCTCACCTAATTAGAAAGTAAACTCCTTGAGGGCAGGGACAATATTTCTTTTTACTTCTATTTCTATTCACTGTACCGAGCATAATATCTAAGATATGGGAAGTCAATTATATATATTTTGGTTGTCTCTTGAACCGAGGATGACGATTGTCTTTGTGCGTATTTGTGCACAAAGACACCTGTGCATGAAGATTTAAGTGGAAAAGTTGATGCACAGAGACAGTCCCATTCTCTCAGCGTTGGAAGCCTGGGTCCATTGGCACAAAAAGTCATTACACCTGGAGACTTCCTCAGCTGCATTGGATGGCCATGTTGTCTTTTGTGCTCCATCACACCCTAAGCACTCCACAGTGCCTTGCTGCATCGCCATCTCAGCCGTTGAACCTTCTTGTTGGTTTCTTCCGCCTGTTCCGCCGAAGCAGTCTTCACATGCTGGGTGAGCAAAGCCCTAGTTCACCAGGGGTCGATGTTGACCCGATGGCTACCCTCACAAGGTTTAGCCGGCCTGTCAAAGCCTTTGCCCGGGGTGTGGCCGCTGCCGCATGCTAGCAGCTACTAGGAGCCACAAGTGAGAGCTGGGTGTCAGGTGAGGAGGGTCAGTTGCTGGAGAGCTGCCCTAGAAGGGCACGACAAGCCCTCCATACCAGAGATATTACCCCTCCCTGAGCACCCCATACACCCCTTTATATATATATAAATATATATATATGTATATATATGTATATATGTTTTTTTATCCCATTGCTTCTTCTGCTGAGATATGCAGAAGAGAAAATGTCTTCAATAATTAGGGCCTATGATTTCCTTTTAAAAAAAGGCTAGAAAATGAAATATATCATCCAAGAGTTGTATTATCAGGAGGAAGGGGCAAAGAATGAGCTGTTCAGTATAAAAGAGAGTGGGAAAATAAATTGATTATCTTGCTATTATTCTACTAACTATGGAATATTAATAAACATAGACTAATATCATCAGTATATTACCTATATTTCTTAACCAGAGATCCCTGACCTTTTTTTTACTACTTTAAAAATTGTTTTCTAGCAAAATTAGTTTTACTTATATATATATATAATATAAAAAAAAATATATATATATATAATGAGATTCAAAGAAGAGGTGAACAACTGGTTCATGTTCACATGACTGAAACAGGCAGCACTTGAACCTAGAACTTTTCATTTCAAACTGATTTATTTTTCTTCCACCAAACTACATCTCTTATAAATACTGCTATTCTAAGTATGGTCTCTCCAAAGCAAAATAATCAAATTGAATGTTGAAATAATGGACTTGGAGTCAAGAAATAGCAAACTTCTATTTTACCTCCATTCCTAGATAAAGGGCTTGAGCCAATTTATATAACCTTAGTATCACTTAGAAAATTAATACTCTTAGCACAGTAGGAAATGTTAATCAAAGCTTTAGAATTTTGTGCTTGTGAAATGGCATTGAACTTTTTGAAATAAGCACAAAATAGGAATAATTATTTCTGTAATATAAACTTATTAGAATATATTAAACTCTTGATAAGAGGCCAAGCTTTAATTATATATATTTAATATTCCAGTACTTGAGAGTGACAGATAGCAGGTATTTATGGATGCCTATTGGTTGGTTCATTGATTTTGATGATATAGGTCCAGCTAAATATGAGATGTAAACAATTTCCACAAATTATCAAGTTAGAAGACATATATTGAATGGATATCATATATTTTCAATACAGTGGTAAAGATAACTAAAAATTTGTCTATATTTTTGAAGAGGTAATAATTTTATTATTTATTTTTTTTTCATTTTGGTGTTTTTAATAATATATTTTCCTACATTAGAAAAACCAGAACAAGTTTTCCAACAATCCCTCTACAGTATACTTTGGCCAAACTAGGATAAAAAATGATAATACTAATTATAATTACTATAAATAGTATTTTTATCCTTTCCTTTTGTAATTTTCTATTTATTAAAAGGGAAGAATTTGCTTGTTTTTCTCTTAAAACATCAACACTCAGTTTGTCTTTTCTCTCCAAAATTTGGTTGATAAGTTTGTAATAATTTACTAAGCCTTGGATATTATTCATTTATGTTTTTTTTAAGTCACAAAGTCTAGCACTTCTATATAGATGGTGATTCAAACTGAATTGATTTGAAGATTAAACCAAAATCTGAGTCCACACTTTTAACTTAACCACAAGAAATTGAGAGACATAATATTTAAGAGTCATTGTCACATTATGGAGAAAGGGAACAACTTGGAATCAAAAAAGTTCCAGTTTTAATTTTGCATCTACCATTTCTTAACTGTTCCTTTGGATAAATTATTGGAAGTGTGAGTGTCCCATAGCAACTCTCTAAGAATATAAATTAAAGAATAGTTCTAAAGAGAAGATATTTGTTGTGTTATTAATTTGCTAGTGAAATCATAGTTAAAGAACTTAAAAATTGAGAATCTCACCTTATTCTGCCCTAGTCAGGGAGTATTAGGGAGTATTAGACTCTGATTTAGGAGTCATCTAAATGACATATAACATAGAGTGCTGGGTGTGGAGTTAAGAAGACCTGAGTTCAAATATGAGCTTAGATAATCGTTAACTTTGCTACCATGAGTAAGTCAATTAATCTCATTTGCCACAGTTTTTTTTTCATTTCTAAAATAATAATAGTACCTATCTACTCAAATGAAAAAAAAATAGTTGTAAACTTATTAGCACAATCCCTGGAAAAAGTAAGAACTATATAAATGTTTTTGTTGTTAAGTCATTCAGTTGTGTCAAATTCTTCATGATGCCATAGTTCATAGTAGCCAGGTCCTTCTTTTCTCTTCTATTTCTCCAAGTCTGTTCAAATTTATGTCTGTTGTTTTAATGACTCTATCTATCTCATACATTGCTATTTCTTTCTCCTTTTGCCTTCAATATTTCCCAAAATCAAGGTCTTATCCAATGATTCCTAGCTCATCATTTTATGGCCAAATTATTTAAGCTTCAGATTTAGTATATAATCTCCCAGTGAGTAGTCTCAACTTATTGCATTAACTAAGTATTGACTGATTTGATCTACTTGTTGTCCAAGGAATTCTCAAATTTCTTTTCCAGAACTACAATTCATGTGTCACCGGTAGCACTGTTTTTTAGTCCAACTTTCATAGCCATACATTGCTACTGGAAAAACTATACCTTTGACTATATAGACCTTTATTGGCAAGGGGAAGTCTCTGGTTTTTACTATGATGTCCAGATTTTCCATAACTTTTATTGTCATTAGCTAGACCTCATTTTTAAAAATCAAGATTTACTGGAAAGAGTAGCAACTAAAACAATTAGTTGATTGAACTGGAAATGTTTTGTTTTGACTTTTTTTTGTAGAAAAATATATAGATTGGCAATCTTTGAGTGTATATTAAAAAACAAACAAACAAAAAAAACCTATCACCCGAAGACATAATTAGATTTCCTCTTCTTGGATCCAAAGCACAGAGGTAGTATCAATGGGTAGAAATATATAATTCAACCTAACTCAAAGGAAAAAAAAAAGTCTATATACATATGTTTCTGGGTTTGTTTCTACTCTCTCTCTCTCTCTCTCTCTCTCCCTCCCCCCCTGTCTCTCTCTCCCTCCCCCCCTGTCTCTCTCTGTCTCTGTCTCTCTGTCTCTCTGTCTCTGTCTCTGTGTCTCTCTCTCCTTCCCTCTCTCTCTCTGTCTCTCTCTCTGTCTCTGTCTCTCTGTCTCTCTCTCTGTCTCTCTCTCTCTCTCTCTGTCTCTCTCTGTCTCTCTCTCTCTCTCTCTCTCTCTCTCTCTCTCTCTCTCTCTCTCACACACACACACACACACACACACACACAAAGAAGCTCCAAGTGGGAAAGAACTTCAATGGTCACTGGCTTAAAATTTATATAAAATGGTTCCTCACCTGAAACCTGTAAGTGTGTATTGCTTGGTAAGAAATAAAGAAATATCTGGGCCATAATTCTGAGATTAAAATTCAAACTTTAATTGAAGCTGGAGTTCTCACTATTTGCATACATTCTTAGAAACGCAAATTCCAGTTTTATTTTTATAATTGACTCTATGATTGCTCTTGCTACCTTAATTCAGATTCAGGAGATAGTAAAGATGTGTACTTAACATAATATTATAAATAAAATTGATCTGGAGGTTACCATATTTATAGTTATTAGTAAAGAGTGAGAGAGATAAAAGGGGAGAGATAGATTTCATCCTTACTAATTTAAGGTAAAATCAGATTTCAGATTTCCGTCCATCACAATCTATTCCATGATGTGTTGCTGCTTGCCAAGAGCCAACCCAGGGAGTCAGCTGGTGAGTGGAAGTAAAAAGATCCCTGTCCTTCACTATTTAAACTCCACTAGCTCCTCTCTCTGTGTTGATTCAAGCTGACACTCATGATAATGCCAGCATATGGCATGTTTCTCTATGACATATATGTCCCACCTCTGGAGTACTCAGGATAGGTCCTCTAGGTAATTTACTTCATAAAACCAAAAGGTTTACAATAGCAGCTCTTAAGCTAACTCTCCTTATCTATCAAAGTTACTAACTAGGTTAATAACTAGGACTAGACTTTCTAATATCTATATATGTAATATATATGCATATATATATATATACTACTTAAAGGATTATATAACTTGAATTAGTTTTTACTAAATGATATAAAAAAGAAAATAACTGAAACAAATGCAAATTATGCTCCTCAGGTTTTAAATTGACAATCACAGAGGGTCTTCTGCATTTGGAGCTTATGTAATTCTGTGAACATTATTTCCCCATCATATAGTTAATCTCATGTCTCAGAGAAAATGTATTTTTATTCTCATATTATATCTAAATTTCTTCCACTTTCTAGGGCTAAAAGGATACTCATCATAAATATTGACTTGTAGGAGTATGAAGATTAAATTAACTTTCCCCAGACTGTGAAGGTTAAATTAACACTTCCCCTGCCCATTTTTAGACTTAATGACCAGAAAAGTAAAAACCCCATTCACACTTGATTGGGGGAGGTCTGTGGCCCATGTGTGCAATAGTGGGTGCCAAACATAATCAACTGACTGCCCCCAGGCAGTCCTAAGCAAAGCGTTAGCTGTAATTGGTACATGTAAAATGAAATGGATTCACAGGAAGTGACAAAAAGGAATGATCTTTAAAAATGCCAAGAACTTCCTGTGAGCTCTCTCTTTGGTCTTTCATCTTTGACTTGACATTGGAGGAGCTCCAGCTTGAGACCTTGGACTGCTCTTGAACTTAGAACTACCATGCGGGGGAAGTGAAAAAGGCTTCTTTCCTGGATTTTCTGAAGGAACTAGCCTCAGGAGAAATCTACCCTCTTGAGAGAGGCTCCTTGCATCCCCAGGTCCTTAGATCAAGGTGGAGGCCCCACTGGCTAAGCTAATTAGCCCTGCCTGGGTTGACCTACGGTTTGGAGCAAATACTTCATATGTAGGCTAGATATCTTACCCTATCCACTCTCTGATTTTCTTACTTTAACTCTTTCTATATTTTAAAAATAAATTGTAATTGACCCTACTCCTAAATAATCCTGTCCAATCTTTCATATTAACTTCTGACATTCTACCCCTTACAGCAGTATAAGAAGGTGGCTAAGTGTCTTGTCCCTTTATCTGGGATCAATGATTTATCAAAATTATAATTCTAATTTATTTCCTTTAAATCTTATGTAACTAAATTATTCAACTAATTTATTTTAATAACCAATAACCAGTTTTAATTTGTCTTTTTGGAATATTGTTTGAGATTTAGCAATCCTAGGATACTTCTTTTCCTCTTGTACATGAACTTTTAAATAGAGATTCTTAAGCTATATTTTTTCTTTAAATCAATTTGGTTAGTTTTCATTCTTTCAGAAATATTTTAGAAATGTTTTGTTATGACACTATGACACTAGTGTGATTTCTATTTTATTGAGATTGCCTAATCATAATCAATTTACTTGTATCTATTTAAGACTTTCATTATTTCTATAAATTATAATATATAATTGTATTTGCATATTTTCTATATATGTCTTGTTAAAATTAATAAATTTTGTAGGTTCTTTAGTTATATCAATTTTTTTCTAGAAAAATACAGGAAGATTATTAGGTTATTAACTATACCAATTGTTAACAGGTTTCTGATGTTTTTTTGTGATGCTCATAATTGCTCAGGAATATTGTTATTTATCTGAAGTAAACAAAGAAAAATTCCTATGCAAGCCTATACAAGAATATTTAAAGATCAGTGACTCACCACAAATAACAGCAAGGCACATGTTATCAGAGTCCTGGTTCATATTCCAAGCAATTGATTGACATATTTTTGTGGGTAGAAATATTCCTACATTGCCCAAACCCAAAGATACTTTCCCCATTTTCTTGAAACAGAATAATAGTATGCCAGTTTCTCCTCCCCAGAGGCTTGATTCTTTTCAGCAGTCATCACCACCCGATTCCACCCCCATTTGTGGGTTTGAATTCTCTCTTTTAAAGGAAATAATTAAATTTTGTTTCCTTTCACAAAAAAGGTTGATATGATAGAATGTTCTACATGATTGCACATGTAAGATCCATATTAAATTGGTTACAATGTCAGCATTGGGGAGAGGACGTATGAGAGAGAGAATTTGAAACTCACAATTCCTTTAAAAATACTGGAAACACTTTAAATCTGATTGTGGGAATCAAATAAAAGTGTAAATTAATTAATTATTTTGAAAATAACTCAAACCTCCATGCAATGTGGTGAGCTTTTAAAAATGGATGAATGGAAAAGGAGATACTTAAATTCACTGAAGAAAATAAATTCTTATAATTAAAATTAGGTTAGTCAAAAATAATTATTCTGTGAGATTATAAGAAACAATCAAATAATATTTTCAATTAAAAAGGAGAAAATATAACATTTATTACTGGAAAATACAGCTGATGTAGAAATAGATCCTGGAACTAATTTAAGAACTATTGGGGGCACAGCTTGGTGGCTAAGTAGATTTAAAGAGAGACCCAGAGACTAAAGGTTCTGGTTTCAGGACAAAAACAAATTTGTTCTCAGTTTCTTCCTGGTTGTGTATTTCTGGGCAAGTCAACCCCCAATGGCTTGTCCTTACCATATTTTTCCTTAGAATCAATATACATTATAGATTCTAAGATGGAAAATAAGAATTTTAAAGAAAAAAATTGATGAATTATTAATAAAAGAAAAAAGAAAAAAACTATGAGAAAAAAAGACGGATCCTCATATTTCATGAAATCATCAAGGAAAACTAGTTTGACATCCTAGAATCAGAGATTAAAATAGAAATTAAGAGAATTAACATATTACCTCCTGAAAGACATCTCCAAATAAAAATTCCCAGAATGATTATAGCCAAATTCAAGAGATTCCAGACTGAAAGAAAATAATACTTCTAACAGCTAGGGAAAAAATCAAAATTTGTAGAATAAAAATAGGATCACAGAGGATTTAACACCTTCCATTTTAAAGGATTGGAGGCCTTAAAATATAATATTCCAGAAGGTAAACAAAAATAATGCTACAACAGAAAATTGCCTATTCAGTGAAATTTAGTAAGATTTTTCTAAGATATAAATTAATTTTAATGAAATTAAGACATTTCAAAAATTCCTAATGAAAAGACTACAAGGGAATTGAAAATTTGACTCAAAAAGAAGACTGAAGAGAAGCAAAAGAAGGTCAATAGAAAAGAGAAAAATGAAGAGTTTAGATGACTTATTTTTAACTATATATTATTTTTGAGTAGATAATATTTATAACTTATGAACTTTGTCAATATTAAGAAAATTAGAAGGAATAGCCATAGATAGAGGGTGTTATTGCTAATTGTCTGTAATGTTATAATATACCTCCCAAAAATTTAGGGGTGAAGAAAGAAGAGTTCTCTGAGAGAAGAGTGTAGAGAAAGAGAGAATAGGATGAATTATATCACATAAAAGGAACTATGAAGAACTTTTACATTTCAGGGGAAGATGGGAGGTGGTAGACAACATGTGAAATTTACTCTTATTAGTTTTAGCTCAAAGAAGGAATAATGCATGCCCTTAGTCAATACATAAATCTATATTATACTAAAAAGAAGTAAAAAGAAATTGTGAAGACATACAATGTTAAAGGAGAAAAAAAATAATAAACTTAAGGAAAGTAAGATAGAAGGAAACTACATAGTTAATTATAATGATGATTGTGAATTTTATAAACTCATTTATAAATTGGAAGTGGGTGGCAGAATGGATAAAAAAACAGAATCCTACTGTATGATACTTACAAGAAACACTTGAAATACAAAGACATGCAGAATAAAGATAAAGGGCTGCAGCAGAATGTTTTATACCTCAGCTGAAGTTAAAAAAAAAAGCAAGGATAGCCATAATAATCTTAGAAAATGTTAAGTAAAAAAGGGCTAATCAAAAGTGCTAATGAGAAACTTTGTCTTACTAAAAAGGTATCATAGACAATGAAGTAATAACAATACTATACATATATGCATCAAGTGATTTAGCATCCAGATTTTTTAATTTTTTTTTTTAAATTTTATTTAGTTAGTTAATTTAGAATATTTTTTTTCTTGGTTACAAGAATCATGTTCTTTCACTCCTCTCCCCCCACCCCCTCCTGTAGCCGGCATGCAATTCCACTGGGTTTCACATGTGTCCTTGATCAAATGTTGTTGATGTTTGTACTAGTCAGAATCTACATCCCCAATTGTATCCCCATTGACCCATGTGATCAAACAGTTGTTTTTCTTCAGTGTTTCTACTCCCTCAGTTTTTTCTCTCAATGTGGATCATGTTCTTTCACATAAATGTAAATCTTAAAATTTCACAGACTTATGAATGTTAAAAATTTTCTCCACATTGAGGAATCCTCCAATTCCCTACTTGAAATAATTCCCTACCAGATAGTGAGAACTCTACTTGAATGTGAAAACTCCTTGCTGTGGGAGGATCTCTATCCCATCCCTACTTGGGACTGCTTTAGGGGAGAAAACTCCTTGCTAAACAAATAAAGTACTTGGATCCATGCTTATGGTGGGTCAAGGGGTTCTTTGAGCCAGGCCTGTTTTTAGACTTGATACAATGAGATGCTAGGTACCTAAAAGGGTAGGGCAAGTTTTGTCTTAATGAGATTAGTTGACTCAGCTGTGTTTTCACTGGTTCAGACTTACTGAGGAGATTAGTCGACTTAGCAGGAATTCAGATGGGCAGTCCTTTGGAAAACGTCTACAGTGATTGGTAGATGTAAGGACTTAGGGGAGGTGACATAGGAGAAAAACCCCTATATAAGAAAAAGCAGAATCTCTTGTGAAAAAGAATTCCTTTTGGAGGATCTCTGATGAGGACCACTTGGGAAGAATCTCTTGAGAGAGGCTCTGGAGAAGGGAAGCTCTTAGAGGACAATCTCTAAGGAGGTCTCACTGGACCTCCTCTAAGGGGACTCTGTCCCTCTGGAGGCTCTGGAAAGAGGCCCTTTGGAACAGTCTCTGGCTGGAAGGATCTCCGGTGAAGTCAGCTGAGATGGAGCTGGCCTGGTGTTACTAGAATCCTTGTTTAGGCAGACCTTGTGGTGAGTGTTAAAAGACTGACTGACTGATCTCTCTCTCTCTTAAGACTCAGGTCTAGGCCATGTTGGCTTAAGGCCCTTCATACTTATTTCCTTTTTCTCTCTTTCTCTCTTTTCTTTAATTCTACATCTGTATTAATTAAAATCTCTATAAAACCCAGTTGACTTGGGTATTTGAATAATTGGGAATATTTCCCTGCGACTACCTTATATTTGATTTAAAAACCAAGACACTGTAGGGAAACATATTTTCTGTGGTCAAATTTACTCACTCTCTCTTATATCTATCACAATTTATATCTTTCACCATTTTAACCCACTACAGTTTAAAGCAACTTCTGCCTGATTCAGTTGATTTTTTATTTGACTCTTTAGCATTAGTCTTCTGAAAAGACCTGTGCTTCTTCTTTCTGTAAAGGACTATAAATAAATTATTTTATATATTTCTTTGCAATTGTACAAATGTATTTCTTTTGATATATACATTACATTTCAGTTTCAATTCAGTCTTTTTTTTCTTTTTTTTTTGCCAGAATTGACTTTAGAAATTTATTTCATTAAAGCTTCATTAAAATTTCACTTGTCCCTTTTCAGAATTATATGCAGTTTACCATATTGGTTGTTATTGATTGTTGTCTTTAATCTTTTACATTTTAAAGTAGCATCTCATATCTCAAGCTATCAATTCTTTTTAGTGGTTTTATTTTATGATGATTATGGAACCTTACTATATCAACTTTCAGTTTCGGTTGTTTTTAGATGTTTATTTTTTTTAGAACTTCATGTATTTTGACCATATTATTTATTAGGAAATTTAATTTGGATATTTGTTTTTGTAGTTATTAAGAAATTATTATACTTTTCACTTTGCTCTCTAATTTAAATACATTTAATCAATTTCAATTTATTATTTCATGAATTATAGTAATTTGCCTTTTATTCATTCATGTATAATCTAGTTAGCAATCATGTATTATCAATCATACTTGGATTTTTTCTATCTATTGTCACTATTTCAAATATGCTAATTATTCTGTTTAAATTTTATTTTTCATATAGTCTACTTAAAGTATTTCCCAGTTATAAATTAAAAGGTTAATTAATATATTTTGTTTAAGTTAAAGATCCAATTAACTTAATATGTTATAAGAGTGAAGTCAAGCAAATCATATTTCTATATCAGTTATGCTGCAAAAGAAAATAGAAAAAAGGAAAAGAAAAATAAAGTAAAAAGTGTACATAAATCTATATTCAAAGTTCACCACTTTTCTGGGGGTAGATAGTGTTTTCATCAAGAATCCTTTGGAATAATATTTGATTCTTGTCTTGATTAGAGTAGCTAAGTATTATAGTTAATCATCCTTATATTATTGCTTTTCTTGTGTACAATGTTTTCTTCTTTCTGCTTATATCACTTTGCATGATAAAATAAATGCTTTATCAGATTTTTCTGAAACCATCCTGTCCCTTGTTTCTTAAAGGACAATAGTTTTTAACAATAGTTTTCACATATCAATATTTGTTTAGTCATTCATAATTCAATGGCAATTCATTCAACCCAATTCTTTACCATGACAAAAAGAATTATGGTGAACATATCTGTGAGAATATCTCCTTTTCCCCTTTTATTTTATCTCTTTGGGATACAGAAAACTGTTTTGTAGACCTTTGGGTATAGCTGTGTGAAGTTAAATATTTAGGGAATATCCATCACACATACACCCAGCAACTCAATGTAGTAGGAGACACTCACATGTTCCTGGCATCCCAGAGGGTACAGCAGACATACCAACATTGATAGAGAAAATGGAAGGATTGGGGAGGGTAGTGAGAATCTTGAAAAACTGGCATGGAGAGGCAGAAAACTATAAAAGTTTTCTCGACAGGACTCTTGAAGAAACTTGGGCACTGGAATGGTGCCTCTGTCTCTCTCCTCTCATCATATCTGGCCATCTTTGACAAACCTCTTCCTAAGCCAGCTATAATGGAGCTCTGGAGTTTTACCTAGTTAGAAAGTCTGAAAACTATTTTTTCTCACTTTCTCTCTCTTTACTAATAAATGTTTATGAATTTAGTAATGAGCTTCCAGAGTAATTTTTATTCATAATATAGGTCCTTTTTTTTTTGCCAGAGTGATTGATTCAGTTTACAACTCCATCAATAGCTTCATTAGTGTTAAATTCTCCACATTCCCCCCCAGCTTTTGTCACTTTCTCTTTATGTGATGTTAACTGTTAGGTGTCAGGTGGTATCTCAGAGTTGTTTTAATTGGCTTATTTCTAATCAGTAGTATTTGTGTGTGTGTATGTGTTTAATATGACTACTGATATTTAATGTTGTTATGTTGATTTCTTCTTCTGAAAAGTCCATGGTAATATCCTTTAACCATTTGTCAGCTGAAGAATGGCTCACTTATCTATTTATTTTTATAAATTTGGTTAAGTTCCATATAAATTGGAAATACTTTGTCTTTGTTATAGAAACTTAACACATACATTTTATTTTTAATTTGGGGAGCATTGATTTTATTTTTCCAAAAGCTTTTTTGTTTTGTGAAGTCAAAATTATTTTTTTATTTTTCTTTAGTCTTTCCTGTCCTTTTTATACTCTTTCCTCTAAGCCCTTTGTTTCTAACACTGAACTCTTTTATCTACACTCCATTTTATCATCCCCTCTTCCTTTTATCCCTTTTCCCTCCTAATTCCCTATTGAATTATATTACCAATTGATTGTCTATTTTTTTCCTTTATGTGAAGCAATTTATATGTGGATGAATTTCAAATTTTTCCATCTCACTATTATCCTCTCAACTATAAAAACTCTTGCATGCCTTTTTTATATGGGATATTCTTAATATCTGATAGTTATTAGTTTCCATTTGTACAATTTTATTTTTAAGAAATTATTTATTTGATGTTTTGTATCTCCTTTTCCATTGTCCAACTCTGCTTTTTAAGAGGTTATTTTCATTGGATAATTTTTGTACTTCTTTTTTTATTCCATTTGGCCAATTATGTGCTCTGTGTTTGTGTTATTTTTTTCTGCATTTTTTTCTGTTCTTCTAATGAGCTTTTAATTATCACTTCACTAGATTCTTCTTTGCTTCTCATTTCTTTATCTAATTTTTCCTGTAACACTGATTTTGAAAATTATGTTAGACTCCTGGAATTCTTGTTTGGCTTATGTCTTTTTCCCATTTGTTGGAGACTGTAAACCTTAAAATTTCTTAGACTTATAAATGTTGGAAATTTCACCATGGGGAAATTTCATACTTGAAAAATTTCCTATTGATAGTGGGAACTCTATTGGAATGTGAACCCCATTGGCATGGGAGGTTCCTCCTCCTCCCTTCTTAAGATTACTTTAGGACAGAAACCTTTTGCTGAACAATGGAAAGGGCTTTGACCTATGCTTAAGCATAGAACAGGACTTTCTTTGAGTCATGATTGATTTTAGAATTGATACAATAGAGATACTTGGAATGACAGAACCAGGTCTTGGAAAATACAATTTCCACCCCACTCAGTCCTAACAGTATTTAGGAAGGGCTGCAGCAAAGGATCAAGATGTAATTATTTGAGAATATGACCTTCAACAGACATGTGCAAAGCCACAGACCTCTGGGTGGTCCTGGGTTAAGCTAGAGCCACCATTGGCACAGGGAAGACATGGACAGTGATTGGTAGATTTGAGAACTGAGGGGAGGGAACTTGGATGGTTTCCTTAAAGATAGAGGGGTCTGAGGACTGAGGGGTGGTTGGTTGGAGAGGTTTTTAGTCTGAAAGGTGGTGCTTTGAGAGTTGGCTCTGAAGGAAGCTGGAGGTGGAGGCCCCTGAGACTGTTTCTCCTTTTTGGTCATGTGAGTAATAGGGACTGATCTCCTTTCTTTGCCTCAGCTATCTAAGGGCTTGGGCCTTTTGGCCCAGCCTAAACGGAAGGGGTATTTAAGCCCTATTCCCTTCTCTCTCCTTTCTCTCTCCCTCTCTCTCTCTATCTCTAATTCCTTTCTTCCTCCTGTTTGTAATTAAACTTTATATAAGGTTGACTGCTGACTTGAGTTTTCATTTAGGAATTACATAGCTGAATTCCTTGGTGACCTTAAATTAATATATATCAGTCTTTTAAAGTGATTTCCATGTCACAAGACTTTGTGTGTAATTATTCTAATTTATTTGCCTTTTTCTTTTTTTTCTTGATCTTTGTCATAGCAGCTTTTTTATGTTGTTTTATTTTATTATTGTTGTTGTTCACTTATTTTTCCACTTTATTTCTTGATTATAAACTTTATATTACATTTGGGCTCTATTCCCAATGCAGAGTGGAAAAGGATACTTTATCATGCTTCAGGGTTTTTCTAACATTTTTAGAGTTATTTCTGGGGGCTTTTACTTATTGGTAATTCTGAGTTGTTGTGATTTGGAGAGAGAGAGATTTTATCACTCTTCTTTTAGTCTGAACTTTTTTTGCTTATTCAGTGAAGGCTCATGATCTCTTAAAATTCAAAGGATACTACTTCTCTGGAACCCTTTTCCATTGGGATCACAAGTAGTATAATCGCTTATGGTCTCTGTTCCCTTTTTTACTGAAAATAATTTTATTCCTCAGAGTTCCCACTCCTTCCTGCCTGAAAATGCTCCTCTCTGCCTTTGAACTATACCCTAGGAATAGGTATATGGAATGGATTTGTTAATTATCATCTGGTTCTGCATCCAGTGCTAATATAACAGTTTCATATAATCATATACAGTCATCCCTAATTATATTGCAGTTCACCTATCACAGCTTCACTATATTGTGGGTTTTTTTAAAACATGTATTTATAATTCTATTTCATGGAGTTTTTGTGGATGCATACTGTACGCAATTGAAATGCAGTTTACCACTACCATTTGAGCAAGGTCGCTCATGTGAGATTTTACAAAGGAGTCTATTGGTTGATGGGATGAAAGGCAACCAATGACTGTGTTCTGTATCCTGGGCACTGATTAGCTCAGTGATTGTAGCATTGATCTATTTGCTCTCCCACACTGTGCCAATATGTTCAGCATCTCTCCTTGTCCATTTCACATTGACATCTGATCTATAGTGTTGTATTTTTGTGAAGTTTTTGCAAAAGTTTGAATTTATTTCAAGCCTTATGCCACCCAAACATTCTATTCCTTCTAAGGCTTCTGGCACTGAACACTGCAACTTGTGGATTTTCACTGTCTCCGTGGTCTCTGGAATATAACTCCTATGATAGGTGAGGGGTTATTGTAATGTCTTTCTTGTCAGTTGTTAGATCCCTTTGCTGACTCTGGTTCTAGAGCTCCCAATGCTGGTTCTACTTCTGTAAGAACCATCTCCTTAGACAACTGGTATTTGATTCATATGGGATTCATGTCAGTCTCAACTCCCATGGAACCAATTTATTTTTCTGATCCTCCCAAGTTGTCTTGAAAAAATGCCTCCCTTGCATTTTTTATAGATTGCTACTGCTGAATTTGACATTTGATTAGAGATATTATTTTTTTAGGGGAATGATGGAAGAATTTGTTTTAGTGTTTTAAAAAAAATTTCTCTTCTAAACTTATTCTCCAAGCTAGTTATTTTTCTCTTGTATGCCTCATATTTTTTTTCATTTTATTTTTAATATTTTGATTTCTTTAATTTTTCCTGCCTTGTGGACTTATTGTTGTTGTTTAATTATCCTTTTCAAGAAGTTCTATTATTTAATATTATTTTCCATTGTCTTATCTAAAATATAGGCTTCCTGGTTTTTCTTTACTCTCTAGCTATTATTTATTAATTGCATTTAAAAAAATTTAACCACTTCCTGCACTGTTAATCCTTAAGGCCATTTCATTCTTTCTGCTGGGAATCTACTGCAATAGTTTGTTGAGATGCTTTCTTATTTGGGCTTACTTCATATATTTTTTAATCATTTTGAGTATGTTATTATATTGAATATATTCAAGTATTTTCTTATATCTCAACCCTCAGTTTCTGGATTGGGGCCTCACAATTGAGTTAGACTCTACTCAAAATTTGAACTTTGAAAAGTGTAATCAGACCCTACTTGATCCTATATAGAATAGCTAAGATTAATTTTACATTTGTGCAAATTATTTTTCTTTTGAGATTTGGCTCACTCTCTTGGTAGTTCAACATTGATTTATATTTTGAATGATTATTTGTCTTCTTTTTGTAAATTCATTAAACTAGACACCAGGTGAACATTAAAGCTATCATCATTTATATTAAGAGCTATAATGCAGACTAGAGAGTAACCTTGTCTTATATTCCTGCTAAGTTCAGAACCAGAAGCAATAGTTGAAAACTACAGGGAGGCAAATTTAGACTACTCCTCCAAATAAGAACTGTCCAAAAGTAGAAGTTATTTACTCAATAGCTGATAGATTCAGCCTCTTTAAGTGTCTTCGAGAAGTGGTTGTACGATTATCTTTTGTATGTCATGTAGTTGGGATTTCTTTGGCATTTGATTTGGACTAGAGAGATACTCTGAAGTTCTTTTTGACTCAAATTCTATGACTGATGGATTATTTTGCTGAAAAATTTAGGTGTCTCTAACTTTCTACAAGATGAAAGGACTTTCTGATTATTTTCTGTTATCTATATATGTTGTTTGCATATTGCTTTCTTCATTATAAATTAATGGTCAGAATTATAATTTTGAATTTATTTTCATTTCCAGCTTTTATCATATCATATCATCATTTTCATATCCAGTTTGCATGCATTAGGTGCTTAATTAATGTGTGTAATTATTGTTGTTGATGATTATAATGGTAATGCTTTATGGATGAGCTATTGGGAGCTTGAGTTAATGTCTTAATTCTTCCTCTGTCATACATTAGTTACATGACCACATGTAAGTCTCACAAACTCTCTAAATCTTGAGTAATTGGCCAAATGAGGATAATCACACCTATTAAACCCATTTCAGAGTATTGTGAGGTGCTAATTACATAATGCATGCTAGGTACTTTGACAGCTTTAGAGTACTATAGATATTTTAATTGGAGAGGCAGTGTAGCCCATTAGAAAGACATGTGGAATGAAGAAGATCTAGAGTGAAGTGATTTCTCTGACACATGCATACAAGGATGGATGCAAGAATGAAAATGCATTCAAGAACTGGCTATTTGCAAAGCATTGTGAAGACACAAATAGAAAAATCAATCCAGTTCTTGCTTTCAAAAGACTCACTTTCAAATTAGAGGAGGACAACACATAAAGGAGGATTCATTTTTAAGGCAAATGGAAAAGCTTCACAATCATTAGGGTACACTGATAATACACTTGATAATTCCTATACTTTCCTGGCATTTAGATTGGAAAACATTTACATATTTTATATGTTGAACTACTTTGAAGTGGCAAGGACTTAGGAGATAAGAACGTTCTGGCATTTTAGTAGCTGTGATGAAAAGATAAAGGGCTCCTGTACTTACAGATGAAGTTAGCAGGTCACATTTCCACAATCACACCCCTTCAAGTTATCTATGAGACTCAGACTAGAAGCAGGGATGCTATTATGGGAACACTGGAAAAAGGAACTCCGTAACTGAAATATCTCTGCACCAATTACGTCAAAAATATAATTCAAAATAAGAATAAAAATGTGAGTTATTGTTTACACCATACCAACCCATCAATTGTGGCCCATCTTCAAAGAATATAGCACACTTATAATAAAATAAAGTTTCAGATAGGTGATTAGGTAATATTTTAAAAAGACAGGTGGTACAATTAGCTATATTAATGAATTTTTTTCTAGAATTCATGACATTTAAATCAGGTAAAAACAAAGCAGTTTCAGTTCTCTCAGATCTTTCTTTCCTCAATACTATCACTTTACCTTTCTATCCCTTCTCTTTTCCTTTCCATTGTGGCAAAGATTAATAGCATCATGTATATTAAGGGCACACTTACTATGTTAAGGCATTATTCAGATATCAAAGGCAATGAAGGTTGAGGTTAAGGTGGAATTCTCCTTAATAATGTGAAAGACAATTCTTTACTCTATTCTCGGTCTTGAGTTAACACTAACTTAAATACTCTCTACACTGTGAAGCAGGATTAACTCTCCTTTGTCTATCTTTTGATTGAATCAAGAAAAGATTTCTGGCTTCTCATCTACCACTAAGTAGGGTGTTCAGTCTTTTGTTGATATTTGGAGAGCTTCACACTTTTTTTTAACTCAATCAATCAGAAACTTGTGGATTCTTTTAAGTTCACACAAGAGTTCATTCCCTCAGAAACTGTTCCATCAGGAAACTATGAACGTTTTTGATAAGAAATTGACCTTTAGAAGGTGAGAAGTAGATCCCACATACATTGCTCCCTGGGCAGTGCTAGACAATTTGGAATCTGTGATTGGGCCCTGTGAAAAGGGGAGGAGACTAGAAGTCTAAGCAAGCCTTAAATCCCTCAGATCAGATGGTCTTTGAGAAGATAGTATGAAGAGATTGTCTTCTGGAGATAGTCTCCTAAATGGGGGGAAAGGGAGCTTTGCTGGAGATTGCAACTTGTGTTGCAGACTTGGAGTTCGGCTTCATCTTGGACTCTGACTCCTTGAGTACATTGTTGGGTTAGTGAAAGGCTGACTACTTTCCTAGTTTCCAAAGAGACTAGCTTCTATCTTGGAGGAGGCAGCCTGGTTACTCACTACCAGCCTTCCTTTTTGAGAGCTCATTAATCTTTGCCTTGATTAAGCAGACCCTAGACAAGACATTTAGGTTGATAAGATAGAAAACTTCTCTATCCTCCTCAAATTTCTATTCTTTATTGTTTCCTCTCTATTTATAAATACTTGTAAAAAAATGTCTGACATGAGATAATAAATATTGGAGATGACATAATTTCATAAAATTATTGTCCAACCCTTAATTTTCACCTTTACAATAGCTAGTGGAATACCCCAGATGAGGAACATAATAAATTCTTAGATTCAGAACTTGAAAATATCTCAGGGCTCATCTAACTGAGCCACCTCATTTAATAGATGGTGAATCAGAAGCTTTCAGTGTAAGCAACTTACCAAGATGACCAGAGACAAAATTTGAACTCAGAAATTCTGATTTCAGAGATAATGTGCTTTGGCATTAAAAATGGAGATTCATGCCCTATAGCTACATACTCAGAGCATATGATCTCAAGTGCATTGAAATCTCACATTCTAAATATTTCAACTTAATCTTAAGCTAAAAGTCAAATTGATCTTTCTATTTAGCAAAGCCTCATAACTATGATTTAAAAAAAATAACAATAACAAAATCAATTTGGCTCATGTCACTGATTACTATAGTCATTTTATATTTCTACCATTTGGTTTCTTCAAAATCAGGTTCAAAGAGTTCCTTCATTCTACTTCTTCTCAATCAGAAGTGAATCAAACATTATTTTTTTTAATCACACACAAGTTGGTGAAGCTTAAAAAAACTAACAAAACAAACAATAAATCACACTGATAGAGGCAGAAAATATGAACCATAGGATTTTTTATTTTGTTTTGGTTACTGTGTCTTTTGTAATACAAAATCAGAATTTCATGCAATCTGTGATGGGAAATGTTTGTTCTAAAATCAAAAGGCTCCAAAAGAACTGTTTCTCTTTTTTAAAAGAGAAAGCTTTTTGTTTATATGATGCAATTACTTGCATTGCCAGAAATACAGAAGGATAAACATAACTCATGTTGATAGAGACATGGACTGCTGAATTCTTTCCTCCTAACAATCATGTGAAGTAGTTAGAGATAAAATTTGTACCCCTCTTTTAACGATATATATATATATATATATGTATATATATATATATATATATGTATATAAATGATCAGAACTAGACAACAGACATCCTTCCTTGGGTGGCAGAATAGTTTTGTTTTTTGTTTGTTTGTTTTGCTTGCAATTCCAGTATGTTTTGGATTATATATGAAATCAACATCTTCAAGTCTTTAATTTTACCACTAAATTGAAGATTAGCAATTACGTGCATGACACTGGGGCATAATTACATTGTATAAGCGTCCCAAGAGTACTTTTCCAGCTTAGTTCTCTGGAAGTCTTAGGTTCATGGATCACATTTGATATTTGAATTGCATTGTTGCTAGAAGAGCTAGGATATATGTATGCAGCCACATATACAGATACTGTTTACCTAGAACCTTCTCAATATACCCTGGACAATGCTGTATCTTGAAAATAGTTTAAATCTAATTGATATATAATAATTGGATGAGTATTGGATGGGGAAACAAAGAGAAGAGAGGGAATTCATATGTAAAACAATCTGTGGTTGCAGAAAAAGAAAGAATTTTAGGTGTGGGTTCAACTTTTATCTCAGTATTGAGACATCCTTCAACAACCTTAATTCCAAAGTGAAAGAGATTTCTTGATAAGTAGAGAGTTCACCAACACTGAAAATATTGTGATGTCTAGATGACCATGAATCAGGGATATATATTGGAGACAAGAATAGCATTTTCTAAGGTATGGGTCATATTAGCTATCTTAGAAGTTCCTTCTACCTTTCACATTTTGTTGGTTCATGAGTAGTTTATCCAAAGACCAAATAATTATTCAAAAGAATAGATAAATCCAGTTGCACAAAAATGAATCCAAATGTATAATTTCCTAGTAAATTTAAATATTCTACTTGGAAAAGTCTGTTAATATATACATATATGTATATATGTATATATATGTTTTAGCCTTCTAATACTTAGGAAATATCATTTGTTTCAGGAAACATTCTAACCATGACTATATTGGAGATATACTGTGTGATATTTGAGAATTTTCTTCTTATCTATGGGCTTTAACAGCCAGTTGGTAATATCTATCTATTTTAGTTGGTTACCTCTAAATATGTTATGGCTTTTAAATTCTACAATTCTAACATGGACTTTGAATTAAAATCCAATGTTTATTTTCTCAAATAATATTTTATTTTCTCCCAATTTTATGTTAAATAAGTTTTGAACATTATTTTTTTTTAATTTTGAGTTCCAGGTGAACTTCAAATAATGCTTATGGAATTAATTGATGAATGAGTAGATGGGAGGATATGTAGAATAATAAAAGGAAATTAAGCCCACTCCCTGCATTCTTTAAACATAATGCATGTTTTTGATAAATTTTGAATATTTCAGTCTTACTTTTTATACTGTACATGAGTATTTTTATATATGTTCTTTATTATTGTCATTAAGTGTTTCAGATTCTCACATGTCAAAAATATCTATTATGCCAGTTTTTTAACTCTTCCCTTCTGTCTTAGTATCAATAGATTCTATGGCAGAAGAGTGGTAAAGATTAGGCAATAGGGGTTGAGTGACTTGCCTACCCAGGGTCTCACAGCTAGAAAGTGTCTGAAGCCAGGTTTGAACCTAGGACCTCCCATCTCTAGTCAAGGCTCTAAATCCACTGAGTCATGCAACTGCCCCTAACAGTTATCTTAAAATACCTTTGCATAGTACTTATAATTATTTTTCTTCCTCTCCTCCATTCCCATTTTAATGTAAAGAATCAGGTTTTGACTAGATCCTTTTAAAGCTCAGGATATAATGCTTCAAAAAGTCCTTCCTGAAAATCTGACAGATAATTGGCAAAATGTGTGTGTGTGTGTGTGTGTGTGTGTGTGTGTGAGAGAGAGAGAGAGAGAGAGAGAGAGAGAGAGAGAGAGAGAGAGAGAGAGAGAGAGAGAGAGAGAGAGAGAGAGATACTGCTGAGTGACCTGGATGAAGATAGAACAATCATTCTCCTATTGCAAACTGAGGTTTTCTTCTGATTAAATGGCATAATTAAAAAAAAAAAGTTACACTGAATCACTATTTAAGTATTGCACTTTGCTGATAGGTGGAGTTTCCTCCCTTTAACCCCTTCAATTCATTTGTATCTAGAATCATATAGGGATTTCCCAATTGTCATTGGGAATTATTTCCAGTGAGCTCTCTCCTCTTTGGCAGGTAACCAGATGATAAACTATATATCCAGTAAACCCATTTCCACAGTGCATTAGGGATTTATCAAAGCAAGGCAAATAGCTTTTCTACCAAAATGAAGGGATCTAGGGAGGATTTCACGGCTGCGCCTCACTTTCTATCTCAGATAATGATTTATAATAACGTGTCGGTATTTCCTTGAGCTCATATTGAATTCACTTTGATTTCCCCCGCCTTTTTCTCTTTCCCCAACAAACAGCAACAATATTCTCTCATCTCAGAAAACAATAACTACTGACTTACTTGCTAGGGTGCAGGGGTGTAGTATAGAATCAAATTCTATCACTAAATTGTGGCATATTTAATTCCAAGCTCCTGAGTTGAGAGAAAAAAGCTTCAGAACAGGGAAAGTATATTATTTTTTAAAATACATATCAGATGGAATTATGTTTCTCACTGAAAGAAACTGCTCTTCATCTGAGAAAAATTAACATAATTTTAATTATTTATCAAAAACTTTTTGCCTGGTTTTACATCTAGGTATTGCAGAAGCCTTGCAAATAGCACAAATTGAGTATGACTAATTGTGACCAAGTCAAAAAAAAAGGGCAGGGACAGAGGTATAAAACAAGCCATTTGCATAATGCTTTAGTATTTTAGGACTGATGCTGTTCAATTCTGTACTCCTGAAATTAGAATTTGCCTAATCAAAAATAATTTAATTCCATAAGCATTTAGTAAGAGCCTACTAAATATGAGATAATTTTACTGGTCTCTGACTATACAGAAGAAAATAAAACAGCCTATCCTCAAAGATTTATATTGTATTGTGGAGAAACAAAATGGAGATAAATTGTTATCATGGAAAGAACATTCAGTCTGAAATTAGATGAGAAGAGGACTCTGGGAAGAAAGCGGAGTAGGTCCTGAATACTTCTTACTCTCCCAATATGCCTCTAAAATAATTTTAAAAGATTAATACCACAAAAACAATACTAAAAGCAGTAGAAACAGATAAGAGTCAAGAGGAGCTGAGCAGCCAAGGACAACGAGAGAGGAACGTCTCTGTCTTCATTTGTCTCAATCCCACCAGATAGTATAAACAGCCCTGAGCAAAGTAGCAGTCCCAAGGGTCAGGACCAGAGCAAACAACTTGGAATCATGAGGTACAGCCTCTCTTCTAGAGATTCCAATTTGCTCAGATATGGGGGATTGACAGAGCATCACAGAGTTCATAAGCTCCACATCCTGAGGGAAGGATATGCCAACCCTTCTGTCTGTTGGACCCAAGAGCTTGCATTCCAGTGGTGGATACTAATTGAGTTAGTCAATAGGCAACAAATCCTGAGAGTAGCTCTGTGAGCTGCAGCCTAGGCTGCAGACCAAAAAAGAACTTCAAGAGCTCCAGTCCATGTACCATATTAGAACTTTATTCTAAGCTGCTGCATTACAAAATGAAGAATGAGAAAGAAGCACACACATTGCATAAGGATGCTGAGAGCCTAGAGCTCTATCAGTTGCAATCACTCCCAGGATAGTGAAGTCCTTCACTGCTGTGACAGTATAGAGGGGTCCTTTCTGCTTACTTTGGCACAACTTCTAGGGACCACTGGTTGGAGCACTGAAGGTCAATCACTGAATGGAACTTGAGTGAGGGACTAGAAATTATACCTGAAATCTGGATTAAAAGAATTCAAAGAACTAAATAGATCTGTAGAAATAATAAACACCAAAACTCATAAAACCTTAAAAACCATCCCCAGGACTCTAGGGATCCTGGGACTCTTGCATAAAGTTAATAATTAACCCTATTGGCCTCATCTCTAACTTTTAAATCAATACAAAAAGGAGCAGGAAACCAATTTTTGATAGCTAACGTGGGGAAGGAAAAGACCTGGTTTCAAACTCTGAGGACAGTGAAGTAAAAACACATATTCCAACAATAACAAAATAATGATTGTTCACAAACTCACAAAGGTTTTAGGAGAGCGTTAGCAGTAGCAGTAGTAGTAGTCTCTTGGAAACCAAGAATGACGATTGTCTTTGTGTATTTTCATCTATGGTGTACCCTCATATGACTTTGAAGTCCAAAGGCTGAGATGCAAAGTTTGTGGCCCATGGGGCATGGGACGCCAATTGTTACAGGAGGTGCAGTTACAGCCTGGTGTCGGCGTTCATGTGCAGCGGCAAGACTTTGATGTCATTAGTCTTCAAAGGTGGTGGCGGCATGACTGATGTAGATATGATGCTTCTTCTGACAGAGGCAGCAAGTTCTAATTGCTTTGGTGTAATGCCAGCCCATTTCAAGTTTGACTTTAGCTGATCCTTGAATCTTTTCTTTGGTCAACCTAACTTCCTGAGTCCAGCTGACAATTCGCCATAGAATACCTGTCTTGGTATTTGCTGTGGGTCCATGCGGATGATATGTCCAGACCAAAGTAGCTGGATTTTGAGGACCATTACTTCAATAATGATGGAGTTGGCTCTGTCAAGGACTTCCTGGTTGGTGATTCAGTCCTGCCATCAGATACTTATGATTGACCGGAAAGAGTGTTGGTGGAATTGCTCCAACTGTTTCATGTGCTTCTGGTACAGTGTTCATGTCTCACAACTGTACAGGAGTGAGCTGAGGACCACTGCATTATCCACTTTGAGCTTCGTCGCAGTGCTTACACCTCTGTGTTGTAGGACTTTAGAGCGCAGCTGCCCGAGTGCCTGGCTGGCCTTTTGGATCTTAGCATTGATCTCCTGGTCTAGGGGCGATGGTGCTGCCTAGGTACTTGAAAGTGCTGACTTTGGAAAGCTGCGTGCCATTGATTGTAATGCATGGCTGGTTCGTTAGCCTCCCCGGTGTGGGTTGGAACAGCACCTCTGTTTTGTTGAGGCTGATGGTCAGGCCAAAAAGTTTTGTTGTGATAGAGAATCTGTCCACAATGGTTTGGAGATGATTTTCTTGGTAGGCCATGAGAGCACAGTCATCTGCGAAGAGAGCTTCTAGGATGAGTCTCTCTGTTGTCTTAGGAGAGTGTTAGAAAGATCTTAAAAACCAAATAAAATATTTTAAGGAAAAATTAGAAAAAATAAAACCTTTCAGGAACAAATGGATACATAAATGGATTCTACCAAACACTTAAAGAAAAACTAATTCTAATATTAAATAAATTAATTGAAATAACAAGAAAAGAAGGTTTGTCAAACTCCTTTTATGAAGCAAATATGGTGGTAAAACCTCAACAGAAAAAACAGAAATAGAAAATTATAGACCCATTTTATTAATATGTATGGATTTAAAAATCCTAACTAAAACATAAGCTAGGAAACCACAAATCATAACAGTAAATCACAAAGATCATGCATTGGAATAAAATAGAATTAATATAAGGAATGCAGAAAAGGTTTAATGTTAGAAAAAAAACTATAAATATAAATGATTATGTTTAGAATCAAAGTAATAAAAACATATGGTGATATCAATAGATTCAGAAAAAAATTTTTGACAATACTACCTAAAATAATCAATTCATTGGGAATAATGCCATCCCAATTAGTTATAAAAATCATCTCATTGAATTAGCAAAAATAAAATAAAATTAATTTGGAAGAACAAAAGATGAAGAATAACAAAAGAATAAAAAGGAAGAAAGAATGACAGTACCAGATATTAAATTATATTAGAAATAATAATTATTAAAAATATCAAGTAGTATCTAAGAAATAAAAATGTCAGTAAATAAGTGGAATAGTATGAACATTCAACAAGTAGTAATACAAGTTTAAAATAACCTTGATTTTGACAAAAGCATTGATCCAGCTCTTGGAGAAATCACTTTTTGGTAAAAATTCTCAGGACAACTGAAATGTAGTTTAGCAGAATCTAGGTATAGACCAATATGTTTCATCATTCACTGTGAAAAGATCAAAATTCATACATGGGAGATGTCATAAGTAAATTAGAAGAGGGAACATATTTATAATATTTAAGAATAGGAGGGGAATTTATGAGTCAAGATGGAGAACATTGCAAAATTTAAAATGTATGATTTCAAGTAAATTAAATTGAAAAGTTTTCTATCAGTAAAACAAATGTCATGATGAACAGGAAAGCAGAAAATAAGGGGAAATTTTATAGACAGCCTCTTAGAGGTCTCATTTCTAAGGTATATCTAGAATTTTGTCAAATTAATAAGAATAAATCTATCCTCCAATTAATAAATGAGTAAAATATATGAATAATTTTAGATAAAGAAACCAAAACCATAAACAGGTAAATGGAAAAAATGTTCTAGATCACTACTAGTTAGAGAAATATAAGCCAAAACAACTCTGAGACATCATCTCATACCCATCTTATTGGCTAAAATGAAAAAATAGCAAAATTTAAAATGTTGGAGGGAATGTGGAAAAATAAGTATACTTATACACTGTTGGTAGAGCTATAAAATGATCCAAACATGTTGGAGAGCAACTTGGAATTATACCTATAGAGTCTTAAAAATGTGTTAACTCTTAGACTCAGAAATATCATTTTTGGGCCATTTTCTCCATATAAATCAGGGGGAAATGAAAAGAACTTACATCTTCCAAAATATTTATGATGACACTCTGTGATGTCAAAGAACTGGAAATTGAGAGGATACCCTTCAATTAGGGAGTGGCTAAACAAATTGTGGCATATGATTGTGATGGAATCCATCTGCTCCAGAAGAAACAATTAGAAGGTCAATTTAAAAATCAAAATGGAAAGAACTATGTGTTGTAATGAAGAGTAAAATGAGTAGAACTAAGGAATATTATACACAGCTACAAATTTAATATTTGAAGAATGAATTGGAAATGCTACCTTGAGAGTGTGAGCTGAAAATGGAGACATGAAAGACATAATTTATTGGAACATATCTGTATCCTGGATGTTGCTTTCTGTGATGTAGGAAGGTGGATGAATGTGACACTTATGTATAAATCCTATTAATAATAAAAAGTAAATCAAATGATACAGGGTTATAATTCTTCCTGTGTCAATTACTTCCTGTGTCACTTGTTTTGCAAATTTGACTTCTCAGAATGACATGGCTTTTGCTCACTGAGTTATTTCTATTTTTTAAAAAAGTAAGACATGTATGATATGATCAGTATTTAATTCTGTGGGGAAAAGTAAGTAATATTTGATTTTTAGCAAATAGCAATGATCATTTGGGATATATATTTTTGTACGATGCTTTTTATGTGATTATAATAAAAATATAAAGAAATATCATAGGAAAATAAGTGTGTTGTAGAGTTAAAAAGGATGTCAATTATTTCATAGAGCAGTATCTTCAAAATATACACGATGAAAAATTAAAGGGAACACATAATGATTTCAGGGATGGGAAGGAAGTTTGGATTTAAGGACTGAGAAGAGCTAAAATTGATATATTGACCATTTAAACAATATGTAAGAATAGTTAATTAAGCAAATAACTCATGTGGGAATTTTTTAATGAATAAAAGAAAATTCTAATCCTAATATGTTTCCTTATCTTGATATGAATTGAATTTTTTAATATCATTATAAGACTTTATATTTATTGATATTAATTTTATTCCTATTCAATCCATAGCATTATCCATAGCATGCTGTCCTTTAAAATTTTAGGAATCATCTCTATGTTTACTCACTTCACATTGCATCACTTCTTATGTCTTCCTATGTTTTTCTGAAACCAGATAAATGTTCATTTCTTATGGAAATATGTGTTCAGTCATAATCATATACTATAACAGGCTCAGCTATTAACCAAATAATGGGCACCCCCTCTTATGAGCAACATATTTTTGGATCCTCACTTCCAATCCATTTTCCCTTCTATTCCCATCTATTTTATAGGTAAGTCCATTCCATTCACATCTTATTTTCTTTTGTTTATCTTTCTGTTAATGCCTTACTCTTCCTCAAAATCTATTTTGCTTTATGCCAATGCTTCCTTTAATCTTTCCTCCCTTTTTAAAATCTTTCACTTAAGCGTTTCCCTTTCTACTTCCCTATTTAGTACAATTGGTCTCAGTATACAACTGAGTACACACATACATACACATATGCACATGTATATTTTACTTCTTTCAACAGAGAGTGGGATTCAAAGACTACCTGTCACCCATTCTCATTTTCCTCTAAACTTTAAAGCTCTTTCTGTGTTGCCTCTTAAATGTGAATGACTTTTCCCCATTCTTCCTTATCATTTTTCATAATGCATCCTTATTTCTCACCCCTTCAGGTTTTTTTTTAGATCCTTCCAAAATAATCAATTCATACTCAAACCCTCTATGTAAACTTTACAATTTTCCTAACAATAATAAAAATTTCAGGAGTTACATGTATTATCCATATTTGTAACCTAGGTTGAAAGACATTTTAAAATGTATCCAGTTATTACTTAAAATTATGACCTTGTTCTTTGTAAGTTGCTGAATTCAACCACAGTTCACTAGAAAAGCATAGTAACCATCAGACTCATTATTCAAATTATTTCTATAAAATTCTGAAGATAAACAAACATGGATAAACCTAACGAGAAACTAATAATTGGATTGAATACACCTTAAAGAGTTTTATGGATTTTGGCTACCAAAAATAAAATAAAATAAAGACTTTGTGCCCAAAGTATTGACTGATATGATCCATAAGTTAAGATTGTGAATATAAATTCTTCTTATCCTTCTATTCTGAAACCTTTCTCCTTTCCTTTCATTGAAAAATCTTGTGACCATTTGTCTTTTTTGATAGGGACGTGTTAGTGAGGGAAGCAAAGCTCAAATGAAAATGACATTGAAAAAAGAATTTTCACTCCTCAGGTCACTCTTGCCACTTTAATGCTTTTTTTTTTTAAAATATATTTTATTTGATCATTTCCAAGCATTATTCGTTAAAGACATAGATCATTTTCTTTTCCTCCCCCCCACCCCCCATAGCCGACGCGTAAGTCCACTGGGCATTAGATGTTTTCTTGATTTGAACCCATTGCTTTGTTGTTAGTATTTGCATTAGAGTGTTCATTTAAAGTCTATCCTCTGTCATGTCCCCTCAACCTCTGTATTCAGGCATTTGCTTTTTCTCGGTGTTTCCACTCCCATAGTTTATCCTTTGCTTATGAATGGTGTTTTTTTTCTCCTGGATCCCTGAAAGTTGTTCAGGGACATTACACCGCCCCTAATGGAGAAGTCCATTACGTTCGATTATACCACAGTGTATTAGTCTCTGTGTACAATGTTCTCCTGGTTCTGCTCCTCTCGCTCTGCATCACTTCCTGGAGGTTGTTCCAGTCTCCATGGAACTTCTCCACTTTATTATTCCTTTGAGCACAATAGTATTCCATCACCAACATATACCACAGTTTGTTCAGCCATTCCCCAATTGATGGGCATCCCCTCATTTTCAAACTTTTTGCCACCACAAAGGGTACAGCTATGAATAGTTTTGTATATGACTTTCCTTATTATCTCTTTGGGGAACAAAACCAGCAGTGGTATGGATGGGCAAGCGGTCTTTTAGCACCATTTGGGCACAGTTCCAAATTACTCTCCAGAATGGTTGGATCAATTCACAACTCCACCAGCAGTGCATTAATGTCCCAACTATGCCACATGCCCTCTAACATTCATTACGTTCCTTTGCTGTCAAGTGAGCCAATCTGCTAGGTGTGAGGTGATACCTCAAAGTTGTTTTGATTTGCATTTCTTGGATTATAAAAGATTTAGAACACTTTTTCATGTGCTTATTAATAGTTTTGATATCTTTGGCTGAAAACTGCCTATTCATGTCCCTTGCCCATTTTTCAATTGGAGAAGGGCTTGATTTTTTGTACAACTGGTTTAGCTCTTTATAAATTTGAGTATTTAGACCTTTGTCAGAGGTTTTCGTAATGAAGATTGTTTCCCAATTTGTTGTTTCCCTTCTGATTTTAGTTATATTGGTTTTGTTTGTACAAAAGCTTTTTAGTTTGATGTAGTCAAAATTATTTATTTTACATTTTGTGATTCTTTCTATATCTTGCTTGGTTTTAAAGCCTTTCCCCTCCCAAAGGTCTGACATGTATACTATTCTGTGTTTACCCAATTTACTTATGGTTTCCTTCTTTATGTTTAAGTCACTCACCCATTTTGAATTTATCTTGGTGTAGGGTGTGAGGTGTTGATCTATTCCTAGTCTCTCCCACACTGTCTTCCCATTTTCCCAGCAGTTTTTATCGAATAGTGGATTTTTGTCCCAAAAGCTGGGATCTTTGGGTTTATCGTATACTGTCTTGCTGAGGTCGTTTTCCCCCAGTCTATTCCACTGATCTTCCTTTCTGTTTCTTAGCCAGTACCAAATTGTTTTGATGACTGCTGCTTTGTAATATAGTTTTAGGTCAGGGACTGCAAGGCCCCCATCATATGTGTTTTTTTTCATTAATTCCCTGGATATCCTTGATCTTTTGTTCTTCCAAATGAACTTTGTTATGGTTTTTTCTAAATCAGTGAAGAAGTATTTTGGTAGTTCAATGGGTATGGCACTAAATAGATAAATAAGTTTGGGTAGGATGGTCATTTTTATTATATTGGCTCGTCCTATCCATGAGCAGTTAATGTTTTTCCAATTGTTCAAGTCTAGTTTTAGTTGTGTGGCGAGTGTTTTGTAGTTGTGTTCATATAGTTCCTGTGTTTGTCTTGGGAGATAGATTCCTAGGTATTTTATTTTGTCTAAGGTGATTTTGAATGGGATTTCTCTTTCTAGTTCTTGCTGCTGAGCTGTGTTGGAGATATATAGAAAAGCTGATGATTTATGTGGGTTTATTTTGTATCCTGCAACTTTGCTAAAGTTGTTGATTATTTCAATTAGCTTTTTGGTTGAATCTCTAGGATTCTTTAAGTAGACCATCATGTCATCCGCAAAGAGTGATAACTTGGTCTCCTCCTTGCCTATTCTGATACCTTCAATTTCTTTATCTTCTCTAATTGCTACTGCTAGTGTTTCTAGTACAATGTCAAATAGTAGAGGTGATAATGGGCATCCTTGTTTCACTCCTGATCTTATTGGGAATGCATCTAGTTTATCCCCATTGCAGATGATATTAGCTGTTGGTTTTAGATATATACTGTTTATTATTTTTAGGAATGACCCTTCTATTCCTATGCTTTCTAGTGTTTTTAATAGGAATGGGTGTTGTATTTTATCAAAGGCTTTTTCTGCATCTATTGAGATAATCATGTGGTTCTTGCTAGTTTGCTTGTTGATGTGGTCAATTATGTGGATGGTTTTCCTAATGTTGAACCAGCCCTGCATCCCTGGTATGAATCCTACTTGATCATGGTGAATGATCCTTCTGATCACTTGCTGGAGTCTTTTTGCTAGTATCCTATTTAAAATTTTTGCATCTATATTCATTAGGGAGATTGGTCTATAGTTTTCTTTCTCTGTTTTTGACCTGCCTGGTTTTGGAATCAGTACCATGTTTGTGTCGTAAAAGGAGTTTGGTAGAACTCCCTCTTTGCTTATTATGTCAAATAGTTTGTATAGTATTGGGGTCAACTGTTCTCTGAATGTTTGATAGAATTCACAGGTGAATCCATCAGGCCCTGGGGATTTTTTCTTAGGAAGTTCTTTGATGGCTTGATGGATTTCAATTTCTGATATGGGATTATTTAAGAATTCTATTTCCTCTTCTGTTAGTCTAGGCAGTTTGTATTTTTGTATATATTCATCCATTTCTCCTAAATTGGTGTATTTATTGCCATATAATTGGGCAAAGTAATTTCTAATGATTGCCTTAATTTCCTCCTCATTGGAGGTGCTGTCCCCCTTTTCATCTTTAATGCTGTGAATTTGCTTTTCTTCCTTCCTTTTTTTAATTAGATTGACCAGTACTTTGTCTATTTTGTTTGTTTTTTCAAAGTACCAGCTTCTTGTCTTATTTATTAAATCAATAGTTCTATCACTTTCGATTTTATTAATTTCTCCCTTAATTTTTAGGATTTCTAATTTGGTTTTCTGCTGGGGGTTTTTAATTTGATCGCTTTCGAGTTTTTTCAATTGCATTTCCAATTGATTGATCTCTGCTCTCCCTTGTTTGTTAATATGAGCTTTCAGGGATATGAATTTGCCTCTGATTACCGCTTTGGCTGCATCCCAAAAGGTTTGAAAGGATGTTTCGCCATTGTCATTTTCCTTGATGAAATTATTAATTGTTTCTATGATTTCTTCTTTAGCTAAACGGTTTTGGAGTATCATATTGTTTAATTTCCAATTGGTTTTAGATTTGGTTTTCCATGTACCATTACTAATCATTATTTTTATTGCCTTGTGATCTGAGAAGGCTGCATTCATTATTTCTGCTTTTTTGCATTTGTGTGCTATGTTTCTGTGACCTAATGTATGGTCAATTTTTGTGAATGTGCCATGTGGTGCTGAGAAGAAGGTGTATTCCTTTTTATCCCTATTTATTTTTCTCCATATGTCTATTAATTCTAATTTTTCTAAGATTTCATTCACTTCTTTTACCTCTTTCTTATTTATTTTTTGATTTGATTTATCTAAATTTGATAATGGTTGGTTTAAGTCTCCCACTAGTATGGTTTTATTGTCTATTTCTTCCTTCAATTCTCCTAGTTTCTCCATTAGAAATTTGGGTGCTATATTATTTGGTGCATACATGTTGATTAATGATATTTCCTCATTGTCTAGAGTCCCTTTTAACAAAATATAATTACCTTCCCTATCCCTTTTGATCAGGTCTATTTTTGCATTGGCTTTATCAGATATCATGATTACCACTCCTGCCTTCTTTCTATCAGTTGAGGCCCAGAGGGTCTTACTCCATCCTTTAATTCTGACCTTGTGGGTGTCAACCCGCCTCATGTGTGTTTCTTGAAGACAACATATGGTAGGGTTTTGGATTCTAATCCATTCTGCTATTCGTCTACGTTTTATGGGTGAGTTCATCCCATTCACGTTCAAAGTTATGATTGTCATTTGTGGACTCCCTGGCATTTTGATTGCCTTCCCTAATTCTAACCTTTTCTTCTTCGGCTCTACCTTTTAGTCCAGTGATTTACTTTGAATCAGTCCCCCTTGTCCCCTCCCTTGATGTTTCCCTTTTTAGTCCCTCCCTTTTTGTTCCCTCCCCCTCCCCCCTCTCTTTCCCTCCCTTTTTGTTCTCCCTCTCCCCCTCCCCCCCTTGGTTTTCCCTTCTCCTTACCCTTGTTGGGTAAGATAGAATTCAAGATCCCAATGGATCTGGATGTTTTTCCCTCTCAGAGTTGATTTCCCTGAGATTGAGGTTTAAGTAAACCCCCCCCCCCCTCTCTTCCTCTCCTTCTTATAGGAGTTTTCTTCCCCTCCCCTTCCCCTGTGAATCTTTGTGTGAGAACCATTATTCTATTTGGTCTTTCTTTACCCCCTATTTATACATTACATTTTCCCCACATATTAGTATACATAGGTTGATATAAATGTAGTCCTTATAGAAGAGAGTTTGAGTAAAAGAAGATAACATTTTTCCCCTTTCCTTAATATTTACCTTTTCAGGTATTCCTTGCTCTTTGATTTTCGGTATCAAACTTTCCACAGAGCTCTGGTCTTTTCTTTGCAAAAAGTTGGAAGTCTTCTATTTTGTTGAATGCCCATACTTTCCCTTGGAAGTATATAGTCAGTTTTGCTGGGTAGCTGATTCTTGGTTGGAGACCTAGCTCTCTGGCCTTTCTGAAGATCATGTTCCATGCCTTACGATCATTCAGAGTAGAACTTGCAAGGTCTTGGGTGACCCTGATTGGCATTCCTTTATATCTAAATTGTCTTTTTCTGGCTTCCTGTAGGATTTTTTCTTTTGTTTGATAGCTTTGGAATTTGGCAATTACATTCCTCGGAGTTGTCTTTTGGGGGTTTAGTGTAGAAGGTGTTCTGTGAGCTCTGTCAGTGGATGTATTGCCCCCTTGTTCTAGAATCTCTGGGCAATTTTCTTTGATTATATCTTGTATCACCATGTCCAGTTTGGTGTTTATTTCTGGCTTATCTGGGAGTCCAATTATTCTTAAATTATCCCTTCTCCCCCTATTTTCCAGATCTATCACCTTGTCGGTGAGATATTTTATGTTCTCTTCTAATTTCTTGGTATTTTGGCTTTGCTTTATTGATTCTTGCTCTTTTACACGATCATTGTCTTCCAGCTGCCTGATTCTGGCCTTTAAAGCCTGGTTTTCTTTTACAGTTTGGTCAAACTGGTTTTGTAGATGCGTGAATTTCTTTTGCATTATTTCCAACTTTTCCTCCCAGAAGGCTTCCATCTTTTTGGTCATTTCTGATTCAAATTCTTCATAGGTTTGTGGAGAGTTTCCATTTCCTTTGGAAGGTTTTGGAGCATTTTCTTTTATATTATCTTCTGTCTGCTCTGTATTTTGTATTTTGGCTCCATAGAATGTGTCCAAAGTCGCCCCTTTCTTCTTATTTTTCTTGGTATTTTGGGGCTTCTGTGGTTCTGTGGAGTTTGCCATTTCTGAATGTGGAGGATTAGTTTTTCTTGTCTCTTTCTGGTGTTCAGGGGCTTTAGTCCTGGGCAGATAGTTCTATGAGCTTTCCCTGGGTTAAACTGAATATGCCTCACTGGAACTGGAATGGAAGGATCGGACCACGAGGCCACACTCTCCCCCTGGCTCGATTTCCGGAAGTTGCCTTCAGAATCGCTGGCCGTGAGGCTGTTTCGTCGGCCTGCGGGGGGGATGGGCTGCCGCTTCCCCAAGCTCCGAGAGCACAGACTTTCACTGAGACTTGGATAGCAGGATCCAGCCCGTGGGGCTGTCTTGCCCGCCCTGAGGGTTGCTGTTGTTTTGACCAGCTCTCTGCAGCGGAGGCCCCAGGCAGTAACTTTCCCCCGGACCGAGCTGCTCTTTGCAGCGGAGGCCCCAGGCAGTAACTTTCACCCGGACCGACCAGCTCTTTGCAGCGGAGGCCCCAGGCAGTAACTTTCACCCGGACCGACCAGCTCTCTGCAGTGGAAGCCCCAGGCAGTAACTTTCACCCCGACTGGGACTTGGGTAGAAGACCCTGAGGGTTGTTGTTCCTCAGACCCTGCTCTCTGAGCCCGGCGCGGCTGCCGCTTCCGGGAGCCTTGGACTCTGCGCTCCTACCCCTGAGGTCCGAGGGATCTCGGGTTCTGGCTTTTAAGGGGAGCCGTACCTTTTGAACCGGGTCCAGGTCCAGGAGGAGGGTTCCCAGGGTCTGTGCTGTTGATCGTTTTGAATTTCGGCGCCTTAGGAGCTTCTAGTTTGAGATCGGTCGGGAAGGGTTTTCCGGAGATCTGAACTTCAGCTTTCTCTAAGCCGCCATCTTAACCGGAAGTCCCACTTTAATGCTTTTTATAAAAGACAAAGCTGACAGAATCTAATCATTCAAGGTGGTTGTCTATAAAAAATGTGATGGCTACTTATCACATGATGACAATCACTTCTTACTTGGTAATGTGATTTTCTCTCTTTGTGTGTGTGTGTGTGTGTGTGTGTGTGTGTGTGTGTGAGAGAGAGAGAGAGAGAGAGAGAGAGAGAGAGAGAGAGAGAGAGAGATAAAGAAAGAGAGAGAGATAGAGAGAAGAATAAATGCAAGAGAAAAGGCAAGGGCTACAAATAGAGTGCTAGTTCATTTTCAAGATGTTCATTCATGAGGACTACCCCAATATCTGTAATGTGTTCTCTTTTTTCCTCTTACCTTGTAGATTCCTGATCTTCCTTCTAAGCCCAGTTCATATGTCCTATGTTACATGGAGACTTTCTTCAGCTCATCAGTGATGACTGATCTTAATTCTCTGAGATTGCTTTGTATTGATATTGTAGACATTTTGCATATGCTTATCTATTTTCCTGTTGTTTACTCTGAGTATCTTCAGGACTTTGAGTGGTACCTAATAGGAAGGATGCAAGATCAGGTTGGCAGAATAGCAAATAAAAATTTAAATAAATTCCATATCTATAGTTTCTCCATGAAAACATAGGAAATTCACTCAAGAAACTATTGTTTGGAAAACAAAGAAAAAAGTGTTTATTTATACATTCTCTATTTGGCAGAGACAAATAAATGTCTAAGTACCCTGAGAATATGATCTAATTTTATAGTCAAGAATAGTAGCATGGGCCATTCCAACAAACAGAAATGTCATATACCACAATAAGACATCCCAAATTTAGTACAGAGTAGCTGAAGTATGTGCAGAGTAGGGAAATAAGTTTCAAGTGACATATCTTTTTATTACTATACAGTTCTATGTCACAAATCAGGTGATGGTTAAAAAAAGGACATGTATTTAGATGAGGTGTTCCAGTATTTAGTATTAAATAGAGAATATTTTCAAAACCAACTAGTAATTGTGTGACTGACATCAGCAGCAGAGTAGGCTCCCATTCCAGCTGCTAATCTAGCTGTAAGCAGGTTGCGAAATATCCAATGTTGGAATACGAGAGAGAGAGAAAGAGAGAGAGAGAGAGAGATCTATAAATTAAGTAGCAGAGTTTTTAAGCTGGTTAATACTAGAGGAATCCAGCAACAATTACTGAAATTAAACTAGAGCCAATCCCACAAATGTGGTGCTCTGACCCAAATATAAATCAGATACTTATAGAGATCAGACAGCAATAACAACATTAAGACTTTACTCTAGATTAGATCATTTTTGGAGAAAAGAAAGTATGCAGTTCCTCAAACTAGGGTGTCCAGAATTCAACAACAGGAACATTAGGCAGTCTAAAAACTCACTTCAAAATTGAGTATTTTAGTTTTACTTTAAGTTTAGGTTTATAGGATGAATAAACAATAACAAAACAATAATAATGGTGACAGATACTGGGGACACATAACAGAAAGAAGAAAATGGCATTTGAACATCTTTTTTCAAAGAAAAAAGTGTTTAAGTTCAACAGGGATTCCTTGAAGGGATGAAACAAGAGTTATTTATTTTCTAAGAGTATGACTTCATTTCATGAATTAAATGAAAAGCATGAAGTTAAAAAATGAGTTATAGATTAAAATTAAATTAATTAATAGCTTAGTGTAGAAATGTATTAAGTGTTTCTCAAGCAAAAAGTTACAAAATTTGGTTAGGACAAAAGAGAAGATAAAAAAACCATTACTAGACAATGACAAAAATTAAAACACATTTTAAAAAAGTGTACAAAATCAATAAATTTGATGGAAGACCAGCTGACCTAGAAAAGAGTTAAGGATGATGAAAGTGATGATAGCTAACATTTATGTAACACTTACTCTATGTCTGGCACTGTGCTAAGCCCTTTATAATTATTATTTTATTTGGTCGTATAAACCTGGAATATAGATAATGTTACTTTCCCCATTTTACAAATGAGGAAACTGAGACAAATAAATGTTATGGGATTTCTTGGGCTCACGTATAACTTATAAGTGTCTGAAGACAGCTTTAGGTTCAGTATTTCTTTCTTTCTCTCTCTCTCTCTATCTCTCTCTCTCTCTCTCTCAGCCCAATGCTATATATACTATGCCAAGTAGCTGTCTCAAGAAGAGATGAAGGAATTCTCCAAAAGACATGATTGAAAAAAAAAACCCTAGATATCATATGTTAAGAAATTGTTTTAAAAAAGTAAGAAAACTCAACATCTCTTTGAACCCAAATGAAAAGTTTAAGGAGAAGAGATCTATGCATCACTTCCTATCAATCAATCAATCAATCAATATATGAATTGCCTACTATGTGTTAAGTACTGTTTTAAGTGATGGAAATGAAAAATGTGGCAAAACAGTTCTTGCCTTCAAGGAGTTTGCAATTTTATGATTCAGAGGATATGTCAACAAATGTATACAAGAGAAGACATATACAGGATAAATAAGAAATACTTATTGGGGAGGGAATGGGAAGGGACTGTATTTAAGAGGAAAATGTTTCATTTAAAAGAATGGATTTTAATTGGGACTTAAGGGATGAGAGAGAGATCAGTAATCAGAATGGAGCTGGGAAAGAGTTCCAGAAATGGGATACAGACAGAGAAAATGCCAAGAGCTGATAAAGTCTCTTATTTGTGAAACATCCAGGAAGCCTGTGTCACCATAGAAAAGTGCATTCTTGGGACTAAAGTGTAAGAAGATCTACTTAAATAAATTCCAAATTAAAAATTTGAAGAACATAAAAAAAAACAACCTGCATGTAGCTGAGTGAATGAAATACTATGGAATAAAATCTGGATCACACAAAATTTGTCAGACACCAATATAAATTAATAGAGCTTAAAATATAATACAATAAAAAGAGAAAATATTTAGACTTTTTTTCAAGTACTGGAGTCAGGATTAGAAATTGTGTCCCTCCAATTCTGTGTCTAATACTTTATCTTTGGTATAGACCACATAATCTGTTTTAAGAGTTCAAAGGTTTAAAACACAATTCTGATGGCAATTGCCTATGCAATCAAGATCACTAAAATTTTCCAGGTGACAGGTTGTTCCTCTTAAGGGATTAAAGGATGGGGGAGTCTAGGTAAGGGTAGATTACACAATTTAAGATTTTTTTCCAAGTCCAGATCCAAAGGCTATGATATAATTAGTTCATAACATGAAAATTATTTCCTCCTCCTCCCAGTTTCAAACTTTGTGCAGTGAATGAAATTGAAGAGATAAATTTAGTAGTTATGGAAGTAATTTAAATGATGTAAGTTGATATCTGTTGAGTTTGTTTCTGATTTTATTTTCTTAACAGGTCTTCATGAGGTTGTTTCTGACAGATAAATATTCAATTATCTTCTCAGATTGAAGGAAGCAAAAATAAGTACTTTGTAAATATTTCTAGTATGACTTGATCTAAAGTTTGACTTCAAAACATTTAAGCAAGTGCTTTGAAATCAATATTTTTGATAAAAGTGGAATAATGAAGAGTTAGATGTGTATCTACTGAGTGTGAGATAAATGTAAAGGTAATATCTTTGAAAAAAATTCTCATCTTCCTAAATTTACTTCATCTCCATGAGAAAGTAATCCATTATTTTTATTCCAAAACCCCAGATAAATTTCACAAATATGATGAGGAAAAACTAAAAGTGTTACTTATCACTATCACGAACATATAAAAGTCATGAAGAGGTACTTTTTTCCAATTACTTGTAATAGCAATTTTCAAAATAATTTTTCATAAGTTATATGATTCAAATTGTCTCCTCACTCCCTTTATTCTCCCTTCCCAGAGCTGGTAAGTAATTAGGTCTGGATTATACATGTATTGACATGCAATATATATTCCCATATTGTTCATTTTTGTAAGTGAATAATCATATAAAACTCAACCCCTTCAAACACAAACCCATATAAACAAGTGAAAAATTGTATGCTTTCAACTGTGTTCCAACTCAAACAGTTCTTTCTCTGGAGATTGATAGCATTGTATTGTAAGCAGTGACCAAGTCAATCACAGTTGTTCATTCCACAATGTTGTTACTCTGCATGACCTTTTCATCATTTTGCTTATTTCATTATGCATCAGTTCACTTAGGTCTTTCCAGTTCTTTCTAACACTATCCTGGTCATCATTTCTTATAGTACAATAATATACCATCACCATCATATACCAAAATTAATTCCTCAATAGATGAACATCCCCTCAATTTCCAATACTTTGTCACCAAAAAAGAACAATTATAAATATTATTGCACAAGTAGGTCCTTCCCACTTTTTTATTTCTTTTTTATTTCTTTGGGATATAGACATAGTAGTGGTATTACTGGATCAAAGGGTATGAGTTGTTTTATAACCCTTTGGACATAGTTTCAAATTTTCCCCAGAATGTTTAGATCAGTTCATAACTTCATCAGCAATGCATGTGTCACAATTTTCCTACATGCCTTCAAACATTTAGCACTTTCTTTAACTGTTATATTGGCCACTCTGATAGGTGTGAGGTATTACAACTTTCTGTGGGGTCTTCTTCTGGGAGTTCTGGAGTTCTTTGTGCTTGGAACTTCTGACTGCTTTCATTCTGTGGAGTTCTGAATTTGGCTGGTAAAGAATCTGCTGACTAGACCTGAGACCCTGTACTTGGTGAGATGGAAATTGAATCTCTCCCTTTGGACTGACATGTGGTGAGTGAAAAGAGCTGACTCGTTTCCTGGATTTTCTGAAGAGAATAGCCTCAGGAGAGAGGCTTCCTGTATCCCCAGGTCCTCAGCTACAAGGGCTGAGGCTTCTCTCACTAAGGACTAACTAGCCTTGCCTATTTTTGAGCCAGGAATTGGAGCAAAATACTTAGTTCTTAGGCTAGATATCTTATCTTATCCTATCTCTCATTTTCTTACTTTCACTCTTTCAATATTTTGTAAATAAATTGTTAAATAAATCTCTTTGGAATTAGTTAAATTTCTGGTGACCCTATTATTTAATAATCCAGTCCAACCTTTTATAAAAAGAAACCTTTTTCTCCCCCTTGAGACTACCACTAACCAAGTCACTTCATTATTTAATCAGCTTTAGTGGTTACTTGTCAATGACTTAATTAAATACAAAATCTTCTGTTGGGCTTTTATAACCCTTCATAAATGAACTCTTGCTATGTTTCCAGTATTTATAAACCTTATTTGAACCTGCCTAATATAGTTGATGATTGCTACTCTTAAGAAGCTGACTTTTTGGCAGGCATAGACAATACATAAAAGAGACAAAATCTGAGACCCAGTGACACTGATCTCCTTGGTATGCCTTATGAAAGATACTTCATGCCTTATTTCCATATATTTCCTCAGTCTCTCTCCAATATGTGAAATTGTACCTTTTTTGCCTTAGTCTACTGGCCTTCTTGGCTTCCTTTTAGTCCTTGATAAAATCCTAACCTTTCACAGGAAGTCTTCTCTGAGTCTCCTTTTGGTTAATATCTTGTCCTCATTGATTATTCACAATTCATTCTTTACATACATCATCAGCACTATCATGTTATACTATACTATATTATATCATATTGTATCATATATTATATTAAATTATTTTATATTATATTATACTATACTATATTATACTATACTATATGGTCATTGAGGAAAGGAAGATTTTTGGCCTTTCTTGTTATCAGTAGTTTTTAGCACCTGCTTGATTGATAATAGGCACTTAATAAATGTTCGTAGACTATTTGATTAAGAATAATTACATATTATTTGTGATGCATTGGAGATATGAACAGAGAAGAAAAAACAATCTTACTTGCATCATACATGGTATTGAAGGACAGTAGATATGATATAATCTGACTATATATGAACTGATTTGAGACATTATTTACTAGTCTGTTGAAGAGATGCTTATGTAGCCAGTGGCATTTGAGCTAAGATTTTAATAGTGTCTGAAAAATAGACATGGGTGTATACCTATGCAAATGCAATGAGATGAATTATGGATTCCAAAGTGTGAGAAGCATCAAACATGGCCATTAAAATGTAATTGTGAAAGATTTAACAAAAACAAGTAAAAATGCAATAAAACAGATAATATTACATTTTCAAACCAAGTCAATATATGGCCTGTAGGAATCATTATATACAGATTAGTGGCTCCCATTTATATCTGAATTTGATGTCACTTCTTTAGAGTACCGTTTGGGGAAATATTTCATACAATGTGTTAGATAGACTATAGACTTCATGTCAGGAAACCCTGGGCTTGGGAACCTGTATTTGCTTGGGAACAAACTAGTTGTGTGATTCTAGGCAAATCAATAACCTTTCTGTGCCTCCATATCATTTTCTGTATAATGTGAACATTTGTTTCAGTAATTTCTAGGATCTTTTCTAATGCTAATTCTATGATGGTACTATATGATCTCAGGTATTTACTCATTTCATGACCTTAATGACTCATCTAAATTCTCAGAATCTCTTTCATCATCAGTACAATGAAGATAGTTGTTTCTCCATTTCCTATCCTATAGGAAAACTCTCTTTAAAGTTATTTTATTCCATGAGATTGAGGAAAAGAGAACATAGTCCTGAGTAATACCCAGAGAGCCTGAAGAGAAGGCTTTTGATTACAGTTCTGCCACCAATTATCTGGATGACTTAAAGCAAGTCTTTTTCATGCCATGGGCCTTAGTTTCCTCATCTACAAAATAAAGGGGTTGGACAAGAAGATTTTATAGGAACCTTCCAGCTCTGACTTTCAACATTTCTCTGTTATATCTGTTCCCTCCTGTTTGCATTCACCAATTTAAGGTCTACAGAGCAAATAGAACCTCAAGGAAACATGTGTTCTGAAACCTCTGCCAACACCCGCTGCTAGGGGCATCACTTCCTTCTAAGTGTAACACAGCAGGACAAAGCCCAGCTGTGCTGTTGAGACAGTTTAATTTAGACTCCACCTGAACATGACTGAATTTTTAATGATGCAAGATGTTATTCTGAACATATTTCATACCCATTCCTTCAGAAACATCCAAGGACTGTCTAATATAACCTGGTATGCATCTAATTTAATTCTATTTCTTTCTGCTTCACACAGAGTCCCTGGTTACCAAAAAAACACATATGATTCAAGACCTTGCTGAGCAATTATTCATCACAAAATCTGGCAAAATTAATGGGTAGTTTTATGAATATTGGATTTGATTCAAGAGAGAAAATATTGGAGACAGTGCGGACCTTTAATAAGATAATACAATAGTTTAGACAAAAAAAAGTGGTCAGGACCTACACCCAGGTAGTTGTGGGAGTAGAGAGTTTGGGAGAGATGTCAGAGAAGTAATAAAGATGGAATAAAAAATTGGCAAATTTATTGGAAAATAATTCTTGGAGAGAAGTCATGAATGTAACTGGGTCTAGATCTGTGATTTCAAGATTATAGGACACTATGGGAGGAAAAGTTGCTCCTTAGATGTACATTGAAAATATTTCTTTATTTATCATCTTTGAATTACTAACAACATTGAGAGGTTAAATCAATTGACTAGAGACAAAAATCGATTTAAATAAGAGGCAAGAATTCTTATACTTAAATTTTCTGGATTCCAAATTTAGCTTGTAATCTGTAAGATCATGTGTAGTACACAAAAGCACATACACACAGTGCACAGACATGCATATGCAGGGACAAAGACAATATATGTGTTATGCATACATATTTAAACATGGATATGTATCAGTAAGATGTTTAGTCAGTTAAAGAAGACAATAGATCTGTCAGAGATTAGATTTGCTTCTTTGTACCACCTCCTTTATAGGTATAGGATATATTCATGTTAGTCATGTTATAAAAGAAAATAAACTAAAAAAATGAAATAAAAAATTTATCTACATCCACTATCTATCTGTTTTTTTCTCTGAAGGTGGATAGGATTTTTCAATTTAAATTCTTCAGATTTATCTCTGTTTATTGAATTACTGAGAATAGCTAAGTCATTCCTACTTGATATTGTGTACATTATTTTTCTGGTTATGCTCACTTCACATTTTAATCTGTTCCTTTAAGTTTTTCCAGGTTTTTCTGAAAGCATCCTGCTCATCATCTTGTTTTTCACAATAGTATTCCATTATAATTATATATCAGAATTTCTCAGCCATTACCAATTGATAGGAATCCCCTCATTTTGTAATTCTTTGATACCATACACGCACTCACAAACACACACACACACAACAATGATAGCATTTTTTCGTCTATATACATTCTTTTTTCTTAAAAAAATATCTTTGAAGTAGAGACCTAATAGTGATAGTATAGTTGGTTCAAAGCATATATATGTTTTATAGTGTTTGGGTCATCGTTCCAAACTCCCGTATTAGGTCACAAATTCACCAGTGGTGACTTGTCTTAATTTTTCTAACTTTCTAATATATCATTCTTTCAAAATATATCATTTTCCTCTTTCTCTTATATTGCCTAGTCTGGTAGGTATGAAGTGGATTCTCATCTTTGTATTTTTTTAATTTTCTCCTATTTATTGTGATATAGAAAATGTATATTTTTCAATATGACTATAGATAGTTTTAATTTCTTCAGAAAACTTCCTGTTCACATCATTTGACCATTTATCAATTGGATTATGACTCGTATTCTTAAATACTTTAATCAGTTATTTATATATTTTAGGAATGAGGTCTTTAGCAGAGACATCCATAGTACAAAAAATTAATATTCTCAGTTTTCTATTCTTCCTTCTCATCTTGGCTGCATTTATTTCAATTTATTTCAATATTTTTCAAATTTGTAAACATTTTTAATTTAAAAGTATCCATTTGATATCTTCTAGTGTTGTCTTGCACTTATTTGGTCAAAAACCCTTCCTTTATACCTAGACCTGGCAAATTTAAATTTTCATATTCCCCAATTTTCTTATATCTCTCTTTGTGTCTAAATCATGGACCACTTTGATCTTCTATTGGTATACTATATAATCAATACCTAATTTATTTCATATTGTTTTCCAAGTTTCCCAGAAATTCTTTTTTTTTTTAAACCCTTACCTTCCGTCTTGGAGTCAATACTGTGTATTGGCGCCAAGGCAGAAGAGTGGTAAGGGCTAGGCAATGGGGGTCAAGTGACTTGCCCAGGGTCACACAGCTAGGAAGTGGCTGAGGCCAGATTTGAACCTAGGACCTCCCGTCTCTAGGCCTGGTTCTCAATCCACTGAGCTACCCAGCTGCCCCCTTTCCCAGAAATTGTTGTCAAATAATGAGTTCTTATCTAAAAAGATGGGTTGTTTGGGTTTATCAAACATTAGATTACTATGGTCATTTACACTGTGTATTATTTACTTAATATATTCCATTGATCAACCACTCTATTTCTAAGCTATTGCCAGATTGATTTAACAATTCCCACTTTATAATATACTTTGAGATCTGGTAGGACCTTTCTTAACTTCCCCCATTAATTCCGACAGTATTATTTTTTATCTTTTTTCCATGGAAATGAATTTTGTCATTTTTTTTCTAGTTCTATGAAATATTTTTTGGTAATTTCATTGGTATGACACTGAATAAGTAAATTGTTTAAGTAAAATTATCATTTTTATTATACTGGAATGGCAGGCCAACAAATAATTAATATTTTTCCAATTGTTTTCATCTGATTTTATTTGTGTGTAAAGTGTTTTGTGTTTGTATTGATAGGGCTCTTAGTATTGTCTAGGCAGATAGACTCTCGGGTATTTTATATTTCCTTCAGTTATTTTAGATGGAACTTTTTTTCTATTTCACATTACTAAACTTGATTGAAAACATATGGAAATGTTAATAATTTATACAAACTTATTTTATTTTCTGCAACGTTGATGAAGTTAATTATTTCAACTAGTTTTTTAGTTGATTCTCCATGGTTTTCTAAGTATGCTCTAAGGTCATATCATCATATTTTCATCAAAGCATGATAGTTTTGTTTCTCTATTGCCTATCTCAATTCTTTCCATTTCCTTTTCTTCTTTCATCATTAGCATTTCTAGGACAATATTGAATAATAATTATGATAATGGGCATTTTTGCTTCATCCATGACCATATTGGAGAAACTTTTAGCTATTATCCATTACACAAAAGGCTTGTTGATGATTTTAGATTAATAATATAAAGAAAGCTCTATTTAATTTTGTACTTTCTTGTGTTTTTAATAGGAGTGGGTTATTTTTGTCAAAAGTTTTTTTCTGCATCTATTGAAATATATGATTTTTGTTTTTTGTGTTATTGATATGATTGGTTATGCTAATAGTTTTCCTAATATGTCACTATATTTGTAGTACTTGCATGACTCTTAACTGGTATAAGTAAATGGCCTCTGTCATATATTGCTGCAGTCTCCAACCTAGTCTTTATTGAAATTGATTATGCTTTAAATGTTTGAAAGAATCTACATATAAATCCATGTAGACCTGGATTTTTTTTTCCATTAAGGAACCTGTTAAAATTATTTTTCCAAAATTTTTGTTGTTCAGTTGTTTAGACATTTCATGATCTCATTTTGGGTTTTCTTTCCAAAGATACTAGGGTATTTGTTATTCTCTTCTTAAATTCAATTTGAAGATGAGGAAACTGAGGGAAACAGGATTAAATGTCTTGCCCAGGATCACACAACTAGTGAATGTTGGAGTCAAGATTTGAATTCAGGAACACCACACTATCCACTATGCCACTTTCTTTTTGTACTTAAAAAAACCCCTCATCTTCTGTCTTATAATCAATACTAAGTACTTGTACCAGGGCAGAAGAGTGGTAATGGATGGATAATTAGGTTAAGAGATTTACCCAGGATCACATAGCTTGGAAGTTTCTGAGACCAGAGTTGAACTCAGGATCTACCATCTCCACATCTTGTGCTCTATACACTGAGCTATCTATCTACCCCTACTTACCCCTTTTCTAAGATAGGGTTCTTTTACTATTCTATTTCATTTTGTGTTAATCTGGGTAATTTGTATTTTTGTAAATTGACATGTAATTGTGCAAAATAGCTTCTGACAATTATATAAATTTCATTTTTTTATGGGTGCTGAATTGATTCTTTTCATTTTGATACTAGTAATTTGTTTTTTAGCTTTTCTTTTTCATTAAAAAATCTGAAATATTTTTTTCATTTTTATACCATTCATTTTCATATATATTACTTAGAAAATAAATGGCATATTGTTATTATTAGCACAGATGGTCACAAAATATTTTGGTAGAGGAAAATTGCAAATTTAAGAATTCCCTATAAAATAGGCTTTGTCTCCATCACTCTACCTATCTCTTACTTTTTCTTACTTAACTAGTCATTTTTAATGTGATTTTTTACATGAGAAAGAAACAACAACAAACACTTCTTCAAAAGCAACCAACACACTGAATATATTTGACAGAATATAACATATCCCCCATGATTGCATTCCTTTCAAAAAGGACTACTTTCTTATCAGAACTTATCTTGAACATCATAATCATATAGCATTCAGCTTTGTTTTTCTTGTTGTTTCTTATTCTTTTGTATGCATTGAACATATTGTTTTCTTTGTTTTGTTTACTTCTCTCCTCATCAGATCCTCTAAAACCATCCATATTTCTTTGAATTTTTCATATTTAACACCTCTTAGAACCCAATAATATTCTATAACTTCCCAGGGCTAAAATTTGCTTAGTCATAACTCTATTTTTCCCTCTTAGTTATTACTCTAGTAGGTCCTCTCTAAATTTATTTCCCTCCAACTATTCCTTTCCTTAGTTTTTTTTTCCATGTTGGCCCCTCTTTTCAAAAAATATTTCTCTCATTCTCTTTATTATCTATTTTCTTTGTATTTATTCTAGACTATTTGATTCATTACCTTTATAATCACCTACTCTCTTTTTCTCTATATTCCATGTATAATCAATGCTTCCAGGGTATCCATACTAGGTTCTCCACATTAGGCACTTTCTTTCACTATCTTTAAGGTCTTACCCAATGGATTCCTCTTTTCATAGTCCCTCACTTTCAAATGCTGTCAATTACTTCAGGTGTCAGAGAGGACTTTGTTCTATAGTAGTCCTCTTCTACCACTGCTATCTAGCCTCTCTTATTGACATATTTTACTGCATTTGCCTGGAAATCACCTTCCTCTGTGCCTGTCCCTCTACTCCAAGTGCCAACTGCCCTCAAAGATTCGAACATCCCACTATGTCAAGATGAGTAGCCTTTTCAAGTATCAAAGTCCATAGGCCTCATTCAATATACAAACATCTCCCTTAACCCACAGGAGTACTTATCAGTGGAAAATCCTCCCATTCCCAAAGGCCTCCATCCCTTACCTGCCTTTGTAATCTTTTTCACCTCTTCCGTGGTAAGATCTTCTCTTTCTCAGATCACTGACATTTCCTTCTCCTCCTTTCTATTTCTTGATTTGAAACTATCATTTACTCTACTATATCTACTTGCTTGCCTTCACTAATTTCATATCCCAGATTGTAATATAATACAACCAAGGAAACATTTACTTGTATACCAGGTATTGCCAGTTTCTTTCCATAATGACCCTGTTTCCCTCTTCACTTTGACCTCTTACATATTTCCACCTTCAGGCCTGCCTCATTTTATATTAATTATAAAGGAAAGAAGTTCCTTACTTTTCTCTCCATTGACACCCAGTCAATGTTCCTGCTGTCAGCATTTATTTACTCCTTCTGTACCTCTATTGTTTGGGGGTGACAGAGAGGCAAATCACCTCCTCAGTTCTCATTTTCTTTCTAAGCATGTTTCATTTTTTAAAATCATTGAATGTTTTTGTCCATTTAAAGTTCTGATTGGCAGTATGTCACCCTGGGCTACATCTTGAACTCTTCAGGACACATTATTTGATTTCTTCCTCTGTCAAATAAGTAGTGTCTGGAGTGGGGTTCTGGAGGTTCTTAATGTGGCATGATGCACTGCCTTTAATTACTCAAATAGTCAGAGAAGTCAGAATAAAATGCAGACAGATGTGGCTTTATTGCTTATCCACAAAGGGCAGGGAAATTTTGCTTAAATCAGAAAACCCATGTCAATGTCCAAAGATAAACAAATGAATTTCCAATTTGTTGAAAATTAATACAATGCCTTCCACCAGTGCAAAAGAGTATGAATTAAAGATTTATATGAGAAATTGGCAGGGGGAAGAGGGAAGGGAAAGTGAATCAGTTTGCTAGAGAGAAAAGGGGGGTTTCAAAAAGGAGATGTTTTGACTTCTAATTACTAATTTGGCCCTTAAATTAGTAAACTACAGGTTTAAATATTTGATAGTACAAAATTACAAGGCATGTTCTAAAATATTATAGGAAAAACACAGACTATTTTTATCTCACTTATGGATAGGGATGGGGCAGACCTGTCTTTCAGAGGGATGCTATCCCTCACTGACTCTCACTGTAATCCTAAAATTATTGGGTTTACAAGCTAAATACCACTCTGAGAATTATATACTGATTTCATTCTACATAGTAGGGAATAATCTTACATTATTCCATTATTCTTCCCTTTGAATTTGAAGATTTTTCTATTGAATGCTTGCAGAAATTGCTTTTTTTTTAAATTGAATTGGTAAATGTAGGCAATTTGCATCTTGAAATTTAGAGTGGCTTTTTTTGTAGACCATCTGTGAATTATTTTGATTATATTTAAGTTTCTATGTTCAAAGGTTCTGAATAATTCTTTTTTTTATTTTCCTTCATTATAGTGTTATTTATTTATTTATTTATTGGTCTTGCAATGTTCTTATTGGAGGCCTATGACCTTTAAACTATTTTTGTATATACTACTGTCTTGAGTTTATTATGTTTTGATTGAAAAATGAGCACATTTTCCTTTGTTATTGTTTTTCCTTCTCTTTTTCCAAGTTTTCTATGACTATTTTTACATTTGTATTCACAATATTCTGTTCCCTTTTTTTGGTTTGTTTTTGTTTGTTCATATTGGTAAGGCTTGTCATTGTATATTCAAGCTGTTCTTTTTCTATTTTATTCATTATTTTACTGGAAAGATATTTTGGATTTATAACTTTCATTTCTTTTTTTAAAATACATAAGAGCAATGTGTTGTGTTTCCATGATCTCAAATTCCACAGAATCCTCTTTCTTATCAAGTTTTGGATTATTTCATTTTATTTTGTATCATTTATTTCTGAAATTGATTCCTGAAATAATTTACTAGAATATAGGCTATTTCTCTCCATATTACTATTTCCTCTGTTTCTGTTCAAGTTCCCTGATATTTCTTTTTTCCTGAAAACTTCCATGCTTTCTATCTTCTCCCTTATTTTCCTTATAAATCACTTCCCTTCACACAGACTTCTGATTCTGTTTTTCTTGGCAGCTACATATCAAAGGTTTAAGTTTCCTTTTACAGTGAGAGTATTCAGAGTTCGCCAATCTAGGTCTCTGCCATAAATAACTTTTGAATGTTCAGAACTAGCCCCACCTGGGTTCTATGTTCTTTCCCTTAATTTTGGTGGAGTTCTGCACAAACCATCACATGCAAAGTGTCTTGTCCTGTGACATATCTCACTCCCTCTATTCCTCCATTCTCTGGTCTAGCACTGGCAGTTCAGATTCTGATTTCCCAGTGGCAAGTAATTCTGGTTTGTGTTTTTAATTTTCTGTTGCTCCTAAAGGCCTCTGGCTAAGCTGGTTGTATAGCCATGAACAATTTTCTGTATCCTAATTTCAGAGTTTCTAAAGCACTAGGAAGAGAGAGGTGGAACTGGAGAGATACGTGCATTTTCAGGGAAGTCCATGTCATGTCTTTAGGGTTACTCATGCAGCTTCACTGTCCATGGAATGGTACACATGAGAGGAGAAGTCAGTAAGAACAAGTTCCTGAATTTTTTATCCTTATTTTGGAATTTGTGTGTCCTAAAACATGGAGAGCTAAAGTTGCTTTAACTTTAGTGGGTAATTTCTGTTTTGGAGACAGAGAAAAATTCTAGTTGGACATTTAAAATAACCTCCAGTTGGTTGACAGCATGTATGGACCAATTTACTGCTCCACAAACAATGTATTACTGGACCTGCCTTTTGTAACAGTCTAAACGTTTGTTGTCATCATTTCCAATTTTCATGTTTTTGTGTAAATTCCTAAAATGTTTTTTTTTCATGTATTTTGTCATTAGTGACAGTTTGCTATATCTAGGCATTCACAGACTCACCATAATGTCTACCAGATACATTGCTATTCAGTAGTACAGGAATGTCTGGCACTTTGTGATTCTGTGGATCCTTCTGTCCATGAGGTTTTCTTAGCAAAGATACTTGAATTGTTTGTTTGTTTTCTTTCTCCAGTGGATTAAGGAAGCAATCAGAGATGAAATGACTTTTCCAGAATCACCTACCTAGGGGAATTCTGAGGCTGGATTTGAACTCAGGAATTCCTTACTGCAAGGCCAATAATCCTTCCACTGAGGCATGTAACTGTTGGAAACATCTCTGATATGCAACTATTCTCTACTCTCTGTCATCAGTTGAACCCTCTAGTTCCCATATAGATACCCTGTGCTTCAGAACAATGAAAGTTTACTATATCTTGTTGCTACATCATGCTACATAATATAACCAATGAAGAGTTTAATTTGCATTTATTTCAGTTTATTTTTATATAATTTAATATGAAATCAATTCATCTCATATAATCCTTTAAGTAATATTATAACTAGAAAGTTAGACAGACTAGTCCTAGTTGCTATATTAATGTGATAGATAAGGAGAGAGTTAGCTTAAGTGCTCCTATTTTAAAACCTCTTGTGTTAAGTATACATCTTTACTATATCCTGATTCTGAATTTCTAAATAAAGATAAAAGAAGCAATCATAGAATCAGTCTTAAAAGTAGGACTAGCTTTTCTAGGCATGTATGTCAATAGTAAGGTCCTCCTATTTTATGACTCAAAGATATATATATATATATATATATTTATATATATATATATATATATGTGTGTGTGTGTGTGTGTGTGTGTGTGTGTGTGTGTGTACATATATAAAATCTTTAAGTTTCTTCTTGTGTGAGGGTTAAATCTAATGTTGGACATAAAATTATATGAAATAACATGGTATCCAAAATTATTATAACTCAAGTCAGAAGTTTATTTACCAAAATAGAGGGGAAAAATAAAGTCAAGAAAAGTGAAAAAGGTTGGAGAAAATACCTATACTAGTCCTCAGTCAAGAGGGCTGGTGGTAAGTAATCACCGCAGCTGCCCCCTCCAAGATGGAAACTAGTCTCTCTGGAAATTAGGAAAGGAGTCAGCCCTTTTCACTTATCCATGAAGCAGTCTAGGAGTTGAACCAGGACTACTAAGAGTGGTCAGGGAAGAAGTGTCATAATTGAGGAGAAAGGATGTAGTATGAAGCAGAAATTAGAAAGAGTGAAAGGAAAAAGAGGGTGGGAGTAAGATAACCTTTGAAGGAATGACTATAGAGTATCAGTGGCTGAAGAGTGGGCCATTGAATGAAGCAGTTTATTAGACTCTTCAAACCAATCCCTCAAGGATCAACTGTCTGGCAGTTAATTATACATTGTCCTGGGATGCCCAGGAGGCCAATTTCAAAACTAACAGTAGCAGATGTATATAAGGCATGGAGGATTCCAAAGAAATTATGACTCATTAATGTTATTCACACATAGTAGGTGTTTAATAAATGTTCATTGATAATTGATTCAACAATGGCCCGACACAGAATCAATATTTTAAAGCAATGCTATCAAACTTTCATAGAAACAAGAAGCTGGCCTTTGCAGGAACAAAATTACCATCATCTATATTATATTATATTGTTATTTATAAAAATATCCAATTATATTTTAATCTAGTTCTGGCAGCAAGTGTTGGGAGTTTGACACCTGCTTTTAAATATCAGCTTAATTCTCTCCACCCAGGAAGGGGAACAGGGCAAGAAATATCCTTTTTCCAAAGCCAGGAAATTCATTCCTGATTCATAACTCCAAATTGACAGGTTCCCAGTGATTTTCAAAACACTTGGCAAAGCCTCTCCTACAAACCCTACTGGAAGCCCAGACTGTGAATGCTCATCACCAGCACTCAGCTGACTTGCTGAGTTTAAAATGACAGGCTACATCTGAATCTTCTTCTCTCCACATGAATACACCTTCCTCTCCCTTCATACACTGCAACAAAGACTTGTATAATAAATGACTCTGTGATGTAGGGTAGCCACTGTGCATTAAATTATGCTTTTTATTTCTGAGCTTATCATTCATGGAACATATAATATTCATGATGTTCCTTCCAATGTGAGAGATTGCTCTATAGCACCGAACCAAATTTAAATCTCTCTAGACCAGCAATGAAATTGCTTGTTCACCTGATTGTTTTATTCTACTAATGATTTTGCAATATCACATTCAATTGAATAATTATGCCAGAAAAGATACAGAACGCCTATCTTCCCTGAAATAATTTATAAATTCATTTTTTCAATTCCATTAAGCAGTGCCACCTTTTTAATGAGCCCTAAGTGTAACAGGGAGTGTGCGTAATACACAGCAATGAGAGAAAAGAAATGGCATTTGGGTAGGTGGGGATTTGAGCACATTTATTAAAGCAGATGTGTATATAAGTTTAAATTTCTAGTCTTTGGCTGCTGTACTTGGAAAGGACCTAAGGGATCATCTGCTCTATATTTCTCCTTTTACAGATGAGAAAACTTGAGCCTAGAAACAGGAAGTAATTTGCCCCAGGTTACATGAAATGAAAACCCCTATCTAGAGTGTGGCAATTAGGGCTTTGTCCCATGGCACCATAATTTAGAAGCTAGCAAAACTTGTGGGCTTTCAGAAACACAGAAAAATGGACCTGAACACAAAGTTTTGAATACTAATAGCACTTCCTCTTTATGAAGAGCTATATGGTTTTCAATGTGCTTTGGGATATATTGCCTTCTTTGATCTTCACAACAATCTTTTTGAGGTAGGTGATATTCTTCTCTCCATGGAGGTAAGAAAATTAAGGATTATGTAGGTTAAAGGAATTTCTTGAACCCAGAGCAAATAAGTGTCTGGATCAGGATTCAAACTCATGTCTTCTTTACTGCATGTCCACTACTCATAACTAAACCACTTAGGTACCATAATACAGGAAGCATGAAGATCATTCTTTTTCTGGCTCATTTATTTTTTTTTCCAAATGAGATCCTTCAGAGCCAATTTGACTCCATTTCTATTTCAAACTCTGTGCCCCTTCTCCCATCATTTTCCTAGGCCTATAAGGTCTCTAAATCTCTACACATGAAGGATAGAGCTTAAGTGTTTCACCATTTGTTGCTCTTCTCTGAATTAAACTATGGGAAAACATACTATCATTAAAAAAAAAAAACAATACCTTCTGTCTTCGAATCAATATATGTATGGGTTCCAAAGGAGAAGAATGGGAAGGACTAAGCAGTAGGGGATAAATGACTTATGCAGAGTCACACAGATTAGAAAGGTCTGAGACCAGATTTAAGCATAGGATTTCTCATCTCTAGGACTGGCTCTTCATTGTACAGCTAACTTCAAAAGGCATTTTGTACTTTTTGCTTTTTATCCCACTCCTCCTTCTTTGGATACTGTTTCATGTTTGGCCTTGGGGGGGGGAGAGACAGAGAGAGAGACAGAGAGACAGAGAGAGAGAGAGAGAGAGAGAGAGAGAGAGAGAGAGAGAGAGAGAGAGAGAGAGAGAGAGAGAAAGGATAACTCTCATATCTAAGTGACAGCTAGATTTTGAATCTATCACCTTTAAACCTTAGACTAATGAATTTTCTATTATTGTACCACAATAATTATAACTACTTTCCAGAAATACAAACAAAATTAAGAAAGGCATTATTACTTAAAAATACATTAAAAATAAGGGAAGTTGGTGATAGATTTGAGAATTATTTTACATAATTTAAAGATGAGGAAAAGACCATAAAATAATTTAGTCAATTTAATACATTTCAATCCCAGTTAGGTTTCATTCCATTCTATTCCATTCTATACAACAATAGTATTTTTTATAAGTATTGTTATACATGCTATTATAATTGTCATTATAATAATAATACTATATACAAAGAAATCTGCTAGATATTTCAGTTCCAAAGGCAAAATGTAACATCCCTTCATGAAAGCTGGTGTATTTTACTAGGGACAAGTAAGAAATCTACAAATAAGGAAATAGAACATGAATATGATGTAAATGCAAAATATTGGGGTGGGCACCAACAAGTGGAGAGCACTCAGTTGAGAGATAAGAAAACTCTCTAACAAAAGAACTTGGATTTTTTTCAGGCTCATGAGTATAGTAAGCTGATTAGGTATTCAAATCTGCATCATTTGATTCCAAAATCATTTAAAAATTATGCAGATACATGAAAAAATGCAAAGGAAGGAAGACTTGCAATGCCAGATTTCAAACTATACTATAAAGTAGTGCTTATCAAAACAATTTGGTACTGGCTAAGAGGCAGAAAGGAGGATCAGTGGAATAGACTTGGAGTAAATTACCTCAGCAAGACAGTCTATGACAAACCCAAAGAGCCCAGTTTTTGGGACTAAAACTCATTATTGGATAAAAACTGCTTGGAAAATTGGAAGACAGTAAGGGAGAGATTAGGTTTGGATCAATACCTCACACCCTACACCAAGATAAACTCAGAATGGGTGAATGACATGAATATAAAGAAGGAAACTCTAAGCAGATTAGGTGAACACAAAATACTATACTTGTTATATCTATGGGAAAGGAAAGACTTTAAAACTAAGCAAGAGTTAGAAAAAAATTACAAAATGTAAAAATCAATAATTTTGATTACATCAAATTAAAACATTTTTGTTACAAACAAAATAAATGCATGCAAAATTAGAACAACAAGCAACAAATTGGGAAACAATCTTCATTACAAGAAAATCTGATAAAGGTCTAATTTCTCAAATCTATAAAGAGCTAAACCAATTGTACAAAAAATCAAGCCATTCTCCAATTGATAAATGGGCAAGGGACACGAATAGGCAATTTTCAGTTAAAGAAATCAAAACTATTACAAAGCACATGAAAAAGTGTTCTAAATCTTTTATAATCAGAGAAATGAAAATCAAAACACCAAGCAGATAGGCTAACATGACAGCAAAGAAAGTAATGAATGCCGGAGGGGATATGGCAAAATTGGGACATTAATGAATTGATGGTAGAGTTGTGAATTGATCCAACCATTCTGGAGGGCAATTTGAAACTATGCCCAAAGGGAGCTAAAACACTGTCTGCTCTTTGATCCAGCCATAGCACTGATTTGTTTGTACCCCAAAGGGATAATAAGGAAAACAATTTTTACAAGAATATTCATAGCTGTGCTCTTTGTGGTGGCAAAAAAATTGGAAAATGAGGGGATACCTTCAATTGGAGAATGGCTGAACAAATTGTGGTAAATGTTGGTGATGGAATACTATTGTGCTAAAAGGAATAATAAAGTGGAGGAATTCCATTGGACTGGAACAACCTCCAAGAATTGATGCAGAGTGAGAGGAGCAAAACCAGGAAAACATTATGCACAGGGACTGATACACTGTGGTACAATTCAATGTAATGGACTTCTCCATTAGTGGCAATGCAGTGATCCTGAACAACTTGGAGGGATCTATGAGAAAAACCACTATCAACATTCAGAGGAAACACTATGGGAGTAAAAACACCAAAGAAAAACAACTACTTGAATACATGGATCTAAGGGATATTGTTGGGGATATAGACTAAATGAACATCCTAGTACAAGCTTCAACAACATGGAAATAGGTTCTGATGAAGGACACAAGTAATACCCAATGAAATTGCGTGTGCATAGTGGGAAGGGTGGGTGGAGGGGAGGGAGGAAAATAATGTGATTATAGTAACCAAGGGATAATGTTCTAAATTGAATAAATAAACTAATTCAAATGGAAAAAGGAAGTACTCAATCAAAAAAAAATAAAAATTATGCAGATAACTATTTAATCATTATATTTATGTTGTATCATATTCTCTTAAGCATAAATCTACAGGTTTTCTTTTCCTTTTCCTGTATTCTGATCCTTAATAGTATCTCTCTCCCCTAGTTATACTCATACCCCTATTCTGTTTTTATAATGCTTAATTTTTAATTTTGATCACCCAGCTGCAGGACCTTCTCTTTCCTGAAGATCTGTTTAGATTACAGATGGCTGGACCATTAATCTCTAATGTAGGTTACTTTCTGTTGGCCGTGGGGTATTAGTTTCAGGTTGTTAGTTCAATTGTCAGATGAGAACAGGTTATGATGAGGGAATTCTGAGACAATAGTATCTAATTGCAATATGGCCTTATTAAGTATGATTATGTTTCATTAATTAGGACTTTTAAATGAGGGCATTTTGCAATGCTTGACATAAGGGTTTGCATTTCAATATCCCACCATATATTGTAAGGATTGAGTAAAACTAGACACATTTTCCTGCACTCAAATATTTTCTCCCCCATGTTTATTTTTTTCAATATTTTATGCATCTTGGAGTTCTTGAGTGTGAGTGATTCCTATGTTATTACTAATTAGTAGTAAACCATGAATGACTATGTAAACAAAGTTGTCTCTTAATGATCCTGTGATCCTCTATAATCATTATTTGTCAAGAAATATTCAACTCCTCACAGTTGTAGATGATATATCCTTCCCTTCTCATCACATATACTTAATTTTTTTCTAATTTAATCTCTATATCATTTAGGAATTTATATTAATATTAAGCATGAGATGCTAATATATACCAAATATCTGCCAGACTGCCTTCTAGATTTCACAGCTTTCCTTTCACAAAGTTCAAAAGGAAGCACACACATACACAAATAGGACAATTTGGGAATTAAAATACTGAATTAATAATATAAACATGAATAATATAAATAAAACTTTGTAGAGTAAAGTTTCCAAATTTCATATATAGTCTTATTTTTCAATTTTTCGTTTTGATATTCATAGATTTTAGATGAGAAAAAAGAATATTTTTGGAGGTCAATGGAGAAGCTTATATTTGATATAAATAGTCTATAATATATATCAACAAAGAATTATTTCTTATTTTTGAATCACTATATCCTATACACTTACTATCATAATTATAAGTAGCCATTTAGAGGCAGCTAGAGCAGATGTATCAGGAAGATTTTAGTTTAAATCTAGGTGAAAATTAATCAATGAAGGCTGAGAAATAACTGGAATTTTGGATGTTAACAGAGATATATAATATATAAGTGAAAAAATAAGGTGGACTTATCTTGTGGTGAGAATGTGAGGTGACAGGAAGACTGCCAGAAAGTTCACTTGATATGCTTGAAATTTTTGGAGAAATCAGTGAAGGACATGCTTTTATTTATGGCTTTAAAATTATGGCAGGAAATAGTCAAATGACAAACAGGATACTAAGCATGGATGGGTTGTCTTTGCATCCTTGATGCAACCATGTAAATAATTGAGATTACATAATGATTTTGAGATTTCATTATTGGATTAGAAATAAATTTCATGGACTTCATATATGACTTCTTGATATTTGGGTTATCAGATCTTCTCAATAGTAAATATTTTCTACCCATTATTGTTGGTGTTATTTTTCTAAATTCAATCATTTCCGTCAGTTCCAACTACTCCTGATTTCATTTGTGGTTTTCTGAGCCAAGGTGCTAGAGATATTTGCCATTTGTCCCTCTAGCTTCTTTTATAGATGAAGAAAGAGAGTCAAACAGGGTTAATTGAGTTGTTCAGGGCCAGATTTGAATGCAAGCATTCTTGATTCCAAGTCCAGCAATCTATCCACTTTACCACCTATCTTCCTAGTCTACACTTTAAGACTTCACAAGAACCCAACCTTAGCCTCTTATCTGTTATTATTCTTGTATATTTATCCACAGCATTCTGAAATCTTTTTTATATTATATATTTACTCTATGAACTGCTCTTTAATTTCTTTCTCTTTATTTTTCCCAGTATATTCTCAAGCATTTCCACTTGTTATCACTCACTGTCATTGAGAGAAGTGTACACTTTTTTAAGTTAAAACTTTATTGATATTGAGCTAGAAGGGATTTTAGAGTTCATGTAGCACCACTTATATGTACATATGAGGAAAGTGAAGACAAGTGGGGCAAGGCCATTAAGTGATAATGGGTGTGTTTGAATCCAGACACTTGCATGTCTTATATTTCAAATCAATTGCTTATTCCTTTGTACCATGTACATCTTACAACTCATTATTTTGCCTTATTAAATTTTTCATACATTCTTATATCTCATTATTTTGTCTTCTTAAAATTTTCTGTGATAGATTGTTCTGGTCAAGATGGCAGCTTAGAGAAAGCTAAAGTTCAGATCTCCAGAAACCCTTCCCTACCGAACTCAAACTATATTCTCCTAAGGCACCAAATTCAAAATGAACAACAGCATAGACCCTGGGAATCCTCCTCCTGGACTTGGACCTGGATCAAAAGGTACACCCCCCCCAAAAGCCAGAAACAGAGATCACTCAGACCTAATGGGTAGGCAGAAGGAAGGTCCCAGGACCCATCCCCCCAACCTCGAGTGCTAAATCCGAGGAAGCAGGAGGAAATTCAGAGCCTCAGGGACAGCTATCCTGAAGGCCAATTCCTGAAAACAACCTGACCCAGTCGAGGGGGCACCCAGACAGCAGGGAAACAGAGAGAGACAGGGGTAGCCTGTAGCCCCCTGGTTGGATCCTTCCATCTGAGTTTCACTGAAGGTCCCTGCATCAAAGCATACTCAGTTCAACCAAGAGAAAGTTAATCTTATCAGGAGCCCATGGAGCTCCTGGAAGACGCAGCCCCTCCTCCTTCAGCGTGCAGGCTCTCCTGGCCAGCTAAGGCACAGAAAAAAACATCCCGCGGAAAGGGGCAAGCCAGGCTCAGAGCATGGAAGTAAGGCAATGGAGAAGCATTGGGAGGGAACTGAGGAAGGCAGTAACATGGAAACACCAGCAATTCCTGGCTTCCCCGGGAAAACAGAACAACAACTGCATAGAACAGACAATCTGTCTAGGGCTAAAACCTCTGAACACCAGACAGAGATAAGAAAAGCTAGTCCTCCCAACTCAGATAGAGATGGCAAACTCCACAAAAGCACAAAAGCCCCAAAATTCCAAAAAAAAACAAGAAGAAGAGGGAGAACTTGAACACATTTTATGGAGCAAAAATACAAAATACAGAGGAGATAGAAGAGGAAACACAAGCAAATGGTCTGAAACCTTCCAAAGGAAATGGAAACACTCCACAAACCCATGAAGAATTTGAATTGGAAAAGACCAAAAATATGGAAGCCCTCTGGGAGGAAAAGTGGGAAATAATGCAAAAGAAATTCACACATCTCCAAAACCAGTTTGACCAAAGTGAAAAGGAAAACCAGGCTTTAAAAGTCAGAATCAGGCAACTCGAAGACAACAAGCAAGAATTAATAAAGCAAAGCCAAAAGACCAAGAAATTAGAAGAAAACATAAAATATCTCACTGACAAGGTGACAGACTTGGAAAATTGAGGATGAAGAGATAATTTAAGAATAATTGGACTTCCAGAAAAGCCAGAAATAGACAGCAAATTTGACATCGTAATAGAAGATATAATCAAAGCAAATTTCCCAGAGATTCTAGAACAAGGGGGCAATACAGCCACTGACAGAGCTCACAGCACATCCTCTACACTAAATCCCCAAAAGAGAACTCCCAGGAATGTAATTGCCAAATTCCAAAGCTTTCAAACAAAAGAAAAAAATCCTATAAGAAGCCAGAAAAAGACAATTTAGATATAAAGGAATGCCAATCAGGGTCACTCAAGGCCTTGCAAGTTCCACTCTGAATGATCTTAAGGCATGGAACATGATTTTCAGAAAGGCAAGAGAGCTGGGTCTTCAACCAAGAATCAGCTATCCAGCAAAACTGACTATATACTTCCAAGAGAAAGTATGGTCATTCAACAAAAAAGAAGATTTCCAAGTTTTTGCAAAGAAAAGACCAGAGCTCTGTGGAAAGTTTGATATTGAAAAACAAAGAGCATGGAATACCTGAAAAGGTAAATATGAAGGAAAGGGAAATGGAGAAAAATGTTATCTTTTTCTTTTACACAAACTCTCCTCTATAAGGACTACATTTATATCAATCTATGTATAATAACATGTGGGGAAAATGTAATGTGTAAATAGGGGGAAAAAAAAGACCAAATAGAATAATCTTTCTCTCACAAAGATTCACACGGGAAGGGGAGGAGAAGAAAACTCCTATAAGAAGGAGAGGAAGAGAATTTTTACTTAAACCTTACTCTCAGGGAAATCAACTCTGAGAGGGAAGAACATCCAGATCCATTAGGATCTTGAATTCTATCTTACCCACCAAGGGAAGGGAGAAGGGAAAATGAAAGGGGTTAGGGGGGAGGGAACACAAAAAAGGGAGGGAAGAAGAGGGGGAGAAAGAGGGAACAAAAAGGGATGGACTAGAAAAGGAAACATATCAAGGGAGGGGACAAGGGGGAATGATTTAAAGTAAATCACTGGACTAAAACATAGAGCTGATAAAGAAAGGTTAGAATTAGGGAAGAATATCAAAATGCCAGGGAGTCCACAAGTGACAGTCATAACTTTGAACATGAATGGGATGAACTGACCCATAAATCAGATGAATATCAGAATGGATTAGAATCCAAAACCCTACCATATGTTGTCTTCAAGAAACACACATGAGGCCGGGAACACCCACAAGGTCAGAATTAAAGGATGGAGTAAGACCTTCTGGGCCTCAACTGACAGAAATAAGGCAGGAGTGGTAATCATGATATCTGATAAAGCCAATGCAAAAATAGATCTGATCAAAAGGGATAGGGAAGGTAATTATATTTTGTTAAAAGGGACTTAAGATAATGAGGAAATATCACTAATCAACATGTATGCACCAAATAATAGAGCACCCAAATTTCTAATGGAGAAACTAGGAGAATTGAAGGAAGAAATAGACAGTAAAAGCATATTAGTGGGAGACTTAAACAAACCATTATCAAATTTAGATAAATCAAATCAAAAAATAAATAAATAAGAAAGAGGTAAAAGTAGTGAATGAAATATTAGAAAAATTAGAATTAATAGACATTTGGAAAAAATAATTAGGGTTAAAAGGAATACACCTTCTTCTCAGCACCACATGGCACATTCACAAAGATTGACCATACATTAGTTCACAGAAACATGTCACACAAATGCAGAAAAGCAGAAATATTAAATACAGCCTTTTCAGATCACAAGGCAAAATAAATAATGATCAGTAATGGTACATGGAAAACCAAATCAAAAACTAATTGGAAATTAAACAATATGATACTCCAAAATCATTTAGTTAGAGAGGAAATCATAGAAACAATTAATAATTTCACTGAGGAAAATGACAATGGTGAGACATACTTTCAAACCTTTTGGGATGTAGCCAAAGCAGTAATCAGAGGTAAATTCATATCCCTGAGTGCATATATTAACAAACAAGGGAGAGCAGAGATCAATCAATTGGAAATGCAAATAAAAAACTCAAAAGTGATCAAATTAAAAATACCCAGTAGAAAACCAAACTAGAAATCCTAAAAATTAAGTGAGAAATTAATAAAATCGAAAGTGATAGAACTATTGATTTAATAAATAAGACAAGAAGCTGGTACTTTGAAAAAACAAACAAAATAGACAAAGAACTGATCAATCTAATTTAAAAAAAAAGAAAGGAGAAAAGCAAATTAACAGCATCAAAGAGGAAAAGGAGGACATTATCTTCAATGAAGAGGTAATTAAGACAATGATTAAAAATTACTTTGCCCAATTATATGGCAATAAAAACACCAATTTAGGTGATATGGATGATTATATAAAAAATACAAACTGCCTAGACTAACAGAAAAAGAAATAGAATTCTTAAATAATCCCATATCAGAAAATGAAATACAACAAGCCATCAAAGGACTTCCTAAGAAAAAATCCCCACAGCCTGATGGATTGACCAGTGAATTCTATCAAACATTCAGAGAACAGTTAACACCAATACTATACAAACTATTTCACATAATAAGCAAAGAGGGAGTTCTACCAAACTCCTTTTATGACACAAACATGGTACTGATTCCAAAACCAGGCAGGTCAAAAACAGAGAAAGAAAACTATAGACCTATCTCCCTAATGAATATAGATGCAAAAATCTGAAATAGGATACTAGCAAAAAGACTCCAGCAAGTGATCAGAAGCATCATTCACCATTATCAAGTAGGATTTATACCAGGCATGCAGGGCTGGTTCCATATTAGGAAAACCATCCACATAATTGACCACATCAACAAGCAAACCAACAAGAACCACATGATTATCTCAATAGATGCAGAAAAAGCCTTTGATAAAATATAATACCCATTCCTTTTAAAAACACTAGAAAGCATAGGAATAGAAGGATCATTCCTAAAAATAATAAACAGTATATATCTAAAACCATCAGCTAATATCATCTGCAATGGGGATAAACTAGATGCATTCCCAATAAGATCAGGAGTGAAACAAGGATGCCCATTATCACCTCTACTATTTGACATTGTACTAGAAACACTAGTAGTAGCAATTAGAGTAGAAAAAGAAATTGAAGGCATCTAAATAGGCAAGGAGGAGACCAAGTTATCACTCTTTGCAGATGACATGATGTTCTACTTAAAGAATCCTAGAGTTTCAACCAAAAAGCTAATTGAAATAATCAACAACTTTAACAAAGTTGCAGGTTACAAATAAACCCACATAATTCATCAGCATTTCTATATATCTCCAACACAGCTCAGCAGCAAAAACTAGAAAGAGAAATCCCATTCATAATCACCTTAGACAAAATAAAATACCTAGGAATCTATCTCCCGTGACAAATACAGGAACTATATGAACACAACTACAAAACACTTTCCACACAACTAAAACTAGACTTGAGCAATTGGAAAAACATTAATTGATCATGAATAGGAGAAGTCAATATAATATAAATGACCATAATACCCAAACTTATTTATCTGTTTAGTGCCATACCCATTGGACTCCCAAAAAATTTCTTTAATGATTTAGAAAAAACCATAACAAAGTTTATTTGGAATAACAAATGATCAAGGATATCCAGGGAAATAATGAAATTAAAAACACAAATGATGGTGGTCTTGCAGTCCCAGACCTTAAACTATATTACCAAGCAGCAGTCATCAAAACAATTTTGTACTGGCTAAGAGACAGAAAGGAGGATCAGTGAAATAGACTGGGGGCAAAAGACCTCAGCCAGACAGTATACAATAAACACAAAGATCCCAGGTTTTGGGACAAAAATTCACTATTTGATAAAAATTGCTGGGAAAATTGGAAGACAGTGTGGGAGAGATTAGGAATAGATCAATACCTCACACCCAAAACCAAGATAAATTCAAAATGGGTGAGTGACTTAAACATAAAGAAGGAAAACATAAGTAAATTGGGTAAACACAGAATAGTATACATGTCAGACCTTTGGGAGGGGAAAGACTTTAAAACCAAGCAAGACATAGAAAGAGTCACAAAATGTAAAATAAATAATTTCGACTACATCAAATTAAAAAGGTTTTGTACAAAAAAACCAATGTAACTAAAATCAGAAGGGAAACAACAAATTGGGAAAAAATCTTCATAGAAACCTATGACAAAGGTTTAATTACTCATATTTATAAAGAGCTAAATCAATTGTACAAAAAATAAAGCCATTCTCCAATTGATAAATGGGCAAGGGACATGGATAGGCAGTTTTCAGATAAAGAAATCAAAACTATTAATAAGCACATGAAAAGTGTTCTAAATCTCTTATAATCAGAGAGATGCAAATCAAAAGAACTCTGAGGTATTACCTCACACCTAGCAGATTGGCTAACATGATAGCAAAGGAAAGCAATGAATTCTGGAGGGGATGTGGCAAAGTAGGAATATTAATTCATTTTTGGTGGAGTTGTGAACTGATCCAACCATTCTGGAGGGCAATTTGGAACTATGCCCAAAGGGCGATAAAAGAATGTCTACCCTTTGACCCAGCCACAGCACTTCTGGGTCTGTACCCCAGAGAGAGAATGGAGAAAAAGACATGTACAAGAATATTCATAGCTGCCCTCTTTGTGATGGCCAAAAATTGGAATATGAGGGGATGCCCATCAATTGGGGAATGGCTGAACAAACTGTGGTATATGTTGGTGATGGAATACTATTGTGCAAAAAGGAATAATAGTGGAGGAATTCCAGGGAGACAGGAACAACCTCCAGGAAGTGATGCAGAGTGAGAGGAGTAGAACCAGGAGAACATTGTACACATAGACTAATATACTGTGGTATAATCGAACGTAATGGACTTCTCCATTCGTAGCGGTGTAATGACCCTGAACAATCAATCTGCAGGGATCTAGGAGAAAAAACACTATTCATGCGCAGAGGACAAACTGTGGGAATAGAAACACCGAGGAAAAGCAAGGGCCTGACTAAAGTGGTTGAGGGGACATGACAGAGGAGAGACATTAAATGAACACTCTAATGCAAATACTAACAACATGACAATGGGTTCGAATCAAGAACACATGTGATACCAAGTGGAATTATGCGTTGGCTATGGGAGTGGGAGCGAGGAAAAGAAAATGATATTTGTCTTTAATGAATAATGCTTGGAAATGATCAAATAAAATATTATTTAAAAAAATTTTCTGTGATACCTGATCCTAGCTGAAGTGGATATAGCATAAAAGTTCACTTCAAAAAGTCAAGTAAGATCTTGCTAAGATTTTAATTCCTCCCCCCAAAAAATATCAATTTTTCAAGTGCAGAGAGTATTTAATTTCCTTTTTTGTATTCACAATAGCTAGCCCCGTGTATTTTGTGGAACTGAAGCATGAGTGCTTCTAAAATTCAAGGCTGTAGCTTTCTTCTAGTCTACTGTAACTTCTTTCAAGGGTGCAGAATGTCCTTTTTCAGCCCTGCCTGTTGTTTCCCTTGGCTTCCTTTAAGACTTTTAAAAATTGTGTTTTCTATTAAAAGTCTTTTCCAGATACCTCAACATGTTCACAGATATACACATATACATGCATGAAAATGATCAAATAAAATATTATAAAATTAAAAAAAAAAGAAGAGAAAAAAAAGACTTACAAAGTCCTTCACAGATAATTATCCAATTTTATCCTTACAACCTTGAAGGTGTGAATCTTAAAAATTCTCAGACCCTACTTCAGAATATTTGGTTAAAACCATTCCCAGTTTTAAATCATGAAAGTACTTGATCAGGAATATGAGAACTTTACTCCACCCATACTTAAGCATACTTTAGGGGAAGATAAAGTTGTAAACTCTTTACGGAACAATGAAAAGTACTTAACCCATACTTAAAGTAAAGCTAAAAAACCTTAAGCTGGGTCTATTTTTAGATCTAATAGAAAAGGGTGCTAAGTACCTATGAAGGTCAAATTAATCACTAAAAGGTGAGGCAACTTGCAAACTTGCAAGGGGAAAAGAGGTGTGAGCTTACTCAGAAGTTTTAGTCTACCCAGAGAAGTTGGGAACTAAAGAAGGTGTGAATTAAGAATGGTCAGTTCTGTGAAAATGTCTACTGTGATTGGTAGATGTGAGAACTTAGGGGAGGTGACATAGGAGAAAATTATTTTTAAAAGGAGGTCAGAAAAGGCCTCTGGGAAGGCAGTTTGCCAAAGCTGTATTGGAGCTCAGACTAGTTGGAGTAACTGGGTCTCTCTGAACACTAGAATCTTGCTTGGGACAAATCTTGTGGTGAGTTGATGAAAGACTGACTGATGTCTCTCTTAGGGCTTGGGCCTAGGCTAGCCTAGGCTGGCCTGGGCTGGCCTAGCCCTTTTCTCATTGTTTCCTCTTACTTTCTCTCTTTCATTAATTCCTTATTTGTATTAATTAAAATCTCCATAAAAACCAAGCTGACTTGGGTATATTTCATATTTGGGAATTTTTCCCCGGAGTCCACTTTATTTTTTATTTAACTCAAGAAAATGTTTTGAAACCATATTTCTGTGGTCACAGTTTAAGGCAACCACTCTTTTATCTGTAACAGTTTATGCCAAACACTCCTTTAAATGTTACAATGGGTGGGTACCTACTATTACTGTTTATAATCAAGGAACATAAATTAAATGAAGGTTATGATTTGCTCACACTCATATCTAGGAAATGTCTGAAGCAGTGCTTAAAGAGGGTTTTCCTTACTATTGGTTCAGTGCTCTATCCACATAACAAGTTGCCTCAACACTGAGGAGTCTACTGGAAAGAAAAGAAAATAAGATATATCAAGTACTATTAAGGCCTAAATTAGATGACCAGTGAGAGACTGTTTCCTGAATACCCCATTTATATTTTATAGAATTTAATCAAAATGTTTGTTGGATCTACATAAACTCTTGCAGATATTCCATTAAAACCATGGTGGTGAACCTATGGCACATGTACCACAGATGGCTCACAGAGCCCTCTCTATGAGCATATGCTTCATCACTCACCAGAATTTGTTATTCTAAAGACAGAGTAACTTGGCTGAGCTGTTCCATTCCCCCTCTCTACCATGCCTGAGGACATCCATCACTTCATCCACCCTTCTGACCAGCAGCCCAGTGGAAGCACTTCCTTCCTCCCCTGTCTGGTGTAAGGAGGTGGGATGTGGGAGTGCAGCATACCACACAGTCTCTCGTGGGACAGGACACAGCAAAAAAGGTTTGGCATTGCTAAACTAAGGCATATTCAGATTGGAATGTGCTTTGGGAGAATAAAAACTCACAATGATATAAATGTACATTTTGAAGACATTTATATGTTTTTTGGAGGGGATTGTTACCATTGCTACTGTTGTTATCCTTGTTCTTTTTCTCCCAGTTCTTCCTCTTCCTATTTCTTTGTCCTATAATTCCTGCTTCCCCACTTCCTCCTCCATCTCTTTTTTCTTCTAATTCTTCTTTTTATAGAACCTGCATTAATCTGAGTTACCTTTGTTATACTTCTATTATTTACTTCCTTTTATACATAGAATTCAATTGACTTCAAGTTCTATTGATCAGAGGCCACCATGTTTTTCCATTTTCCCCCAAATGGAGTCAAGATAAGTCACATAAAAACAATAAATAATAAAGGAAAATGATATATATTTAAAATACAATGGAAATTATTCCTAAATTGTCACTTTTGTAGCCCATGTCAATGATTTTTCAGAATTTTCTTTCTTTTACTTATCTTATTTTGCTATTAAATTAATAATAATAATAATAATAATAACCTTTATGCCACATTAAAGTGTGAAAAATGCATTAAATATATTTTCTAATATCATTACCATAGTTACTAGATTATCTCTTTTCTAAATGGAAACCAAGGAAAAGATAAGGTAATGTTTCACCAATGATCACACAGTTAGGAATTTTAAGAAGCAGAATTTGATCTCTGCTTCCATGTCCAGCATCATACTAACCAATCTATGAATAAAGTCTCCTTGAGTTATTTCCCAAAATAAGCATGAAAAACTGGTTAAATATTTTCAGCTTCACTTGTATGGATATTCTAAAACCAAAATTTTAATGATAACCTTGGAATTCTTTGAAGTCCAAATTGGGTGAAGGGAAAAAAATCTGCTCTCTAGTATCCAAAATGTTAAAAGCCAGCTCTTTTAATAAATGTCTGCAGTATTCATTTTTATACGAGGAACTTAGGAAATATTTGAATATTTCACATTTATTTCAAGAACTGAACCACCCAGGTGCTAGATTTGTGTAGTCACATTAAAAATGTCACAATGGGGACCTTTTCTCCCACAAATTAACTTTTCTTTTTTGATGGAAAGTGATAAAAAGGGGAAAGCAAAACAATAGACACGAAGCCTTCTTCTTAATGCTTTCTACTAGAGCATCCCACAGGCATCTGTTATCTATGTGTCAGGATGTTAAACGTGAGTGGCATTTTCCTTTTTTTATTTGAGAAAGAATTTATGAAAATGCTGAGCAAAGTTAATATAATAACATATGGTGGTATTAATGAAACACCTTTTTCAATACTAAACCCTCATTTTTTTTGCATTTATTGGCTCAGATTAGCTCTTTAGTTTTATACCTGGGACTTAAAATGAGCCACATTGCTCAAAGCTGATGAAAATTCTAGCTGTGTCTATATAGACAAGACTCAATAGGAACTCAAATAGCTTTTGCTGAATAATACAGATGAATGGAATATTTCCTCCTGATTCATAACATGAAGGATCCCAAGCTATAAATGACCTTGAAGGTCAATTAATTTAATATGTTCATTTGACAGATAAGGAAATTGAGGTCTACAAATGTTGAGGTCATGTAACGTACAAAATAAAGATTTGAACTAAGATCTTCTGGTGCTAAATCATTTCTTTTTCTATTATGAAAAATTAATTCAAATACATTAAATAATTTCACTTGTCCTCTCAATATAGCTCTCTAATTTCACCAGTTTTGTACTTTCAATTTTATTTCTGACAGAAGTACAGGAAAGATTAGGGGGCTCATAATCATAATAGATTTCAACACATCAGGATAGTGGATATAGGAGACATAAGGAATCAGGGAATCAAGCAAGACAAGGGAATATTGATGAGGGAGAGGAGCCAAGTACCTTTGTATGCATCATAGGTTGGACTGAGGATGAGCTAGAATTCCATATCCTAATGTCAAAGCCCAGATTTGGCTTAGTTGCTCCCTAGCTCAAGATGCTTCTTACTGACTCTAGGATAAAATACAAATACATAAGTTTGGAGTGAAAAGCTCTTCATGAAGTAACCCCAACCTCTATTTCAGACTTTTGCCCATTATTTTTCCCTCATTTAGACTTGTGAGATTTAAAATAGTGAAGCCCATAAACTGTAGTGAGTTAAAATGGTAGAAGATATAAATTGTGATAGATAACAGAGAGTGAGTAAATTTGACCACAGAAAATATGTTTCCCTACAGTGTCTTGGTTTTTAAATCAAATATAAGGTGGTTGCCAGAGAAATATTCCCAATTATTCAAATACCCAAGTCAACTGGGTTTTATAGAGATTTTAATTAATAGTATAATGAGGAATTAGAGAAAGAGAGAAAGAGTAGGAAAGGAATAATTATGAAGGGCCTCAAGCCAATAAGGCCTAGACCTGAGTCTTAAGAGAGAGAATCAGTCAGTCAGTCTTTTAACACTCACAAGGTCTGCCTAAACAAGGATTCTAGTGACACCAGGCCAGCTCCATCTCAGCTGACTTCACCAGAGAGCCTTCCAGCCAGAGACTGTTCCAAAAGGCCTCTCTCCAGAGCCTCCAGAGGGACAGAGTCCCCTTAGAGGAGCTCCAGCTAGACCTCCTTAGAGATTGTCCTCCAAGAGCTTCCCTTCTCCAGAGCCTCTCTCAAGAGATTCTTCCCAAGTGATCCTCATCAGAGATCCTCCAAAAGGAATTCCTCCAAAAGGGTATATCTCCTCAAGAGATTCTGCTTTTTCTTATATAGGGGTTTTTCTCCCATGTCACCTCCCCTAAGTCCCTACATCTACCAATCACTGTAGATGCTAGATGTAGATGTAGATCCATCTAAATTCCTGCTAAATTGACCAATCTCCTCAGTAAGTCTGAATCAGAAAAAATGCTGCTGTGTTTACCAAATCTCCTCAGTAAGTCTGAAGGAGAGAAAACACAGCTGAGTCAACTAATCTCATCAAGAGAAAACTTGCCCTACCCTTTTAGATACCTAGCATCCCATTGTATCAATTCTAAAAACAGGTTTGGCTCAAAGAACTCCTTGCTTTATTATAAGCATGGGTCCAAGTACTTTCAGTGTTTAGCAAGGAGTTTTCTCTCCTAAAGCAGTCTTAAGTACAGGTGGAGTAGGGGTCCTCCCATAGCAAGGAGTTTTCTCCTCTAAAGCAGTCTTAAGTACAGGTGAAGTGGACGTCCTCCCATTTCTGATCCTGGCGAGTTCTCACATCAAAACGGGGAATGTTTCTCAGTAGGGAATTTGTTCCAATTAAGAATTCCCCGATGGGGAAATTTTTAACATTCACAAGTCTGAGAGATTTCAAGATTTACAGACTAAGTTACAGTGAAAATATATTTGTCATATCATTTTGTATGCATATATTTGTAGGCATGTGTGAATTTTTTTGTGGATTTTTCAATCCAAAATAAGGTGTTTATTTTATAAATTCACAATATATGTATGTCCATGCATAGATATGTACATATATTTATATACATATGTTCATATATAAATTCTACTCCCACCCCTCTGCCTTTGTACATCCTGTATGCCATGCCTAGTATGATTTCCTAAAAGAAGCCTTTAATAATTTCTCCATCAAATTATCTAGTATCCACTTTTCCTATATTTTGTGTTTATTCTTCTTTGTGTTTGTGATATTCTTCACTCATCCAATTAAAATTGAAACACTTTGTTAGGCCTTTTCAATTTGTATTTTGAGTGTTAAACATATTTCCTGGCACAAGTCTGCTTCTTGTACTGTTCATCATGAATAAGAGAAGTTTAGTCTCATGTCAACCAAGATGGCGATTATGTAGCTTCTAAAACTGTTGAGTTAAACATTTTAAAAATTTGACTCCATTCCTTTCAAAATCAAGAACCTCAGCCATAGACAGAGTAAGTGACTGTTCATAATATGTAAATTCATGGATTGAGAAATCTCTTGAGGACAATATTCATGTTTTCTAAACACTCTTATCTATTCCCCAATTCCTCAGATTTCTCCAAAGGCTTCAGTGTACTTCTCAAAAATCCAACTAATAGGGAACAGCTGGGTATCTCAGTGGATTGAGAGCCATGCCTAGAGATGGGAGGTCCAAGGTTCAAATCTGGCCTCAGACACTTCCCAGCTATGTGACCCTGGGCAAGTCACTTTATCCCCTTTGCGTAGCCCTTCCCACTCTTGCCTTGGAACCAATACACAGTATTTAGAGTTAGACAAATATTTGTTCCAAGAAGGAAGGTAAAGGTTTAAAAAAAATAATGAGAAAATTATAATGCCCAATCAGAGAATGAACCCAGTGACACAAGTCCACACTTACATATGCATTGCTTATGTCTAGCCAATCCTTTCCTAAGGGCAAAGTTTCAGAAGATTTAAGGAGAGAAAGATCATAATATTAGATTTAGAGTTAGAATACATCAATAAAAAGGTAATTTACTTATTACCTCTATTTTTTACAGATATAGAAAAAGAGACTCAATATGTGCTGAAAGTGAAACAGGTAATAAACCAGAGAACCTAAATCCAAATGCAGGATCTATGGATGTTAACCAGCCTTATTTCAATATATCATCATCCTCCTTTGACCATGAGGTTGCTAAATGTCAAAATTTATTGTAGATAGAAGAAAAGGGTATTGATTTTTAACTTTGCTCTCATTCCACAGTTTTGTGTGTGGAAAAGAGGAGGTGATTTTGTTTTGTGTGCCCCATCTATAATAGCTATTGAATCTTTTCTGAAAATAATCATGTCCCCTATATATAGATGTGTAGTTTATGAGTCATCTGATAGGATTTTGACCTTCTGGGACCACCATTTCCAATAAATAAATGCATATCATCTTTACATGTGGTCATTAAGAGGTAGCTAGATTGCCTAGTATAAAGTTCTAGGCCTGTAGTAAGGAAGATATGAGTGAACATCTGGCCAAAGACACCTTCTAGATTTGTGACTCTGGACAAGTCATTTAACCCAGGGTTTGTTTCAGTTTCCTAAAATATAAAATGGAGATTATATCACCTACTTCCCAGGGTTGTTGAGAAGATTAAATGAGGTAATTTTAAAAAAAGCATTTCTCACAATGTGTGCCAAATAAGTACTGCATAAAGGCATGTTCCATGCCCTAGACATCTTTACATGATTTCCACAAATCATTCTGGTTTGATGTCACCAAGTAGCAAAGTTAGATGGCAAACATTGAAAACTATTATGTTTTTGGAATATCAGTGTTTGGAAAACATGTTTGAAAACAATGTCAAAATCTTTGTAATGTTTCTATATCCTTTATACTACATTGTGAAATTTTAATAGAACAAAAGTTATTCTCTAGTGACTTACTTTTGCTCTCACAACATGACTAGCCCATATTGAATTTTACTTAATTTATTTCCTCCATAACATATATTATTCTCAATCTTTCCAGACTTCCTAGTTGGCAATATATTAAAATACTTACTCATAATCTTCCCATCCCTCTCCATTGTGCTAGGTAGGGATGATGCTATTTCAAACTAGTGAATATCTATAGAAGATGTAAAATATTGTGTTTGATATAACTAACTGATTTCTTTTATTTGTTATTTGTTATTTTATATTTTCAATAAGGAAATAGGAAAATGTTTCATATGTCTAAGGGATGCTTTTGTTTCCTTTTGTCATAATTTCTCTTGATCAAAAAGTGATCACCAAAAGATTATCTAACTTTCAATGGAATTTTAAAGCCTGTGACATTTTAGCGAAAAAAAAACAACCTTTCTTTATCACATCCTTACCTAACCCCCTATTAGAAATTTGGTCCCCTATTAGGATTTAAGTTCCTTTGGGGGAAAGGCTGTATTTCACTCTCTCTTTTTGAAGCTTCTGCATTAATATTGATAGTAAGCATTGATTCCAAGGCAGAAGAATGATAAGGGCTAGGCCATTGGGGTTAAGTGATTTACCCAGAGTGATACAGATAAGAAGTATCTGAGGACAGATTTGAACGCAGGATTCCCCATCTTTAGGATTGGCTCTTCAGCTATTGAGTCACCTAGTTCTCCCATATGTTTCTTTGATATGTATATCCCCATAACTAAACATAAGACCTGAAATACATTTATTCAGACAAGCAAAAACATATTTCTTATATCATTAAAAAATGACGATGGATAGAAATAGATCTCATTTTTTAAAAATTTAGAGGTGTGCTCTTAGAATTCTGTTATATTAATGAAATAAGAAGCAATACTTGTGCTTGGTGTCTTAATACACTGACTAGCTGACATTCTCCACATGAAGCAATTACATGAACATATGTACCTTTCTTTAGTGAGAGGTAACATAATTAGAAAGCTGCTGTTAAATCTCTTACAAGTGATTTTAGCACTTATTGAAATAAGAGGCCAGATTACCTCATGCCCCACCCTGGAGGATTATGTTGAATAGTCATTTATTCTCCTTGGGGCCTGTGGGGAAAGTCAGAGCATCTAAAAATACTGGTTTTCACATGAGCTCTGATTAGGTTTCCATCTTCCTGTCAAACATATGATCCTTTACAAGGAACTGTGCAGGTGAAATTCACTACAGTAAGTACAATTTCCAAGAAGGAGGGGCCTGAATAACAAACCTCTCTCCATATTCTGACAGATGGTGCAAAGAACCAATGCTAGGAATTACAACAAATTCCAAAGAATGACAGATATCACATAATCACCTTCTCTCCCTTTCCTTAAGAGTCTTTCAAAATGAACTGTGAATTTAAGAATACTGACAATCCACCATGAAACCCTGAGTTGTATACCTATACTTTCTTTTTATTTTTACAAAAATCAAATGATTCTAATGATTGATGACTCATTCATTCATTCATTGAATAAACATTTAATCTTCACCTACTATGTGGCAAGCCCTGTGTTAGATATTGGATTTTTAAAAGAATTAAATTTTTAAAAATATATTAAATCACTTATATTGTTATCCATATAGATTAATCAAAATGTCTGAAATTTAGTTATAAAGTACTGTGGATTAAATACTTGATTTAGAGACAAAAGATTTGAGCTCAAAGTCCTTTCTCTGCTACTTATGAACTAGGTCACTTTGGACAAACCACTTTCCCTCTTTAAGCCTCAGTTTCCTCATGAGTAAAATGAGTAAATTGTACTTGATGATCTTTAACCCTTTGATTTCTCTATCTACCAGAACCTCTGTGTTGAGGACTTGCTGAATTCTGTTCAGAACTGCTCAACTATCTTGGGTATTCATTTTTCATCTAACTCTTACCTATTGAAAACCAAGTAAGTAGATGGACTAAAGCACATCGAGATTAACAAATAGGCTGCAAACTCATCAAAGAGTTAGAGAGATTCATACCTCAGATAGGAGAAGATTTCCCCCAGTGAAATAGGAAAATGTGAACCATTTCTTCAAATGGTTATGAAGGCAGCTGAAGCAGACACTGTAGAGTAATTGAAATTTGGCCACTCATCAAAGTGGATTCTTGCAAACATTCAAAGAACAACTAATTCCAATACAACTAAAAGTATTTGAAGAGATAGAGGAAGAGTGAATCTTTACAAACTCTTTGTATTACACAAATATAATATTAATATCTAAATAAGGAAGAGCTAAAATAGGTAAAGAAAAGCTATATACTAATCTGTCTAAGGAAAACTGATGCAAAATTGTTAAATAAAACAAATGTAAAGAGATTACAGTGTTGTATCAAAAGAATCATATGTCATAATAAAGTAGCTTTTAGAGCAGGAATGGAGGGACATTTCAATATTAGGAGAACTGTCAGCCTAATTAACCATATCAATAAAAAAAGTAGAAAATACATGATTATTTCAATAGGACCAGAAAAAAAAAACGTTTGACAAACACACAACACCCATTCATTCCTTATTAAAAAAAGACAATATTTTAATAAATTAAATGGTCCATAAAGTAATAAATGGCTTCTGTCTAAGCCTATCAGCAAGCATTATCTAAAAAGAGAAAAAAATCTAGAACCATTCAAATTAGATTGGTGGTAAACCAAGGGTGACACTTATCATCACTATTATTTAATATTATACTAGAAATGTTAGCTATAGTGATAAGAGCAGAAAAAGAATTTGAAAGAATTAAAATATACATAAAAGAAACAAAGTAATCACACTTTGCATATGATATCATTATATAGCTAGAGAATCCCAAAGGATCAACCAAAAAACTAAGAGGAAAAATGAACAACTTTAGTAAAATGACAAGATATAAAATAAACCCATATAAATTATTAGCATTTCTATTTTTCACCAACAAGTGCAACTGTAAGAGCTAGAAAAGTAAACTCCATTCAAAATAATATATCAGGCAGTACATCTAGCAAAACAAACTCAGCAACAATATGAACACAATTACAAAACCTTCTTTACACAAATAAAATAAGAACTAAACAATTGGAAAAACATTAATTGCTCATGGATAGGCCAAGTTAATATGGGGTAAATATCAATCCTACTTAAATTAATTTAACTGTTCAATGCCATAACAAATTACCCCAAAATCATTTCAAATAATTAGAAAACACATCAAAATTCATCCAGAAGAACAAAAGGCCATAACTATTATAGGAATTAACATAGAATATGAAAGGAGTCCTAAGCATACTATATCTTAATTTGTATCATAAGTCATTAATTATAAAAGCAATCTGTTAGTGGGTTAAGAAATAGAGTAGTGGATCGATGGAATGGGTTTTATATTCAACACATCATAGTAATATTCACAGAAACTTATTGTGTGATAAACCCAAAGACACAACTTTTTGGCCCCAAAACTCTATTTGACAGTAAATTCTGGGGAAACTTGAAACCAGTATGGAAGAAACTAGGCAACATTTAAAGCTCACCAGGATAAACTCAAAATCAATATCTAATCTAGAAACAACGAGTGACACCACAAACAATTTGGGGAAATATGGGAGAAATTACCTGCCAAACTGATGGAATAGGGAAAAAATGTATGACCTAATAAGACATAGAAAAGATTACAAAAATGGAGATAATTTTGATTATACTAAATTACAGATTTTTCTGAACTAACAAAACAAATGCAATCAAGATTAGAGGGGAAACAACAAATTCTGAAGGAAAAATTCATAGCTAATGTCTCCAACATGAGCCTCATTTTTCAGTTGCATAGAGAACTGTGTCAAATTTGTAAGAATACAAAGCATTCCACAATTGAGAAATGGTCATTGGATATGAATAGGCAGTTTTCAGATGAAGAAATTAAAACTATTCATGGTCTTATGAAAAAATGCTCCAAATCTTTAATGGTTATGGTAATGCTAATTAAAACAAGTCTGAGATACAATCTCACATCTATGAGATTGATTAACATGACCATAAATGAAAATGATAACAATTGTAAGGGATGTGGGAAAATAAGGACACTAATACACTGGTAAATGATATAACCATTCTGGAAAGCAATATTGAACCAGGTTCAAAGGGTCACAAAAGTAGGTATACCCTTTGACCCAACAATACCACTATAGGGTCTGTATCCCAAAGAGATCAGAAATAAGAGGAATAAATCTATCTTACCACAGTATTCATAGTATTTCTTTTTTTTTTTGAGTGGCAAAAACTTGTAACTTGAGAGGTTGTGTATAACTTGGGGAATGGATAAAGAAATTTTGGCATGGAATACTATTGGGCCATAAAAAATAGAAAAAGGATGAGTTAAGAAAAAAAGTGAAAAGACATATGAACGGGCATTGTGTGAGGTGGAGTCAAGATGGCAGCCTAGAAGGAGCAGAAGTTCAGACCTCTGAATACCCTTCCTTACCGATCACAAACTGAAAGCTCCTAGGGGACTTAAAATCATACCTAACAACAAGACAGAGCCAAGGAACCCTGCTGCTGGACTCAATTCAAAAGGTAGTCCCCACCCCCCAAAAGCCAGAATCTGGGAACAATTGAGTTTAAGGGGAAGGCAGAAGGAAGTTGCCAGGACCCCTCCCCCCAGCCACCTAGAATACTGAGAATCTAGCGGCAGCGGGAAATTCTGGAAAGGCAAAGGTGCTAGTCTGGAGGGTGTACCTTGCAGGTAGGTCTGTGCCAAACTCAGAGTGTTGAACACAGATGGCAGGGAAGGAGCTAGAGAAGGAGCATAGACATGGCAGCCTGGCCAGAGCTGTAGAGCTTCCATATTTGCTCCAACCTTATAGGTGTTGGCCTCAGAGCACACCCAACCCAACCAAGCTAAACTTAACCTCATCAAAAGTCTTCAGAACTCAGGGAAGTCCAGGCTCCACACCCCTCCCTCTTTGACTGCTGGACTTTAATCCAATCAAAAGCATTCATAGGCCAGGGAAGCTCAACCCCCCAACAAGTCTGCCCCAGAGACTGAACTGAGAGATCTTCTGTCAAAGCTCCAAGAGGGGAGACAGACAGAAGCCCCCAAAGCCAAAAACATGAGAGGAATAAGAGCACAGACAAATACAGAGAGCAAAGAAGGGGTGGATATGAGGAAACAACAGAAAAAGAAGAAAGATATTACAATAGATAGCTTCTATACAGTGAGAGGACCAGAGGGGGAGGGATCAGCAAACGATAAATCAGAAATCCCAGCAAATTGGATACAGGCTTTGGAAGAACTCAAAATGCAATTCAAAACAAACTTAAGAGAGTCTGAAGACAACTTTAACAGCAAGTTAAGTCATCTGGAAAAAGAAACCAGTGTCTTGAAAGCCAAAATTAATCAGTTGGAAAATGAGCAAAGGAGAAGAAAGATGAGGCAAAGAAGATGAAAGATGAGGTAAAGAGAATGAAAGATGACCTCCATAGAAAATCATACCAGAAAAAGAAGAAAGACCAAAAAGCCAGGGATGAAATCCAGTTTGTAAGAACCAGAATACAACAACTAGAATTAAGTGACCTCACAAGGCATCAGGACACTATAAAACAAAACCAAAAAGAATGAAAAAAATTGAGGAAAATATGAAGTATGTCATTCACAAAACAGAGGAATTAGAAAATCACTCGAGGAGAGACAATTTAAGAATCATTGGTCTACCAGAAGACCATGACAAAAGCAAAATCCTAGACATAATACTACAGGAAATTATTGAAGAAAACTGCCTCGATATTCTAGAACAAGGGGGAAAAGTGGAGATTATAAGAATCCACAGATAACCTCCTGTACTTAATCCCCAAGCAACAGCATCCAGGAAAGTTAGAGCCAAATTCAACTATCAGACTAAAGAAAAGATATTACAAGTTGCCAAGAAGAAGTCATTCAGATCCCATGGAAGCATAGTGAGGATAATTCAGGATCTGGCTGCATCCACACTGAAGGACTGAAAGGCATGGAATATGATATTCTGAAAAACAAGAGAACTAGGTCTACAACCAAGAATCAAATACCCAGAAAAAGTAACTAAATTCTTACAGGGGAAAGTATGGTCATTCAACAAAATGGGAGAATTCGAAGAATTTGCAAAGAAAAGAACAGAACTGAACAGAAAATTTGATGTCCAAGCACAGAAATCAAGAGAATCATCAAAAGGTAATTAAAAAAGAGGGAAAAAAGAAAAACAAAATAAATCAAAACAAAATTTGTAAGAGACTCAATAAGTTAAAATTATATATATCCCTATGAGAAAAGAGGTCATTGATAACTTTTAAAAACTGTTGTTATCATATGGTCAGCTAGAAGAATTACTCTTAGAGGGAACAGTGACAAACTGTATAGGATGAAAGGACAAGATATAAATAGGTATATAGATATATGTATACATAAATACATATATATATATGTGTGTGTGTGTATGTATATATATATATATATATATATACATATATATATATATATTCACAAATAGAGTTAAAAAATAGAGGTTAATACTGAAAGGAATGGGAAAAGAAATAAAAGGGAGTAAATTCATATGTCCCAAAGAAGCTCATGGTGGGAGGGGGGAGAACATCAATACACAAGAAGGGTAAAGAGGTTGGAGATAGGAAATACTCAACTCTTGCATGCTCTGAAATTGACCCAAAGAGGGAAGAACAATTGAATCCATTGGGGCAGAGTTTAGATTTGCGCCTTATAGGGGAGTAGAAGGGTAACAAATGGACTGGAGGGGAGGGAAGCAGTACAAGGGAGGGAGAGGGTGGGGGGTAATTTTAGAAAGACTACAGGGAGAAAAGGGGGGAAATAAGAAGGGAGGGGGTAGAAAGGGAAGTAAAATAAAGGTGGGAACTAGGGGAATTGATTAAAAACAAACATTGCTGTTGAAGGAAATAGTGAAAGAAGAAAAGGCAGGATCAGGAGTAGAAATCAAAATGCTGGGAAATACACAGCTAGTAATCATAACTCTGAATATTAATGGAATGAACTCACCCATAAAATGCAACCAAATAGCAGAGTGTATTAGAACCCCAAACCCTACCATATGCTATCTACAGGAAACACACATGCAGAAGGTAGAAAAGCATAGGGTGAAAGTGATAGGATGTAGCCAAATCTATTGGGCATCAACTGATATAAAGAAGGCGGGAGTCGCAATCATGATATCTGACAAAGCCAAAGTAAAAATAAATCTAGATAAAAGAGATAGGGAAGGTAATTACATCCTGAAAAAGGCAGCATAGACAATGAGGAAATATCCATATTCAACATGTATGCACCAAATGGCATAGCATCTAAATTTCTAAAAGAGAAACTCATGGAGCTCAAGGATGATATAGATAGAAAAACTATACTAGTGGAGACATGAACCTTCCTTTATCTGAACTAGATAAATCAAACCAAAAATTAAATAAGAAAGAGGTAAGAGAAGTGAATGCAATCTTAGAAAAAATAGAGTTAGTAGACATGTGGAGAAAAATAAATAGGGACAAAAAGGAATATACCTTCTATTCAGCAGCAAATGGTACATTCACAACACTTGGCCATGTATTAGGGCATAAAAACATTGCAAACAAGTACAAAAGAGCAGAAATAATAAATGCAACCTTCTTAGATCACAATGCAATGAAAATAATAATTAGTAAGGGTACATGGATAGATATATCAAAAACAATTGGAAATTAAACAATAAGATTCTCCAATTACTGTTAGTTAAAGAACAAATTGTAGAAACAATTAATAACTTCATGGAAGAAAATGACAATGATGTGACATCCTTTCAAAACCTTTGGGATGCAGCCAAATCGGTATAGAGGAGGAAATTTATATCCTTGAATTCATGTATTAAAATTAAGAAGGACAGAGGTCAATGAATTGGGCATGCAAATTAAAAAACTAGAAAGTGAACAAATTAAAAATCCTCAGATGAAGACTAAATTAGAGGTCCAAAAATCAAAGGAGAAATTAATAAAATTGAAAGTCAAATAACTATTGATTTAATAAATAAGACTAGAAGCTGGTACTTTGAAAAAGACAAATAAAATGGACAAAGTACTAGTCAGTCTAATTTTAAAAAAAAGGAAAGAAATAAGCCAAATTAGCAGTTTCCAAGATGAAAAGTGAGACCTCACCTCAAATGAAGAGGAAATTAAGGCAATAATTAAAAACTACTATGCCCAATTATATTGCAAAAATATGCAATCTAGGTGATATGGATGAATACTTAAAAAAATTAAAATTGCCTAGACTAACAGAGGAAGAAATAAATTACCTAAACAACCCCATATCAGAAAAATAAACTGAACAAGCCATCAAAGAATTCACTAAGAAAAAATCCCCAGGCCCAGATGGATTCAAAAATGAATTCTATCAAACATTCAAAGAAAAACTAATCACAATATTATACAAACTATTTGACAGAAGAATCAAAGAAGGAGTTGTACCATATTCTTTTCATGACACAAACATGGTTCTGATTCCAAAGTCTGGCAGGTCAAGAACAGAGAGAGAAAACTATAGGCCAATCTACCTAATGAATATAGATGCAAAAAATCTGAAATAGGATACTAGCAAAAAGACTCCAGCAAGTCATCACAAGTGTTATTCACTAGGACCAGGTAGGATGCATACCAGGAATGCAAGGATGGTTCAACATTAGGAAAACCATCCACATAATTGACCATATTAACAAGCAAACCAACAAAAATCATGATTATCTCAATAGGTGCAGAAAAAGCCTTAGATAAAACACAACACACATTCCTATTGAAAACACTAGAAAGTATAGGAATAGAAGGGCCTTTCCTAAAAATAAAAAAAAAGTATATATCTAAAACCATCAGCAAAGATCATCTGCAATGGGGATAAACTAGAAGCCTTCCCAATAAGATCAGGAGTAAAACAAGGATGCCCATTATAACCCCAATTATTTAACATTGTACTAGAAACACTAGTTGTAGCAATTAGAGAAGAAAAAGAAATTGAAGGTATTAGAATTGGCAATGAGGAGACCTAGCTATCATTCTTTGAGGATGATATGATGGTTTACTTAAAGAATCCTAGAGAATCAACCAAAAAGCTACTTGAAACAATCAACAATTTTAGCAAAGTAGCAGGATACAAAATAAACCCACAGAAGTCATCAGCCTTTCTATATATCTTCAACCCATTTCAGCAGAAAGAATTAAAAAGAGAAATTCCATTTAAAATCACCTTAGACAAAATAAAATATTTAGGAATCTATCTCTGAGACAAGCACAGGAACTATACGAACAAAACTACAAAACATTCTCCACACAATTAAAACTAGATCTAAACAATTTTAAAAACATTGATTGCAGGGCTTCTGGTCAAGATGGCAGCTTAGAGAAAGCTAAAGTTCAGATCTCCAGAAACTCTTCCCTACCACACTCAAACTATATGTTCTTAGGTAACCAAAATTCAAAACGAACAACACCATAGACCCCGGGAATCCTCCTCCTGGACCTGGATCAAAAGGTACGCCCCCCTCCAAGCCAGAACCCGAGATCACTCAGACCTAAGGGGTAGGCAGAAGGAAGGTCCCAGGACCCATCCCCCCAACCCAGAGCACTGAGTCGGAGGCAGCAGAGGGAACCTTAGAGCTCAGGGCCGGCTATTCTGAAGGCCGATTCCTGAAAACAACTTGACTCAGTTGAGGGGGCACCCAACCCAGACAGCAGAGAAACAGAGAGAAATGGGGGGAGCCTGTAACCCCCTGGCTGGATCCTTCCATCCGAGTCTCACGGAAGGTCCCTGCCACAGGGCATACTAAGTTCCACCCAGAGAAAGCTAATCTTATCAGGAGCCCTTGGAGCTCCAGGAAACCGCGGCACCTACCCCCCCCCTCAGAGTGTAGGCATTTCCGGCGCATTAAGGCACTGAAAAACCTCGTGGAGTGTGACAAGGCAGGCTCAGAGCATTGAAGTAAGGCAACGGAGAAGCATCGGGAGGGAACTGAGGAGGGCAGTAACACAGAAACACCAGCAATTCCTGGCCTCCCCAGGAAGACAGAACAGCTGAGGAGAACCAGACAATTTGCCTAGGGCAAAAACCTCTGAAAACCAGACAGAGATAAGAAAAGCTAGTCCTCCCCACTCAGATAGAGATGGCAAACTCCACAGAAGCACAAAAGCGTCAAAATTCTAAGAAAAACAAGAAGAAGGGGGCGACTTTGGACACATTTTATGGAGCAAAAATATAAAATACAGAGAAGATAGAAGAGGAAACACAAGCAAATGCTCCAAATCCTTCCAAAGGAAAAGGAAACTCTCCACAAAACCATGAAGAATTGGAATCAGAAAGGATCAAAAAGATGGAAGCCTTCCGGGAGGAAAAGTGGGGAATAATGCAAAAGAAATTCATGCATCTACAAAACCAGTTTGACCAAAGTGAAAAGGAAAACCAAGATCTAAAGGTCAGAATTAGGCAACTCAAAGACAACGAGCAAGAATTAATAAAGCAAAGCCAAAAGACCAAAAAATTAGAAGAGAACATAAAATATCTCACAGACAAGGTCATAGACTTGGAAAATAGAGGGAGAAGAGACAATTTAAGATTAATTGGACTACAAGAAAAGCCAGAAATAAACAGCAAACTCAACATCGTAATAGAAGATATAATCAAAGAAAATTGCCCAGAGATCCTAGAACAAGAGGGCAATACAGGCACTGAAAGAGTTCACAGAACACCCTCTACACTAAATCCCAAAAAGACAACTCCCAGGAATGTAATTGCCAAATTCCAAAGCTTTCAAGCAAAAGAAAAAATATTACAAGAAGCCAGAAAAACACAATTTAGATATAAAGGAATGCCAATCAGGGTGACAAAAGACCTTGCAAGTTCCACTCTGAATGATCGTAAGGCATAGAACGTGATTTTCAGAAAGGGAAGAGAGCTGGGCCTTCAACCAAGAATCAGCTACCCATCAAAACTGACTATATAATTCCACAGGAAAGTATGGTCATTCAACAAAATAGAAGATATCCAAGTTTTTGCAAAGAAAAGACCAGAGCTCTGTGGAACGTTCGATATCGAAAAACAAAGAGCATGGAATACCTGAAAAGGTAAATATGAAGGAAAGGGAAAATGAGAAAAATGTTATCTTTTTCTTTAACTCAAACTCTCTTCTATAATGACTACATTTATATCAATCTATGTATATTAACATGTGGGGAAAATGTAATGTATAAGTAGGGGGAAAAGAAAGATCAAATAGAATAATCTTTCTCACACAAAGATTCACACGGGAAGGGAAGGGGAAGAAAAATCCTATGAGAAGGAGAGGAAGAGAGTTTTTACTTAATCCTTACTCTCAGGGAAATCAACTCTGAGAGGGAAGAACATCCAGATCCATTGGGATCTTGAATTCTATCTTACCTAACAAGGGAAGGGAGAAGGGAAAATGAAGGGGTTTAGGGAGGAGGGAACACAAAAGAGTGAGGGAAGAAGAGGGGGAGAAAGAGGGAACAAAAAGGGAGGGACTAGAAAGTGAAACATATCAAGGGAGAGGTCAATGGGGACTGATTTAAAGCAAATCACTGGACTAAAAGGTAGAGCTGAAGAAGAACGGTTAGAATTAGGGAAGAATATCAAAATGCCAGGGAGTCCACAAGTGACAGTCATAACTTTGAACATGAATTGGATGAACTGACCCATAAAACAGACAAATATCAGAATGGATTAGAATCCAAAACCCTACCATATGTTGTCTTCAAGAAACACACATGAGGCCAGTAACACCCACAAGGTCAGAATTAAAGGATGGAGTAAGATCTTCTGGGCCTCAACTGACAGAAAGAAGGCAGGAGTGGCAATCATGATATCTGATAAAGCCAAAGCAAAAATAGACCTGATCAAAAGGGATAGGGAAGGTAATTATATTTTGTTAAAAGGGACTTTAGATAATGAGGAAATATCACTAATCAACATATATGCACCAAATAATATTGCACCCAAATTTCTAATGGAGAAACAAGGAGAATAAAGGAAGAAATAGACATTAAAACCATATAAGTGGGAGACTTAAACAAACCATTATCAAATTTAGATAAATCAAATCAAAAAATAAGTAAGAAAGACGTAAAAGAAGTGAATGAAATCTTAGAAAAATTAGAATTAATAGACATATGGAGAAAAAATAAATAGGGATAAAAAGGAATACACCTTCCTCTCAGCACCACATGGCACATTCACAAAGATTGACCATACAGGAGGTCACAGAAACATGGCACATAAATGCAGAATAGCAGAAATAATAAATGCAGCCTTTTCAGATCACAAGGCAATAAAAATAATGATCAGTAATGGTACATGGAAAAACTAATCAAAAACTGATTGGAAATTAAACAATATGATACTCCAAAGTCATTCAGTTAGAGAAGAAACCATAGAAACAATTAATAATTTCATCAAGGAAAATGACAATGGCTTGACATTATTTCAAACCTTTTAGGATGCAGCTGAAGCAGTAATCAGAGGTAAATTCATATCCCTGAGTGCATATATTAACAAGCAAGGGAGAGCAGAGATCAATCAATTGGAAATGCAAATAAAAAACTAGAAAGCGATCAAATTAAAAACCCCCAGCAGAAAACCAAACGAAATCCTAAAAATTAAGGGAGAAATTAATAAAATTGAAAGTGATAGAACTATTGATTTAATAAATAAGACAAGAAGCTGGTACTTTGAAAAAACAAACAAAATAGACAAAGTACTGGTCAATCTAATTAAAAAAAGGAAAGAAGAAAAGCAAATTAACAGCATCAAAGATGCAAAGTGGGACATCACCTCCGATGAAGAGGAAATTAAGGCAATCATTAAAAATTACTTTGACAAATTATATGGCAATAAATACACCAATTTAGGTGATATGGATGAATATATACAAAAATACAAACTGCCTAGACTAACAGAAGAGGAAATAGAATTCTTAAATAACCCCATATCAGAAAATGAAATCCAACAAGCCATCAAAGAACTTCCTAAGAAAAAATCCCCAGGGTCTGATGGATTCAACAGTGAAATCTATCAAACATTCAGAGAACAGTTAACACCAATACTATACAAACTATTTGACATATTAAGCAAAGAGGGAGTTCTACCAAACTCTTTTTATGACACAAACATGGTACTGATTCCAAAACCAGGCAGGTCAAAAACAGAGAAAGAAAACTATAGCCCAATCTCCCTAATGAATATAGATGCAAAAATCTTAAATAGGATACTAGCAAAAAGACTCCAGCAAGTGATCAGAAGGGTCATCCACCATGATCATGTAGGATTTATACCAGGGATGCAGGGCTGGTTCAATATTAGGAAAACCATCCACATAATTGACCACATCAACAAACAAACCAACAAGAACCAAATGATTATCTCAATAGACACAGAAAAAGCCTTTGATAAAATACAACACCCATTCCTACTAAAAACACTAGAAAGCATAGGAATAGAAGGGTTGTTCCTAAAAATAATAAACAGTAAATATCTAAAACTATCAGCTAATATCATCTGCAATGGGGATAAACTAGATGCATTCCCAATAAGATCAGGAGTGAAACAAGGATGCCCATTATCACCTCTACTATTTGACATTGTACTAGAAACACTAGCAGTAGCAATTAGAGAAGAAAAAGAAATTGAAGGCATCAAAATAGGCAAGTAGGAGACCAAGTTATCACTCTTTGAAGATGACATGATGGTCTACTTAAAGAATCCTAGAGATTCAACCAAAAAGCTAATTGAAATAATCAACAACTTTAGCAAAGTTGCAGGATACAAAATAAACCCACATAAATCATCAGCTTTTCTATATATCTCCAACACAGCTCAGCAGCAAAAACTAGAAAGAGAAATCCCATTCAAAATTACCTTAGACAAAATAAAATAACTAGGAATCTATCTGCCGAGACAAACACAGGAACTATATGAACACAACTACCAAACAGTCTCCACACAACTAAAACTATACTTGAGCAATTGGAAAAACATTAACTGCTCATGGATAGGAAGAGCCAATATAATAAAAATGACCATCTTACCCAAACTTACTTATCTATTTAGTGCCATTCCCATTGAATGCCCAAAAAATTTCTTTACTGATTTAGAAAGAAACCATTACAAATTTCATTTGGAATAACAAAATATTAAGGATATCCAGGGAAACAATGAAAAAAAACACAAATGAGGGGGGACTTGTAGTCCCAGACCTCAAACTATATTACAAAGCAGCAGTCATCAAAACAAATTTGGACTGGCTAAGAGACAGAAAGGAGGATCAGTGGAATAGACTGGGGGCAAGTGACCTCAGCAAGACAGTATATGATCAATCCAAAGGTCCCAGCTTTTGGGACAAAAATGCACTATTCGATAAAAACTGCTGGGAAAATTGGAAGACAGTGTGAGAGAGATTAGGAATTGATCAACACCTCACACCTTACACCAAGATAAATTCAAAATGGGTGATTGACTTAAACATAAAGAAGTAAACCATAAGTAAATTGGGTAAACACAGAATAGTATACATGTCAGACATTGGGGGGGGGAAGACTTTAAAACCAAGCAAGACATAGAAAGAATCACAAAATGTAAAATAAATGATTTTGACTACATCAAATTAAAATGTTTTTATACAAACAAAACCAATGTAACTAAAACAGAAGGGAAACAACAAATTGGGAAACAATCTTCATTACGAAAACCTCTGACAAAGGTCTAAATACTCAAATTTATAAAGAGCTAAACCAGTTGTACAAAAAATCAAGCCCTTCTCCAATTGAAAAATGGGCAAGGGACATGAATAGGCAGTTTTCAGCCAAAGATATCAAAACTATTAATAAGCACATGAAAAAGTGTTCTAAATCTTTTATAATCCAAGAAATGCAAATCAAAACAACTTTGAGGTATCACCTCACACCTAGCAGATTGGCTCACTTGACAGCAAAGGAACGTAATGAATGTTAGAGGGCATGTGGCATAGTTGGGACATTAATGCACTGCTGGTGGAGTTGTGAATTGATCCAACCATTCTGGAGAGTAATTTGGAACTGTGCCCAAATGGTGCTAAAAGACCGCTTGCCCATCCATACCACTGCTGGTTTTGTTCCCCAAAGAGATAATAAGGAAAGTCATATACAAAACTATTCATAGCTGTACCCTTTGTGGTGGCAAAAAGTTTGAAAATGAGGGGATGCCCATCAATTGGGGAATGGCTGAACAAACTGTGGTATATGTTAGTGATGGAATACTATTGTGCTCAAAGGACTAATAAAGTAGAGGAATTCCATGGAGACTGGAAGGACCTCCAGGAATGGATGCAGAGTGAAAGGAGCAGAACCAGGAGAATATTATACACAGAGATGGATACACTGTGGCACAATCAAATGTAATAGACTTCTCCACTAGGGCAATGCAGTGAGCCCGAACAACTTGGAGGAACCTACAAGAAATACCACTATCCACATTCAGAGTAAACACTGCGGTAGTAAAAACACAGAAGGAAAACAAATGCTTGAATACATGGGTTGAAGGGATATAGTTGGGGATGTAGACTATAACTGAACTCCTAGTGTAAACAAAAACATGGAAATAGGTTCTTCTCAAGGACACAAGTAATACCCAATAAAATTGCATATTGACTGGGGGAAGAGTGGGTGGAGGGCAGGGAGGGAAATAATGTGATTATTGTTAACCAAGGAATAATGTTCTAAATTGACTAAATAAGTTTATTTAAATGGAAAAAAGATATATGAACTCATGCAAAGTGAAGTGAGTACAATCAGAAGAACAATGTATACAATAACAGAAAATTATACAATGATAAATTGTGAAAGATTTAACCATTATCAGAAAAGCAAGTTTCCAAAATAATCACATGGGACTCATGATGAAAATGCTATCAATAGCCAAAAAAAGAACTGTTGGAGTCCGAGTGCACTTTGAAGCTTCCACTTTATTTCCTTTCTGAAAATTTTTATTACATGTGCAATATGTATATTCTATCACAATGTGAGCAATATGGAAAAATATATCGCATTAAAGTACTGGTATAAGTTATATCAGGCAATTTACTGCCACAGGGAGGGTAAGAAGTAAAGGAGGGAGAGAAACTCTGAATCATAAGACAGAAAATAAGTATTAAATTTGCTTCCACATGCAATTAAAATTATCAGTTATAATTTAGGATGTTACTTGAAATGTTATAATAACCAATATCTTAAAAATAGATTGAGATTAATTGTATGTTGGTATTTACTTGGTGTTGTTTTGCTCCAAATAAATACTTCTTAAGGTCAATAAAGATTTAAAAAAAAGAAAGGAAAGGAAAAGAAAGAATAGAAGAAAAAAAGTAAAAGAAAAAAATAATACATGGGTAACCCTAAAGAAATCATCTTAATCTTAAGGTTGCCAATGTTATTCTAGTTTGAACTACAGATAAACTTGCTCTACTTCAGTACATTGGTAAGATCAATTATTAGCAAGAAGTAGCTTTTGACTAAATTTTAGCAAAAGATTAATTCAGATGGCAGCAATATAGAAGAATCAAATGGTGCTGCAAAGATTCAAAATTAATAGGTAAATTCCCAGCTTCATTTCAGGTTTCATTTTGCGTTGTGAATAGTGAATCATATAAGCATGAGTTTGGAATCTGGATTATACTTAATTTGAAGGTCTTGCCCCTTCAGAGCCAATTTTCTTCCAAATATCTTAATTACTTTTTAGGGAACCACTATTTTTTCACTGTCTTATCATCTCACCACTTTAAAGTCACCTATGAATCCATACATTCTTTCATGTCATCTGCAGTAAGTAATATGAATCCAGGAAAACTAGTTAACCTTGCAGGCTCAGTTTCCTCACATGTAAAATGGTAATAATGAGAAAATATATTTTATAGGGTTTTAAAAGAATAAATGAAGCAAGATATGTAAAACATTTTGAAATAATTAAAGAATTACATAAATTTTAGATTTTAATGTTGAGATCTTTATCATAATCCACATACCCAATCAAATGGCAAAATTTATTGTTTCTCCTTTCACTGTTTCTCTTATATATAATTCTTTCCTTCCACTCACATAGACATTATTTTAAATCAGGATCTTATCACCTTCTGTTTCAATTTTTAAGAAGAACCTCCTAGTTTTTCTCCTCCCTCAAGTTTCTCCCATCTTTTACACCTCCTCAGTTGAGCTGCTAATATGATTTTCCTAAATAACAGTTTTTACAGTTTTATGATGGGCCTATTCAACAAATTCCAATTCATTTCTATTGATTATAGGATAAAATAATTTTTACGTTTTTACCTTATTCTTTAAAAATATTTGATTAAATGATATCAATTCTATTGTTGTAGTTCCTTTTTATAATTTATATATAATTCTATAGAGATTGTTGGTGTGGCTCAGTTTTTTATAATAAGATTGGTAGGGCCCATATAGATCACTATTATGAATGACATTAGGTCTTTTGCACTTTTGCATTCATCTGATATTTATATCCACAACGATACATACAAGGAAACCCATGGATGCTTGTATTCTACCTCTTAAAATTATTAATAGCATTATTATGGAAAATTTACTTACTTCACTATTCATCAATATTTTAATATGAAAAGATGAAAGTCTAGAATAATTCAGGACCCTGATATTCCTTCACATACTAATTCTATGATAACATTCTGGGAAATTAAGAAGTGAATTCCTATTCATATTACCCCAAATTTCATGGACAGGAAATGCAAAAACATCACTAATAGAATTAATTATGTTTATCCTTATGCCTTCTCCCTTCCTATCAGGAATTACCAGGATATCTTGTAAATATTATAGATTTGGGTCCAGAGCACCTCACTTAAGTGAGTATCTCAATTAAATGAGTCACACATTTTTTTTTGTTTTCGCAGTGCATCTAAAAGATTTATTTATATATGACTATAGTCTATTAAGTATACAATAGTGTCATAAATAAATGTATATATGTGTTTTTAAAATATTACTTAAAATGCTACCAATCCTATAAGTCTTCAGCAAATTATATATATATATACATATATATATATATATATATATATTGCTGGTGTAGGATTGTTTTTATATGGATGGCTTCCAATTGATTAGGATAGTGATCCCAGAAGATAAATATTGCTGGGGAAACTTCTTTAAAAAAAGACAACAATGATATTTGCTCCATAAATTAATCATTTTTTTCTTGAACAATTAGAGGCCATTTTAAGGCTATATAATAGCCTAATTTCAATATTATATCTCATAGAGTAGGGTGGCCCATGGAGATGGAGAGAGATGGGGAAATGATCAGAACATACACACAATATTTATTGTTTTCCAGCTTATAAGGGTTCTGTTTTGATTCCTCAAAGCAATTACAGGAGTAAAATCAAAGATAACTGATCACAAATCACCAAAACAGTTATAAGAATAATTTAAAAAGCTTGAAATTTTGCAATAACCAAAATGTGACACAGAGATACTATGTGAGCATAGGCTGTTAGAAATTTTTTATATGTTTACTCAAAACACAGTTGCCACAAACCTTCAAATTTATTTTAAAAAGTATCTATGAAGTGAAATGAAATGAACCACCATAATATGATTTATTCCTGTAATACCTTTCCTAGTACCATAGAGATTAACATCATTCTTCAAGTCCCTCAGACAGGTAACCTAGGAATTATCCTTGACTTCTCATGATCTCTCATCCCCCATATCTGAGCTATTGTGAAGGTCAATTTCAACTGTGTAATAGCTCTTGAGTATGCCCCCTTCTCTCTTCTGACATTGCTATACTCTAGGTGCACTCATAATCTCTAATTTTAGCACTTTAATTATTGCAATAGTCTGCTCACAGCTCTACTGGAGTCAAGTCTGTCTCTACTCTAATTCATTCTCCATTTAGTCACTGAAGTAAATTTCCTAAAACAAAAATCCAATCATGTCATTTCTCTACTCAATAAGCTCAAATGGATTACTACTGTCTTGAAGAGCAAATGGAAGATGCTCTGTTTGGTATTGTGACAAGGAAATCACTTTAAAAGACTGATATATATTAATTTAGGTCGCCAAGGAATTCAGCTATGTAATTCCTAAATGAAAACTCAAGTCAGCAGTCAAACTTTTATGGAGTTTTTAATTTTTTTAATTACAAACAGGAGGAAGAAAGGTATTATATATATATATATATATATATACATATATAAGAGAGAGAGAGAGAGAGAGAGAGAGAGAGAGAGAGAGAGAGAGAGAGAGAGAGAGAGAGAAATAAAGGGGAGAGAAGGGAATGGGGCTTAAGTACCCCCTCTGTTTAGGCTGGGCCAAAAGGCCCAAGCCCTTAGATAGCTGAGGGAAAGAAAGAGATCAGTCCCTATCACTCACATGACCAAAATGGAGAAACAGTCTCAGGGGCCTCCACCTCCAGCCTCCTTCAGAGCAAGCCTTTTCAGAGCACAACCTCTCAGAGCAAAACCTCTCCCGAGCCAAAACCTCCTCCTTCTCCTCCTCAGACCTCGCTCTCTTTAAGGAAAACATCTAAGTTCCCTCCCCTCTGTTCTCACATCTACCAATCACTGTCGATGTCTCCCCTGTGTCAATGGTGGCTCTAGCTTAACCCAGGACCGCCCAGAGGTCTGCCCCTTTGCACATGTCTGTTGAAGGTCATATTCTCAAATAATTAAATTTTGATCTATGCTGCAGCCCTTCCTAAATCCTGTTAGGACTGAGTAGGGTGGAGATTGTAAGTTCCAAGACCTGGTTCTGTCTTTCCAAGTATCTCTATTGTATCAATTCTAAAAACAATCATGACTCAAAGAACTTCCTGTTCTATGCTTAAGCCTAGGTCAAAGCCCTTTCCATTGTTCAACAAAAGGTTTCTGTCCTAAAGTAATCTTAAGTAGGGAGGAGAAGGACCCTCCCATACCAAGGGGGTTCACATTCCAATAGACTATCAGTAGGAAATTTTTCAAGTATGAAATTTCCCAATGGTGAAATTTCCAACATTTATAAGTCTAAGAAATTTTAAGGTTTACAGTATAAAAATTACTTCATTATCTACCTTCTCCACCTACCTTTCCATTTTTAAAGCTTTTAAAAAAGATGTTCTTCTGTCTCATGAGACTTACTTCCTGGCTGTTCCATGAACAACAATTCCATCTATTGTGTCTGGTAACTGATTATTCATTATGTCTGGAATGTCAAGCCCCCTTCAACACAATTGTTGAATTTTCTGACTTCCTTTTCATCCCAACTAAAATCCTACATCCTCCTATAAGAAGCCTTTTCCAACCCTTTTTCATTCCATTGCCTTCTCTCTGTTAACTATTTACTATTTGTCCTGTATATAGATTTTTGTCATTGTCCAATCACTTTAGTCATGTCCTACTCTTCAAGATCCCTTTGGAGATTTTCTTGGTAAACAAAATGGAGTGGTTCACTATTTCCTTCTGCAGCATACTTTACAGATGAAGAAATTTAGGCAGAATTAAGTATACACCCAGACTCAAAAAAAACTAATAAGAGTTTGAGGTCAAATTTGTATTCAGAACTTCCTGACCCTGGTGCTCTGTCCACTAACTTTGCATATATTTATTTTTATATTGTTTCCCCTATTATACTGTAAGGTCTTTGAGATTAAAGACTTTTTTGTCATCTATCTATGTGAAAAGATATTTTCTTTTTTTTAACCCTCATCTCCTGCCTTAGAATCAATACCATGCATTGATTATGTTAAAGAAGATTTCTTAATCTCTCCCTGTTCCTTTAAGATGCAGAAGAGAATAAACATTAGTCAGTAAGAGTCAACTAACTGACAGCCCTTGTAAAAGGAAGCAGAAGGTTCAGTTGCCTAGGAGATTAAAGAGGAATAGAAGTAAAAGTGTCAGTTGATAGTTAAGACTTTTGTCTCTGGGATCCCTAGAGAACACGAGTCTGTCTCTCAATCTCTGAGATGAACTGTTAAGACTAACTGACACTTGGGGATAGAGAAAATGGATTTAAGGCCTTAATAGCCTATAAGGAGATTGTAGGGTGATTAATGCATATTGATTAGTTTAGATAGGTAGAAAAATAGTGATTAAATTCTTAGATAGTCAGTTTAGGCAGAGTAGGTGGGGCCTGGCCATGGCAGAATAAACTGCCCTTGAAGGCCAACATATTTAGGGTTTTTTAGAAATTTTAGTTAGGATTGGGATTTGAGGTCTAATTATTATAAGATTACTCTCAGTTTCCTCCTATCTGAATTTTCCTCAAAATAAACTAATTGTTTTGAGTTTTATCAAACTGCTCTCTTGACCTTTGTCAAACTCTAACCCAATTTTTTTACCTTTCACAGCCGATAAGCCAGCTAGCAGTTTGATTAACTCAGTGATCGTCTGTTCTTTTTAATATTAGGAAAAATGATAGAGTGTAACCATGACACTAGATATCATGGTAAAGTTAATGAAGGAAGAGGCACTGCTTTATTTAAAAAACAAAAAACAAAAAACTCCTACTACTGGGGACCTTCACAGAGATTTTACATCTCACAGTTTGGGATTGTCTCAGATTAGTACTGCTCATGGGAGCATTTCTGCTGTCCAGATTATTTCAAGGGTATCAATTGTATCAACTATTTAGTTTAATTTTTACCAAGAAAAGGAAACAACTGAAAGAGAGATTGATGGAGACTATAATTGCATATCTTGAGGATTGCATCTCTCAATTGACTAAAACTATTCCCTAACAAAGTGAAACTATCTCTAAAGCTGTTCAACTTGAAGATAATATCTCTCAAATGACTAAAACTATTACACAACAAAATGAAACTATCTCTCGCTGGACCCAAGCTGCCTTTCCTACTGTTTCTAACTCTCCCACCAAGGCAACTAAAACCAAAAAAACAAAAGAAAGATGATACAAACCCTAGCCAACTCCCTTTAAGAGTTGTATCAACTTTTCATTCTAAGAAAGATTTGGTAACTATTAGGCATCAAAGATCATTTTCCCCTCAGGATATAGCAGGATTTGCACCCCTTCTCATGAGGAGGAACCCACAGAAATTATAAAAAAAAGATTAAAACAATATGTAGAAAATTTGATCCAACATGGATTGATTTTAAATATCTATTAGATAAATTGATAATCAAAAGGAAAAAGGACAAAGTGAACAGCCTTACAAATGAGGCTAATTGGACAGTTTACTGGCTGGAAATTGACCCTCAATGGAATTTTAATGACATCACCAGATTATGCTAGATTGTGCCAAGTTAGGGAGTCAGTCCTAAATGCAATGAGAGTGTATTCTGATAGACCAGGTACCTGGACAAATTCAAAAACCTAAGGGTAGAGATAGGAGGAAATCCTTCACAGTTCACAGACCAACTTATAGAACTGGAAGGAAGATATATAGACATAGATTTCACTAGAAAAAGAGATATTAGACAATTGGGAAGGCAGTTTATAAAAAAATTGTTGCAATATTGTCAAGGACAATTTCAAAACCAGTTTTCCTAACTGGATGGATATGGACCTTGATGAATTAAATAAAGTGGCACTAAATGTTTATAATGTATATGAAATGAAAGATTCCAATGATAGTATTTTAATGGATTAATTAAGGAAAAAAATAAAAGTATTAAAGGGAAAAAATGATAAAATTGAAAAGGGAGATCCAAGTTTGGGTTAGCTATTGCTTCAGTGTGAGAATATGCAAAACAAAGACCAACTTGTTACATAGCAAAAAATAAAATTAAAAAAAGAGGACACCTAATTATAAACTGCAGATGCTAGAATAAACTATTCAATAATTTTAGAAATAATGGTGGTAATTTTAGGAGTAACTATTCTAAGAATAACAACTATTTTAGAAATTATAATAACAATAGGAACAATTTCATAAATAACAATTAAGGAAATTATGGGAATGATAGAAGCAGTAATCAAAATGAAGCAAATGACTTATCACAATATATATGTACTGAGGCACATCCCCATAGTAGCCAAAATGTAAATCCTCCTCAGTGAGAGGAATCTCAGAGAGATGAACATGGATCTTTATGAAGGCTTGACAGGTGATGAGGGGCTCTGGAATTAATGATTGAAACATATGAATTTTACAGAAACAGATATAATTATGCCAATCATCTCAGTCCTTTCTCCTAGATAGCAATGAACCACATGTAACACTGAAAGTAGGGAATATGTTATATGATTGCCTTTTAGATACTGGGGAATAAAGTTCTATGCTAATGAGTACACCTGATCCTAATTTTAATTCTAGGTGTCTGGAATATCTTTGGAAGTCCAAAAGCTTTCACTAAGAATGGTATTTGTAGGAACTTTATCCATCCAACATTCATTCCTTCTAATGCATAACTCCCCTATTAATTTATTGGAGAGAGATCTGTTGTGTAAATTAAGATCCATGATAATATGTACTCAAGATGGTGATATTACATTAGAACTACCTTAAAAATCTCTAAATTTGTTCCCAGTACTCTTTTTAGATGATTAGGAAGTGAATAAAATCCCAAACTTTAAAATACAAACACATATACCCAAATCTCTCTGGGCTACATCTTCTAACTATGTAGGGTTTCTTCAATCAACTGTTCCAGTTCAAATTAGAATGAGAAGTGGTTCACCTCCATCAATTCCACAATATCCATTAACAAAAGAAGCAATTGAGGGAATTAACCCAATGATAACTTTTTTAATCAAAGAGAAAACAATGATCCCCTCTAAATCTGAATACAATACACCTATCTTGCCTATTTAAAAAAAAAAAACAAAAGACAAAATTAGATGAAAAAGGAAAACCTGTTTGGAGATTTGTCCAAGATTTAAGGGCTATTAATAATCAGGACATCAAAAGACAACCTATTGTTCTAAGTCCATCAATTATTACATTCTCTATTCCTAGCAGAGCTAAATATTTCCCAGTAATAGATTTGTGTTCTGTCTTTTTTATTACTCATCCATAAAGATTTCTGAAACATATTTGCATTCACAAGAAAGGGTATAACAACATGGTGCCATCTATCTCAGGGTTATGTAGAAAGTCCAACTTTATTTTCCCAAATTTTGACCCAAGATTTGGCAAATACTGAGTTTATGGAGAGGTCTTCAATACATCTTTTTGATTCTATGCTCTTGCTCTTGCCAAATTCTGAAGCATGCCAAGAACATAGAAAACATCTCCAGTTCGAATTATATAACAGAGGACACAAAAATTCAAAATCAAAAGTTTAGTGGTTTCTCCCAAAAGTGAAGTATTTAGGATTTGTTTTATCTGAAGGTTCATATTTCATTTCTCCTCAACATATTGAAGGTATCCAAAAGTTGAGCACCCCCTCCACTAAAAGACAATTAAGAGCAATTTGAGGAACTACAGATTTTTGTAAGGAATGGATTCCTTGCTGTGGGGAAATCACCAAACCCCTTACAGCACTAACAAAAGATGCAGTCACTAAACTACTTAAAGTTGGATGCAAATCACCTAGCAATGCTTACTAAAATAAAACAAGCTATTTTGTTTTCCCCTGCTCTAAGCATCCTAGATTACAAGAAACCATTCATTCTGCATGTACATGAATGAAGAGGAGTAACCTCAGGCATTTTAACACAAGTTTTAGGACCTATTCAACATCCATTTGCATAGTATTTGGCTCAATTAGACCCAATAGTTACTGGAGCACCATTATGCCTCAGAAGAGTAGCTGCAATAATTTTGCTAAAGACAAAAATCTGCAGATGTGGAATTGGGATGCCCACTAATGATAATGTGTCCTCATTAAGTAGAAGCATTATTGCTAAGACAGAACACAGGCATTCTCATACCAAAAACTTATAAGATATGAAATAAATTTATCACACAATGAAAACATCACTTTAAAATGCTACACAATGCTCAGTCATGCTACATTGCTTCCAGATTTACCAATCACAGGTGAAACATTGCATAATTATGAATCATTAATGTCTAAGGCAGAAAAACCTCATGAAAATCTTCTGGACACTCCTTTAGAAAATATAGATCTAGTTTTGTTTATAGATGGTTCTTCCTTAATGAAAAATTATTTCCATTATTCTGGAGCAGCTATAGTCACAGAATTTGCAACTCTGTCGTCAGATTCACTTCTATCAAATCTAAGGGCACAAGATGCAAAATAATAGCATTAAAATAAGTCTGTGTAATTACAAGGAAAAAAAAGCTACAATATATACTGATCTAAATATGCCTTTGGAATATGTAATGCTGTGAGTACCATTTGGCTTCAAAGAGGTTTCTTAACATCAGTAGGAAAAATGATCATGAATGCAAAAATTAACAATGAGGTTTATTTCAGCTCTCCAACTATCTGAAACCCTGGCTACTGTATATTGCTCTGCTCATCTGTTCATACAGCTGGAACTGACTTTCTTTCAAGAGAAAACCATTGAGCAGATATTGCTGTAAAATTCTCTGCTATAGAAGACCCTGAATTGATTTAAATTTGGCATTCATTAAGGAATCAGATTTATCCCTGGCATCTAATGAAAAAGAGGTTAAAGATGGAAACAAATTTTTAAGGCTAAATAAAGGAATGGTGTATGGGTGGCATCCGAAGGAAAATTAATGCTTCCTAGAACTTTTTATCAACAAATTTGTCAATCTATTCATAAAAATGGTCATTTGGGAACACAGGACATTAGAGAATCAGTAAATAAAGTATGGATAGCCTCTGGCATAATGAACATTGCCTCTAAAGTCTATGTAGCTTGTGCAACTTGCTTTGCATATAAGTAGCATATATTTCATGGAAAGGCATCTGGGGGATGTCCTTTAGTCTACATGCCATTTGAACATCTCCAAATTGACTTCAGAGCAATGCTAAAAGCTGGTCATTAATTTTTTTTTATTTATAGTAGATCAGCTAATAATATGACTGGAGGCATTTCCAACTCCAAGAGTCACAGCAGCATTTGTATCCAAAATATTATAAAAAGAAATAAAACTATGATTTTGTTTACCAGCAAGAATTGATTCAGACAAGGAAACACATTTTACAGATTTAGTTTTAGCATAAATATGTCCATGCCTAGGTATAACAGCAAATTTTAATGTGCCATACCAACCACAGAGCTCAGACAAGTGAAACTAATGAATAGAAAATTAAAAACCATGACTGCCAAATTATGTACTGAGACTCATTTGAAATGGCTTGATGCTTTACCATTAGTATTATTCTACCTCTGAAATAGGCCAAATGGATATTTACACATCTCATCTTTTGAGATGCTCTTTGGTTGTCCACCTACTTGCATGCAAAACCATTTTATTCTGTATATATGTTGTTGTTAGGAGGAAGATGTAACTATTGCCACACATATAAGAAATCTACAAATCAAGATAAAAGAACTTCATGATTCAGGAGCTATAGTACAAGCTGGACTGTAAACCTTAAAATTTATTTGACTTATCAATGTTGGAAATTTCCCCATTGGGAAATTTCATACTTGAAAAAATTTCCTACTGATAGTAAGAAATCTATTGGAATATGAAACTTCTTGACATGGGAGGATCCTTCTCCCTACTTAAGACTACATTAGGACAGAAACTTTTTGCTAAACAATGGAAAGGGCTTTGACCTATGCTTAAGCATAGAACAGGAAGTTCTTTGAGTCATGATTGATTTTAGAATTGATACAATAGAGATACTTGGAATGACAGAACCAGGTCTTGGAACTTACAATCGCCACCCTACTCAGTCCTAACAGGATTTAGGAAGGGCTGCAGCAAAGATCAAGATTTAATTATTTGAGAATATGACCTTCAACAGACATGTGCAAAGGGGCAGACCTCTGGGCGGTCCTGGGTTAAGCTAGAGCCACCATTGGCACAGGGGAGACATCGACAGTGATTGGTAGATGTGAGAACTGAGGGGAGGGAACTTAGATGTTTTCCTTAAAGAGAGTGAGGTCTGAGGAGGAGAAGGAGGAGGTTTTGGCTCTGGAGAGGTTTTGCTCTAAGGAGGAGGTTTTGCTCTGAGCAAGGTCAGGCTCTGAAGGAGGACTGAGAGGAGGAGGATGCTTGGAAGAGGCTGGCTCTGAAGGAAGTCTGAAGGGAGGTTTTTCTGAAGGAGGTTTTTTTGGCTTGGAGGTGGCTGGCTCTGAAGGAGGTCTGAAGGGAGGTTGTTGCTCTGAAGGAGGTGAGAGGAGAGAGCTCCTGGAGGGAGAGCTCCTGGAGAAGTCTTGAAGGAGGCTGTGGAAGGAGAACTCAGGAGGAGTCAGGAGAATTCTCTGGAAACATTTCTTGAAAGGAGGCTCTCTTGAAGGTGAAGCCTGAGGTTGACATGAGAAGCCTTACCTAGAGAGATCTTGGGTGAGTGATAAAACCAACTGACTGATTCATTCATTCTTATTCCTTTCTTACTTTCTCTCTTTTTCTATTGATTAATCAGTGTATTATAAATAAAATTTCTCTATAAAACCCAGTTGGCTTGGGCATATTCATAAATTGGGAATATATTCCCTGGCGACCATCTTATATTTATATAAAACCAAGACACAGTAGAAAACACATTTCAGCGGTCATAATTGTTATATATTTCCCTTGCTCCCAAAACATTTTAATTATCACAGTTTATGGCTCCCACTCTCTTATCTACAACAATTTAAACCTCAAACTTATTTTAAATCTAACAGGACATATAGATATTTCTCTTCATGACTTAAATCCCAGAGATACAGTTTACATGAAGAACTTTCAGTGAAAAGGAGAAACTCAATTGACCTGGGAAGGTCCATTCCAAGTACTTTTTAATAATCCCTATAGCAATCAAGATGAAAGAAAAGACATTGTGGATCCATTGTTCTCATGTAAAAAGAGTACCTGCCCTTGAAAAAGAGTAACTACATGCATATAGAAGAAGACTACAAAGACAATTAGACATTATTTTCAAAGACATTGAACTCCTGAACTTTTATTTTTCTTTGCAATAAATAGGTTTTATTTTCTTGTATATAAAGGTTTAATTTTAAAATAGAATGATTAATATCCAATATCCAATATAATTTATGTTATAGGATTTAGAATTTCTATGTAGAAATAATTATTATTAATATATTTTCATAGGATTATAGAAAAAGTAAACATGACTAAATGATATGTAAATAGTAAAGTGTTATGAAGTGTTATAAGTGTTGATAAACACTTACCTGAAGGGGGATATTAGATCTACCTCAGGGGGGAAATTAGATTTATATAATGTGTATATAAAGTTCTTATTTATTTTTTGTACATAGTAACTATAGGGTGAATTTAGATTAATATCTATAGGTTTTTATTTCTGTAGAGTATAATTAGAATAGATTCTTATTTCTGCAAATTTAGTAAGTAAAAATTAGTAAGAATTGTGATATTCTGTAACTGTAAATATTTGTAATTATATATAAGTTAAGACTTGCATGTTGCAAGATTTGCTTTGCTTTTTCTCTCTTCACTTCTCCCTGCATATTTACATTAACTGACAATATTTGTAATTAATTTTGATAATAGAGTACATTTACTTTTAAACTCAATCATGCAATTATGACATGTAATAAAATTCATTTATTAAACCTCTATCTTCTAAAATATTAACATTATATTTTTAATTCCATTCATTAAAAATTCATGGAAATGATTCTCTCATGTAATTCCTACATAATATCTTCAATTTTCCTTTTTGGTCTACAAAACCTAAATTATTTACCACTGGGTTCTTTATAGAAAAAAAAATGCTGACCTCTCCATTAAATTGTTTTTTTTTTTGAAAATCTAACTTTTATTTTTAAATAATATTATATGCTTTGAATAGGAGAGAATCAAAAAGTTAGTTCAGAGATCAGCTAAATAAGGGATTGTGTTCCAATAAAGTTTTAGAATAATTTTATGAAATAGAAGAATGCTTATGAATAACAACAGCTTCATAAAGTCAGCATCTTGGTAGTAACTCTTATAGACTAAAAATACTTTGTCCTAGAGCCTTATCAGAATTTTTTGGGGGGGTTAGCTGAAAAGATTATGGAAGACTGGGATTCAAACCACAACTTGACATTTGTTATTGTGTAACTGTGAAAAAATATTTAAATGTTTTCAGCTTCCTCATATACATAGTGAGGTTGGATAAGAAGGCTTTTAAGAACCCCCATAGGGAACATAACTATCATGCCAGCTTTATATATAAGAAATTGAGGGAAGCTAGGTGTCTTGGTGGATTGAGAACCAGACTGAGAGATGGGAGGTCCTGGGTTCAAATGTGCCCTCAGTCACTTCCTAGTTGTGTGACACTGGGAAAGTCAATTAGCCCCCATTGCCTAGATCTTAACACTCTTCTGCCTTAGAACCAATACACAATATTGATTCTGTGAAGATTGGATTTAGCTATCTGCTGATTGTAACAATGAAGATATTTAGCTCTTCCTTTATTGGGAAGATTGAATTGTAACCCACAATCTATTTTTTTTTAATTTTAATCCCCCAAAACAGAAGATGAAAAAATAAGGAAGACTTTTAATATGCATAAATAGGCTAATTCTTTATGTAGCCATAGAAAAGATGCCAGCCTTCCCATTTAAATCTACAAAAAAGTGTAATCTCAGTATTTGAAGTAGATCTACCCATTTTAAATACAAAAAGGTGGAAACTAACTACTAAAGGTGTGAACTAACTACTAAAGGCATAATATAACCAAAAAAAGGTATAATCTAACCAAAGAAGGTGTGAACTAAAGAGTGGGCAGTCCTGGAGAGGAGCATCTGCTGTGATTGGTAGACATGAAATTTAGAGGGAGTGACACAAGAGAAAAAGATCTTTAAAAAGAGAACCACAGAGGCAGGAAGAATCATTCAAAGAGATTTGTTATTCAAGCACTCAATATTCATGTTAGAGGGAAGAAGAGTCACTCAGAGGAGAGACTGGAAGATGAATACTCGGACTTCTCTATGGAACTAGACCCCTGGAGGAGTTCATGCAGAAGACTGCTTTCCTTTTAGGTGGCCACAGTTGGTGAGTAAAAAGGCTGACTTAGTGACCCTGCCTTTTTGGAGGTGTAAATCTCTGAAAAAGGCCTATTGTCTTGAGACTCTTTTCCCTGATTAGGGCCTTAGAATTTCTATCTGCTTTATAGGAAGCCAGAGTTTTCTCTCTCTCTCTTTCATTCCTTAATATCTTAGACTCAATTGTATATAAAGTCCATAAATTCCATTTTACTTTAGTAATTCATTTTGGGATTTAGAAATTAAATCCCTGGTGACCATCAATTTAATATATTAAGTCCAAAACCATAAAAAAATAACAATTTTAAGACAGAAGGTAAGGGCTTATAAAAATAAAAATAGAAATAAATATAAGAAATTAACAATGAAAAGACAGAATAATAGATGGATTTATAGTCCTGCCAAATGCTTTCCTGGTGAAGAAGTTATGTGGTATGATGGACAGAATACTAGCTCAGGAACAAGAAAGACAAGTTGATATGTACCTTTTGATACTAGCTTTATGGTAATAGGCAAGTAATTTGACTTTTGTCTACCTCAGTTTCCTCAAATGTACCTACTATATAAACCATTATTCACTTTATTTAATTCATGAATTTTTCTCTAGTGTAAGCAATTTTTGTTTTACAACATGATTAACAATGAAATATATATTCTATGATAATATATGTACAGTCTATATCATATTACTCACCTTCTTAGGGAGGGGTGGAAGGGAGTGGAAAAAGAATGAGACTTAGATTTTTGGATATACATAATGTTATCATTTGTTTCTCTTGAATAAGCATATTTATTATAAATTATTACACATTTATAACAAAAAGAAGCAATAATAGTATATAAATTTTCATTATCAGAATAAAATGAGATAATAATTTTAAGGAATTCCGCACTCTTCCTAACACAGAGTAAGTATGTAAAAAAAATAACTGTTTCCTTCCTTTTGGCTTGGTTCTACATAGCAAGAGTTGATGAGTTTTCTAGTTACTGTTGAATCAGAATGTGGTTTATGGAAAGATGTTCATTATACTAAAAACTCATGGCAAAGAAATTGTGGTAAGTGGTCTCTAAATGGATTTTTTTTCCTTATTGGATCCTTGTAAGAAAATGATTGAAAAAGAAAACAAGAAATTGGAATGAGTATGAATAATTTTTCTTTTGTCTTTAATATGTTTTTAAAAATCTTAATGTCCCTTCATTCATTCATGCTTGTCGCTGTAATGAATTACAATGGTAGCATAGATTAATGGGGAATTTAAATACCCTTTAACGTAAACTGACTTATTATGATGTATTTGAATTTTTTTTTCAAGTGGGTGTTTGCCATTTGCATTCTCTACTTAGTTGTTGAGAATGACACTTTGTAATTTATGCCAGTATTTGGAAGTGTTTCTGTAATGGAAACAACTTAAATTATGTGACTGAAATAATTAATACAAAATTAATGCCATACAGCTTCATGTAGTGTGCTCTGCGGCTTGATTCCACAGGAGAATACTATGTGATTAATATATGCAGTTCAGAATGATTTATTCTCATCTATGATCTTTGAGTTTTTAATTCCCTTTTCAAAGAAGAAACCAAAAAGGGAAGATGAACAAATAAGGAAGACATTTAATATGCATAAATAGGCTAACTCTTTAAGTGGCCATAGAAAAGATGTCAGCCTTCCCAGGGCCTCTTTTTCTTAACCAGTAACAAATAGAATGAAGTGATACCTAAGCAATTTTAATTATTTGAAGTGACGAGTTTTAAGAAAATGAAGAAGGTTTTCAACAGGGAGGGGTACAAAAGGATGGTTGATTTTTATTAGTAATATCTAACTAAGGTGGACTTCCAGGAAGGGAGAGTCTATTGGAAAGATTCCTAAGGAGATGGCTTCAAGTCTCACCTTCAAGATTTGCTACTATGTCACATTGGGTAAGTCACTTGAATTTCATGAGGTTTCTTATGTGTAAAATGAAGAGGCTGGACAAGATGTCTTTAGAAGTCTCTTATATAATGCCAGTTTTAAATATAAAAAACATTAAAAATGAATGAGATGTTCATATGGGTAAACATTCTTTACTTGGCTTCTTTTTGCCATCCATTATGAAAAGCACTGATCATGGAAATCAAAGAAGGGATACAGTCATTTATCTCAAATAGATTATATTCTAACTGGAGCAGCTACTGTATAAAAGCAAGCTTATCTACAAGGCAGTTAGAAAGGGGAGAGTTAAGGGGTAGATGATAAGACTCAAATGTTCTTTGGCTATATGATGAAGTCAGATGATACTGCCAAGAAATGTAGGATTTAGAAGCAAGATGGATGATAGACCTTGATGACCTTAGGAGTCATTGACAAGAAAAGCATTACTCTGTTGATCTTCCAAATCATTTGAAGGATTAGAGTTCTTCCTTCTTATATGATCTAAGTCTTATAAATAATCAAGCAGCTCAAATAGAGGGAAAAGATGAAGGAGAGAGGATCTGCCAGTGGTGTTAGTGCTGATGAGCATTCTTACAACCTAGTTATTGCTGATAGGTGTAAAGGCAGTGTAAGTTGGGGGAGGTGATGAGAGAACTTAATGAAGGAAGGAAAAATATCCCCAATATAATCAAGTCTAGAGATGACACTTTGAATTATACTTTAGTAGTATTCCAAGCTAAATAATTAATTAATATTTAAAATAATCATCCATACCTGCTCTAATTCTCTCTAACTTTAAATTAATTCATTCCTGTATCTTCAATTATGATACCCTATCCAACATTTACTCCCTCTTTCTCCTCTTAAGCAAATTCTTCATGCCCATCATGATCTCTAGACCCTGAATTCCTTCCTTTTCTCCCCGTGGTCACCTTTGTGACAGTTTTCCTTTCTGAATTTGACACTTGATTGGAGTACTTCAAATAAACGCTTGTCTCAGTTCCATTAATTGAAGAATGGATGAATAAGTTGTGACATACTAATGCAATAGAGTGCAGTTGTGTTCTAAGAACTTAGAAAGAGACAATTTAAAAACTGGAAAATCTTATATGAACAAATTCAGAGTGAAATAAGGAGAATAAGTTATGATAAAGAATCAATTTTAAGAGCAATTTAATTTAATTTTTAAATGGAAGAATAAATTATTGTTCATAACCCCTATAATGTACTATTAAATTTGAATTTTATAAGTTATTAATATAAGGACCATTCATGATTCAACAGGAAAGATGATGAACCATTCTGTCAATTTCAGAGATGTGATGAATTTAGGATGCAGAATATCTGTATCTAGCCAGCTATTAAGGAAATTATTTTAAATTTACTGCATTTGTGTTACAAGAATTTCTTTCTCTTCTTCTATTCATCAATGGGATGGGGTATGTGAAGAAGAAAAATAGGTTTCAACTTTTTTAAACAGGAAATTGGGGAGCTATTGACATAAAATGCTGGATATACTGGCAAATGAATTCACTATATTATTGTTTTTCTGTTGGTATTTAATACATCTCTCAAAAATTACAGTCTGTAAATGCTTATAATGTGACAAAATACAACTTAATATTATTAAAGCACTCTCCTTTTCTCTATTTATCCTTGCATTTTTTCCTTATTCCTTAATAATGTGCCAATTACCAAACCTGGTTCAAACAGTCCATTGCTTTCACCTCTCCTATACCTGAGACCCTGAATGCTGTTGAAAAAAGCAGTTGCACTAATATACCTATGCCAGGAACAAATATATCTTCTATAATGCCTGTCATTGTCATTGATGCTGTCATTGAGCTGTAATTATTTTATTTATTCCAAAAGAGCTCTCTAATATACTCATTGTTTCAAATTAAAAAAAATAATTTGTGAAGCTTCCCATGAAAACTATCCCTGATCCCTGAATATGAATTTTTCTTTTTTGCTTTGTTCATAACTGTCACTTCATTATTATGGGGAGCTGATTTTGGTGGGACATCTAACAATACAAATTCTTTACTTATTTGTTACTTATGATCTCATAAATTTTCCTTGGACACTGATAATAACTTGCTAGTGGTCAAATAGTCAATACATTTTAAACGTAGGACTGCAACCTGAATACAAGATTGATGTTTTAGAGATTTTAATTTCACACTATTCTACTCAATGGGGAATCATCTAGAAGTTGCTCTCACTAGTTTATGTGAGAAGTGATGAAAGATTGAACTATGTATGTTTCTGAGTGAGTGGATAAAAGGGCCAACATTGAGAGATATGAATGTGTATTGCACAAACATGACAATGATTAAATTCAAGAGGAGTATTCAGAAAGAAACTAAAGGGGAAGGGATTACAATGATCACAACTTTGCAGACTTAAATGTCTAGGAGGTATCCTCTAAGCTTTTGTCATAATGTTTTCCAGTTTTTGCAGCAGATTTTGTCAAAAAAGGTTTTTTTTTTTGCTTTGCTTCCAAAGTTTGAATATTTCAGTTTTTCAAACACTAATTTACTGAGGTCATTTATTACTGTATGTTCAGTGTCTACTCCATTTCATTGATCCACTATTTTATTTCTTAGCCTCTACCATCTTGTTTAAGTGGTTGTTGCTTTATAACACAATTTGAGGATCCAGTAAATCTATGACACTTTTCTTCATTTTTTAAAAATTAATTCCCTTCATATTAATGACCTTTTATTCTATCAAATGAATTTTCTAATTTTTTTCATTTGGAATAATTTGAGGTATTTTGATTAGTATGGCATTTAACAAGGAAATTAATATAGGCTGAATTGTGATTTTAAAAATATCAACTTGACCTATCCATATTCAATTTATATTTTTCTCAACTATTATTTGTGTGCTTTGAAGTTGTAATGGATTAACAAATTATATTTTAAAAGTAATATATAAACAAATTTAAAACCAAAATCACATTTAATATTGTAATAATTAATGGTCTTTCAGGTATGATTAGGGATAAGGCAACAATGTTCATCATCTTCACCCCTTCTTAGACTAATTCCACAAATTTTATATATAGCAATAAAACAAATTCAAATTGATGAAATAAGAAAAGGAGAGCAATAAATAAAATGAATTTGTTTTTATGGATTTGATTTATTTAGAAATCTCTTGAAAATAATTTACATAATAAATAAATATAGTAGTAGTCTCTCAGTAACCAAGGATGATGATTGTCTTTGTGCGTTTTCATCTATGATAGATGAGTGGAAAAGCCGATGCACAGAGACAGTCCCACTCTCTCGACGTTGGAAGCCTGGGTCCAGTGGCATGAAAAGTTGTTACACCTGGAGACTTCCTCAGCTGCATTGGATGGATGTGTTGTCTTTTGTGCTCCAGCACACCCTAAGCACTCCACAGTGCTTTGCTGCATTGCCATCTCAGCCGTTGAACCTTCTTATTGGTTTCTTCCGTCTGTTCAGCCACAGCAGTCTTCACATGCTGGGTGAGCAAATCCCTAGTTCACCAGGTGGCTACAACCCAATGGCTACTCTCACAAGGTTTAGCCTTCCTGTAGAAGCCATTGCCCGGGGTGTGGCCGCTGCCGCATGCTAGCAGCCACAAGTGAGAGCTGGGTGTCAGGTGGGGGTCAGAGGCTGGAGAGCTGCCCTAGAAGGGCACAACCAGCCCTCCATACCAGAGATACTACCCCTCCCTGAACACCCCATACACCCCAATAAATAAATATAGTAAAGTAATAAAAATAATTCATATAGATACATAGTATTATATATATTTATATTTTTCAATAAGAATAATAGCTAGAAGAGATTAAAAGAAAAAATATAAAAATGGAAATTCCAAACACTTAAAATATTTTGGTATATCTACTCAGACTCACATAGAAACTATGCAAATTCACTTATAAATACTTTGCAGAAAGGAGAGATCTAAATATTGACAAAATATTCTTTGTCCTCAGACAGGTTGAGAAAATATAAAACTTTTTAAAACAATATTAACCTGAATTAGGTTACTTATTCAACTCCACATGTATCAAAATGCCAAAATTATTTTTTTAAATCACAGCAATAAAAATAATCATTTTGATGTTCAGGGGAAAATGTATAGGAAAGACTAATAAAAGATAAAAAGAATAACAAATAATTATCAAAAAAGTGTGCTGATCAGTAAGAGATATCAATTTATATTAAAATGCTATAATAATCAAATTATTTCATTACTGGTTACAAAAAAAATTGGATAACCATTGAAACAAATCACAGACACATATAAACAAATGAATAGAATTGCATGTTATTCAATACTAATGATAAGTAATAAGTGCAAATAATGCTGTGGAAAGTGGAAAACACTCAAGCAGAACTTATGTATATACTCATGTCGCATTGTATACCAATTTAAACTCCAAATGAATATATGAGAAATGTAAATGTGGTATCATCATCAAATTAAAAGGGTAAGGAAAATTACCTCTCTGATTTATGGATAGAAGAAGAGCTCATAACTAAATGAGAAATAAAGATGGTGGCAGAAAATAGATAACAGTTCTCTCTTCCCCAGCTCCTACTCTCATTTTAAGGAGCTTAAACATATGTACTAATTCTCCCTCCAATATCAGTTCCTCAACATATTCACCTTCTATAAGTTACTTCTCCATCTATCTTCAGACATATTAATATAGTGACACCCTTTCAATCATTCACAAATATATAATCATTGAATTCAGTAACTTTGAAATCCCTTTATCTGATCATAAACTATTGACTTTTTACCTCTTTTGCCTCTTCTTAAATAACCATATTCTTCATTTTCACTATGACCTCCAATCCCTTAATGCTTCAGGTCCATTACAAGCCACCTTTGGTGAACTAGCCACTCTCTCCTCTTCTTCCTATCTTAGCTCCATCATAAAACAATTCATATCTATATTGCCTTCCTCCCTTGAATATCTAGCTCCCTTATATGTCACTGGTTATGCACAGCCATGTCATATCCATTCAAAATTGATGCATTTATTGCCTTTGCTCCTACACATGAACTGATGAACAGATATGGGGAGTATCACACAAACATTCTGACTAGATACTCTACAAATTTATGTTACATACTGTCAACGGGGCCCTCATGGCTTCTAGGCTCTACCACACACCTTCCTTATCAACTCATTATCCCACTGTTCACAAGGGTTCTTCCAAATGTCTCTATCTCTACTCAAATATTCAATTAATCTCCTCCTCCACTCTCTATGCTGAGAAAACTGATACATATTTTATAGAAAAGCAAGGTCATTAGCATTGTAACTCTTCCTCTTTTTCCTCATCTATCATCCAGTCATTTTCTATTCTTTTCCTCCATTCATTCTCTCTCACATGAAGTGGCTCCCCTGCTTACCAAGACTACCACCTCTGCAGATCTTTTCAGTCATTCCCATTTTTTAATTATTTTTACATAGTAAAATTCCTCCAGATGCATCCATTATACACTTAATGTTATTTCTATTAGATGAACATTTTATTAATATTTATTAATTCTAATTAATATTTATCTTGCTTTATCTTACCATTAATGCCCCTCCTTTGTTATATCTTGTATCAAAAAAATTAAGGTAATATGATTTAAAATAATAGTCATATGTTTATTACAAGTGGAATCAGAAATAAATGAAGAACTAAAGGTTTAAGCTTCCCAAAATATTACTTTATTAAACAATAAGTGCCAATTGCATAACAAATCAGGACAGGCTTCCTTATCTTGACATTAGACTTGAAATATAGGGGAAGACAGATTTTATGAATCAAAAGCAAACAATTAATGGATATAAACATGTATAAAATATTAAGCAATCTAATAATTGTAAGAAATAGTAGGGTCTTTCTAATGTGGAAGGAGGGGAGTGAGAAGATATAATTTCCAGGAATCAGAAGAACAGATGTGCTCCAAGTTGTCTATATTAATTTGTTTACATTGAACGAAAAAGGGCCAGTTTAAAAAATAAGTTATATTGTCTGATCAAAAAACAAAATTGAGAAATCCATCACCTTGGTCTTGTATCTGATTAGGTTCTTGTCAGCATAACTAGAGCCTTAGTTAAGGACATCAAAGCAAAAGGTAGAGGTGATCTGGCTTCCCAGCCACATGGGCCTAGGCTCAAAAATGAAATAAAGTCCTATTGCAATTTTCATAATAGAATAAAGTTTTCTCACAAGATATAAATTGGGCTAATTGAATAGAAATGGAAATGAACTAAATCCACCTTCACATGAGACAAAGCATATTTCATTAAACATTTATAATAAACCCTCTCTTTGCCAAAAGACGGTCAGTATGATGTAATGATTAAAGTTCTCTGGATGCTCTGTTTTTCAGTTTTTAAATATGGGTGTCTTAATGACCATTCAGGATTTCTAACTATGTAATGGACTCATTCTACAATCCAAAAAGATGAGAAAAACTTGAGTGTAATCCAAGAAGAGAAACATGAGTGTGAACAGCCAGGCTTCTATACTGGGCCAGAGAGAGTAAAGACTTAAGCTCAAACAACTAAACAGTTAGTTTGGGCAAGGAAAGATAAAAAGCATGGCCAGAATATAGAGACAAAAGATGCTGACTTCCTCCTCTACATGACCTATGTATCCCTTGTGACATCATTATTCAATCTCTCTCCCCAAGACATGCTGAGAGGTCTCTAATTGAACAATAGGCACCCAGGAAGTAGAATAAGAGATTAGAATTCTTTCATCATAGAAATGGCTGCCCAGTACACACTTCCCAACATGAGATCTGCCTAGAGGATTTCAATGCCTAAGAGAGTTCCCACCTACAGAAAATGAGAAGCAGATCTCCACCGTAACAACAATAAAAGTTAACCCAATGATATTCATTTAACTCTATGTCTATTATTTATGAGCTGGATTATATCAGCTATGCAGGCAAGACTGGGAATCTATGTTATTAAGGCTTTGCCAAAGCCTTTTCAAGTTCAAGATTAATATAAATAAGGAGTACATACTAGGGGGAAATCTGAATGTGCTCTAAGGAGTATTCTCTAAATTTTCCATCAGTTTTCTCAATACATTAGAATTCATTCATCAGCTAACCTTTCTTGTGCAGATACTCTTTCCAACTTTTTTATAATCACAAATGGCACTGTTAGGAACACTTTTGTGTGTGTGTATATATATATATATATATATATATATATATATATATATATATATATATATATATATATATATACATATATATATATATATATACTCTTTGATCTTTGCAAATAAACTGCATGGAAAAATCTTATGGCAATTGGATCTCTCATACAGGAATTTTGTACTAGAATTAATCTACTAAATCTCTTGGTCAAGTCACTATACTAATTTAGAGGCTTAGTAACTCCTTGTAGCCCTAAGGAAATATACTAGCCTTATCATCAAGAACAAATTCACTTCTGACTTTCAACAAACTAATTATGTACACATCAATGTGATTTAAGAAGATATACTCAATTAAAGTAGGGTTGTTGATTAAAAGGGGGAAATAACATCTAAGAGGAAAGGTGATCTTCATTGTATTTGGAAAAAATAAGTGGTCTATGTAAAGAACAGAAACTTTCTGAATCCAAATGAGGTTGGAACAATTAAATGATAATTACATGCCAATTAGGAACAGTAAAAATTATGTCAGTGAGCTCCTCAAATAACGATTAGTTTTTGTTTCCAACATGTATTTCAAATCATTTCATTATCTTCTTTTCTTCATTATTTTCTTTTTATCTAAAATTATACCTCATATTCGAATACCTAATAAGAACCATACAACTTTGAAAAAAATGTGACATTTCTTTTTCAATAACCTTCCCATTGGACAATATAGCCCATTAATTGAGAGGGGAATCTTCTGTTTCAGTTTTTGACCATTTCTTTGGTCAAATCCTGAGTTCATTTACAGGAGAAGACATATTATATAGTTAAAATTCTACTTAGCATAGAATTACATACTTTTCCTAGCAACTGTATAACTTCACTGTATAATATGAGTTATGGAGAAAGGTTTGTTTATCCCAAATATCTCTGCCCATGATTTGTAATAAAAATTGGACTCTATCTGTCAGATACCAATGTTCTAAACATTAGTCTGCCAGACTAATGTTTTAAAGTCCTTCGAAGACTTGTACATTATAATTTGATTGAGACATTGTTAGTGGAAGATAGGGGGATAACGTTTTGTTGAGTAATATAACAAATTGTTTTCTCCTATTTAAATGCAAAAATATTAAGAGGGACACTCAAACAAGACTCTTTATTCAGAGAGACAATTGTCAATGTTTGTCCATAAATTTTCTGGAGAAGAACCATACAACATACTATGGAACTTCTTCAAATTTTACTCACTTTTCCCACTCTTTTACACATTACTCTATTTCCTACACTCCAGAATCAAATCAAATTAACTTCTCTCCGGTCTCAATGTCCCAAATACATACCTTTTCAGATTTCAATGAATGCATCACTTTCCACCCAAAATAATTCCTTATTTCCTTCAAAATACTCTTCAAATCCTCCTTGAAATCTGGGTCTTTATCAGATCTTCCAGTTGGTATCACCCTCTATATGTAATTATTTTCAAAATTTTGCCTGCCTTATGCACATCATATCTTCTCTGAAAATAGTCAAGCTTCTTAAGGGCATTGACTTCTCCTTTCTATCTCCATATCCCTATTTATTATCATATAATAAGCATTAATCATCTATTGATAAATTCATTGATTAATTGACAAAGTTAAAGGATTTCAGATGAACATTCTGAATAACTCTCTTTTAATGTTTTTGTCAATGGTCATGCTGCTATTTTCTTATGATGCTCATTGAAACCATCAAAGATTTTTAATAAGTGGATGGTAAATATTTTATTTTAAGGTAGCATTTACCTGTAACAAAGCAAATATTTGTGGGTTGTTTGTTTCATTTTTAATAGTAAATCAGCAATAACTCCAGTGTATATTTGGATTTTCTATATCTTTTAGTCATTTGGCATATAGTAAACATTTGGTCTATTATAGAACTTTGCATATAGAATGACAGTTTTTGATTAATATCTTTATAAAGAATGTCCTTATTAATGTATATATAACTTTCATAGAGATTTTGTATATTTGACCAAGTAGGTATGTTGTTTGGGAGTTTTTTTTTTCTTTCATTGACTTTATAGTTATGTCACCATAACTAAAATATATTATATTCTTTCATGATCTTGTTTAATTTCTCCATTTTGTACCATTTACTACAATTTCTATCCTTTTGTAAAAGTGTATTCATTATGTTATTACAGGATTTTGCAAATTATTTTCCAAGGGACAGATGTACTATTTTAACATAGGTAATGAACAATAATGCTCTTTAGTTTCAATATTGTTATATTTTTATTGTTGTATTTTCATTGTATATTATATATATATTTTTGTACCTAAAATGATATCTTATTGAAATTTAAGAATCATTCTTAGCTCATGAACCATGAAGACTTAGGCAATGTGTCAGAGTTTGTTAGTTTTCTTTTGTGGCACTCTATATTTGAATATATGAGGTTAGTTATTTTTGTCTTTGAGCATTTAAAAATATTTTGTAAATATTTTGCATTTTGTTGTTTACTTCCACTTTTCCAATTTTATAAATGCTTATTCCTTCTCAATTACTTCTTATTTATCTTATATAGAACTTGTTTCTAGGTACAGATTGATTTGATTGTTCCATTATCCATTAGATTGTAAAATACATGAGGATAGGAATCAGATAACTTGAAGACATTAAGAATGTTGATGGGGATAAAATGGAAGCAGTTTGAAAGATGAAATAATTTCACATGAACACATAGTTGGAATTGGAATTGACTTTAGAAATAATAAAATTCATCCTTTACCTAAAAAAAGAATAATTTCTGCAAAAGTCATGACAAGTGGTTATTTATTATATACATTATGACCTGTAGGACCTTGCTCCTCTTTTTAAAAGTGGTCAGCAGTTTTCCTACAGGAAAAATACACATATTTTCCTTACGAACTATTGTGCATTATAACCTATCCTTCCACTGCTGTGATAAGACATTCAGGATGTTACATCTTTATTAAAAATGACCCTTCCCAAACATATTGTCTCCCTCAATAAGGTTATAAACTGCTTAAAATAGGAATGTTTCTAGTTTTCTACTTGTATCCCCCCAATACATAGTGGAGAGTAAACTTTTAGTAAATTACCTTCCTTTCTTCCTTCCTTCTTTCCTTCCTTCCTTCCTTCCTTCATTTGTTCATTCATTCATTCATTCATTTCATCCTTTTTTACTCTTTTCCTCACTCTCATGCTCCTTCTTTTGCTTTATAATATCCTTTCCTCCTCTCTTCCTCTCAAATACCCTTTTCGATTCTATCTTCTTTCCACATTCCTTCTTCCCATGCTTTCTCATTTTCTTCTTCTTCCCTCTTTTCCTCCCTGTCTTTATCATGTTTTTTTTCTCCTTTTCCCTTTCTCCTTCCTTTCTTTTCTTCCCTACTTTCTTGGAAAGTCTACTTCAACTTTTGTATGTGCATGTTTGTCAAATCACACCAATTCAGGAATTTAAGACATACCAAATGTAAACAATGTTACTTTCATAGTTTTATTAAGATACAGGTTTATTTTTTTAGATACCTGAAAATGCTTCTTTCATACCCAAAATATGAGGGATAATGTAAAATATGCAGTTGCTTCTCTATGGACTGAGAGTTAGCATGGGAGCAGAAAAGATCCTTTTGACAGTGTTTATATGCATTTTATTTTGCACAAGTCATGAATCATATACAGAAATAGACAAGTTGTGCCAGAGTGCTAGGTTTATTGCTCCTTTCTGGAGCTCTCTTCCATCCCTGCATTTTTTCTAGCAGTCACCAAGGAGTCATGGAAGACATGCTAAGTATATGAGATGGGAAATGCAGAAATATACATGTAATGCATCCATGTATTTCCTGCACATAAGGCAAAGTAGAAAAGGAAGGAATAGAGAGTGTTTAAAGAAGTTCTGTGTAACAGGATTGGAAGAATAGGGGTACAATGGATAGAATGATTGAGCTGAAATCTGGAAGATCTGGGCTGAAATCTGGCCTCACTATTTTTGTGACCCTACATATATCACATAGCCTTATTTATTTTATATACTCATCTGAAAATGAACTGGAGAAGGAAATCACAAGTGTTCTAGTCTCTTTGCCAAGAAAAAAAAAAGATTGAAATGAGCGATCAACAAATGCATTTAAAGGTTAATTCACACAATGAACCTTTATTCTAATGTGTTTTTCTCATATTCTTTTCCACAGATTGTGAAGAAAACCTAATCTAATGAGATTATAAAACACATAACATTAAGAGCAATAAAATCATAGCTATTACCTTATTAACTCCTTTAGATTTACCTGTGTTCCCCCTAAAATAAAGTTAATTTTTCAGTGGATTTGTGAATTTATTAATATGATTATTCCTCACAATCTATGCATGGTGAATGACTGATTATCATCATATTCTCTGATTCTTCTTTGAAACTTCCCTATTTCGATTTTCTTAAATGAGATACTATGAAAAAATTTTTATTCTTGGAAATGTCTTTTGACTAATTCACTGCTGACTACACTTGCTCCTACCTATCCTAATTTCAGATTATGTTCATGGTTATGAATTCAGTATTCTAAAAAATCATAGGTTTTCCAGTCAAGGAACCAAAATGTACATCCTGATTTGCTTACCTTATTTCAACAAATTATATAAAATTATATAAAACTTTTTTGTTTAAAAATCCTGTAATTTATAAAATAAAAACAGTAGACAAAAATAATCTAATTTGTTCAGTTCTCAAGCTAAAATTTTCAATATCCTTTCTCCCATTTAATTTAAAATGATCGTATAAATACACATAGGTTACCTGAAGTAATATAATCCTTTATTTATTTCATTGAAATTCAAATATGATAACAGTCAGTCCTTGAGTAACAATAGATAATATTGACCAAAGGAACACCAATATATTATTAAAATTATTTGAACCTTAAGAAGGAAAATAATGAATTTTTAATTAATGAATTTTAACTTTATTTTTACATTTTGAATGACAAATTTTCTTCCTTCATCCTGCACCTCCTACAACTATTAAGGCCCATAATATTATATTAATTACACATGTGAAATCATTCAAATAGCTCCATGTTAACTATGCTGTTGTGTTATCAAATAAGTGAAAAAATACTTCCATGCGCACTGAGTATGGGCATGTATTCTTGCCTCTTTGAACTAGTTCTAAGGAGAGAGAGGTTCAAAAATTATCCAATAACCCCAGTTCTTTATCTTCCCATTCAATATAAAAGTTATCTCTTTGCCTCTTTTATATGAAATAATTTTCCATTTATCCTCTCCCTTACCCCTTCTCCCAGTATATTCTTCTTTTCATTATCTCCATTTTTCTGAGATCATTCTAATGTAATTGACCCACATTTATACCTTCAGTTTATGCAAACTTTTTTACTACTCCAATAATAACAAAATTCTTAAGTTTCATATAGAATGAGGAGTTTAACTTTATTGAGTCTTCCATTCCTTATCTTTCTTGTTTGTGTTTTTGTTTCTTTTGAATCTTGTACTTAAAAGTCAAAGCTGCTTCTCAACTTTGAAATTTTAAACCATAATACTCAAATGTCCTCTATTTCACTAAATATCCATTTACCTAAAATAGATAATGCTTTTTATAATGAAGATATTTTGTTTAAACAACTGCATGTAATACCAAATTTCAACATAAGTTTTCTGAAGTGATATGATCCAAATTTTCTCCCTCCTTTTCTTCCCTCCCACCTCCTAGAGCTAGCAAGCAATTCAATCTGGGTATCATACAAAATATATTTCCATAGTGATCATTTTTTAAACAGAACAATCATATAAAAGAAAAATTCCCAAATAAAAAACTAAAATTAATATATAAGTATGTATATGTATACATACACACACACATCTTTGATCTTCATTCTGACTACAGGCCTCCAGTAGTTGGCTCTCTGGAGGTGGATGTATGTTCAGGTTTGGTTTAAATTATTCTTGTTTTTAATCATAGTTTTTTTTGCCTTCCCTAATATTCTAAGCCCTCTGCTCTTTTAATGGTGCAGCTGCTCAATCCTATGTGATTCTGACTGTGACTTTATGGTACTTAAATCCTTGTTTTGATTTTTTCTGGGCATGCTCATTACTTTTTGTATGATTCAACAGCTCTGATATTTGTCCATAATTTTCCAGAGAGCTTTCATTTTTAAATATCCTTCCAGAAGTGATTGTTGAATTCTTCCAATTCATCTTTCACCCTCTGCTCCTATATTATTGGCATGATTTTCCTTTATAATTTCTTGAGATATGACATATAGGCTTTTTTAAATTTTTTTGATCATCTATTTCTTTAGACCAATACATCTTAAATTCTCTCTATTTTCCAGTTCAGTTTTTTTATGCAATATCCCCCCCTTCTTTTGACTTTGTCTCATGGAGTCATTAGCATCCATCTGGCTAGTTCAAATTTTTACAGAATTATTTTATATAGTGAAATCATGTGAATGAGCAATTATGTCTCTTTTTAATTTTGCACATTGTTTTTAAAGTGTTATTTTCTTTCATATTTTGTGGTGCCTCTTTGACCAACCTCTTCATTGTCTTTTCATTGAATTCCTGCAATTTATTTTTGTATTTTTACTCTACAATTTTTCTTTAATTTTCAAAACCATTTCCCACCACGTTTTTTACAATTTTCCTCAGGATTATGTTTCAATTTTCTTTTTTTATACCTTGAATCTTTGATTATACCCATTTAGTCATAGTCTACTTTTGAGTTTTCATCATGATCTTCCCTGTTACCATATTTTTTTTTGCTGAGTTCCTTCTGTTGTTTGATCATTTTTTCTAGTTTATTTCTTGAGTTCAAAATTTATATTAAACTTTGGCAATGCTCATGTGTATGTTGCAGTGAGGTACAGAAACAAGCTTAAGGTTTTATTGTACTTCTCTTTTCAGAGCTAGTTTTTAGGGACTGAAAATTTTATGTGCATCCAAAGTGATGTGGTCAATAAAGAGTTAAGGTCACTGATCTCCTGATTCACACTATGATTCTTATTCAGGAAGTGCCTCTGACTCCTAGCAGTCACAAGGGCCATTACTCAAGAGTCCCTGTCCCCTTGTGGCCACAGTTGCATCTCTGCTCTTATAACCTCAATCTCAAAATTTCTATGGATAATGGAGTTGTCAGGTGGAGCCTGGTTTTGTATCCAGTGGTGGCAATAGAGCCCCCTGAAAATTTCTTCTGATAATATGCTCTGTCCACATTTCATATCTGAACTGAGAGTTCACAAAGATGTTACTCTTGATGCTCTGCTTCCAAGGCCCAAAGCTGATGTTGCTGCAACTGTCCTCTGAGAGAGCCTCCACTTCACTGTCACAATTCTCTCCTTCCAATACTCTAAGTTTCCTTGAACTGAAAAAAAAAAATATCTCATCCCATATTTTGTTGGCTCTGCTGATCTAGAATTATACTTGAGGCATTATTTTACAGTTGTTTGGATAGGAATATTGGGAGAGCTGAGTTATAATGCTTCTTTTACTTGTGTCATCTTCATTCTACTCCTGAGAATGAAACTTAAAGGAAGGTTTTTTGTTTGTTTTTGTTTGTTTGTTTTTTCTTCACATCAAATTAATAGTGGAAGGAATTTGAAGTAAGAAGTTGGCAATGAGAAGTATATTAAATAATGTCATTGTCAATAAGTTTGGAGTGTCTTATCTTGCATGATGAACTAAAGAAAATGGAACATGACCTCTCTGCAACACTTCATGTGTTGTTTACGTTAATGATCAAGATCATCTCATTTATAAATTCTCACTTTTATTATGATGCAAATGAAGAAATCTAATTGGATTACCAGTTTCATCATGTGATGAAAAACTGCTGTAAGTGTTTATTTTTTGTATATTGATCTTTTTTAAACTAGGGCAAAAAAAGTGTTTTATCATATCTATTACATCATGGAGATTTTGCTAAGAAAAACATATAATTAGCATTATCAAGAAGGCATAAAACTTAAACATTGAAGTCTTTACAGAAAATTTAGCCTTTACTTTCACACATAAGGGAATACTATATTTCCCTATTGTTTTGTTGAAAATTTGGGTTTGACCATTAATAGAAAACTCTAATCATGTTTTTACTAATGTTTGAAATTCAAGTATTTCATTAAAGTGATATATATATATATGTATATACATATATATATATATATATATGGGTAAATGCTAATGAGAACACAGAATCACAAATCTGGAAGGGAACTCAATTATGTAATCTAAAAAAGTAAAGAAATAAAACATTTAAAATATTTCCAAGGGGAAAGTGCACCGTAGGGGAAATACCTAAATATTTTTATGTATGTATTGTACATATTGAATTTTTAGGATTTTTAAAAATTTTCCCCATCAGGGCGCAGCTGGGTAGTTTGGTGGATTGAGAACCAGGCCTAGAGAGGGGAGGTCCTAGGTTCAAGTGTGGCCTCAGTCACTTCCTAGCTGTGTGACCATGGGCAAGTCCCATTGCCTAGCCCTTACCACTCTTTTGCCTTGGAGCCAATACAGAGTATTGACTCCAAGACGGAAGGTAAGGGTTTAAAAAAATTTTTTCCCCATCACCATGGCAAAATTGACTGCTTTACAACTTCCTCCCATTGATCCTGATTCTGATTTCTGTTGTCAAGCATTAATCTGACCTCTATTATTTATTACTGCCCTTCTAAATCTGGTGTTACAAGGGAATCACTTTAAAAGACTGATATATATTAATTTAAGGTCGCCAAGGAATTCAGCTATGTAATTCCTAAATGAAAGACTCAAGTCAGCCATCAGCCTTTTTTGGAGTTTAATTACAATAGGAGCAAGAAAGGAATTAGAGATAGAGAGAGAGAAAAAGGGAGAGAAGGGAATAGGGCTTAAATACCCCTTCTGTTTAGGCTGGGCCAAAAGGCCCAAGCCCTTAGATAGCTGGGGCAAAGAAAAGAGATCAGTCCCTATCACTCACGTGACCAAAATGGAGAAACAGTCTCAGAGGCCCCCACCTTCAGCTTACTTCAGTGCAAGCTTCTCCGAGTCCACCGCAATCACCCTGACCCAACTCCTCCACAACCCTCAAGTCTCCAGCCCCTCCTATCTTTAAGGAAACCCTCCAAGTTCCTCCTCTCAGTTCTCCCATCTACCAATCACTGTTCATAAATTTCCCTGTGCCAATGGAGGCTCTAGCTTAACCCAGGACCGCCCAGAGGTTTCTGGCTTTTTCACATGTCTGTTGAAGGTCATATTTTCAAATGATTAAATCTTTGATCTAGGCTGCAGCCCTTACTCAATCCTGTTAGGACTGAATAGGGTGGAGATTTATTCCAAGTATCTCCATTGTATCAATTCAAAAATCAATCATGATTCAAAGAAATTCCTGTTCTATGCTTAAGCATAGGTCAAAGTCCTTTCCATTGTTCAGCAAAAGGTTTCTGTCCTAAAGTAATCTGAAGAAGGGAAGAGAAGGAACCTCCCATGCCAATGGGGTTCCCATTCCAATAGACTATCAGTAAGAAATTTTCCAAGTATGAAATATCCCAATGGTGAAATTTCCAACATTTATAAGTCTAAGGAATTTTGAGGTTTACACTGGCATCGAATTATTTCATTTTGACCAAATCATGTCTTCTCCAAGTTAAGTATTGAAGCAAGTCACAAGTATTGAAAGTAAATATATTTAAGAAACCTTAGCAATCACCTGACACCCAGCTCTCACTTGTGGCTCCTAGTAGCAGCTAGCATACGGCAGCAGCCACACCCCAGGCAATGACTTCAACAGGCCAGCTAAACCTTGTGATGGTAGCCATCCAGTCGACCCCTGGTGAATCAGGGCTTTGCTCACCCAGCATGTGAAGACTGCTTCGGCTGAACAGACAGAAGAAACCAACAAGAAGGTTCAACGGCTGAGATGGCGATGCAGCAAAGCACTGTGGAGTGCTTAGGGTGTGTTGGAGCACAAAAGACAACACATCCATCCAATGCAGCTGAGGAAGTCTCCAGGTGTAACAACTTTTCATGCCACTGGACCCAGGCTTCCAATGCCGAGAGAGTGGGACTGTCTCTGTGCATCGGCTTTTCCACTTAAATTTCCTTCACGCACAAGTGTCTTTGTGCACACTCATGTATCCAAAGATGAAAACCCCCAAAGACAATCGTCATCCTCGGTTACCGAGAGACTACCACTATAGCAATAATATATTACAACTCATTCTTAAATCCCTCTGAATAGTCCCCTTTATCTGAGTGAAGTCCTTCAATGTAAAGTACATGACCATGTGTTCAAGCACATGATATCTTTATGCATATTTAATTGTTTGAGATTCTTTCTCCACTGACATGATGATTAAATAAGCCTCTTTGCAAGTCTTTCTCATAGGCTCTGATTTGTCTTTCTTGGAGCAAACAGAAAAATATAATATTTCTTTTAAATAACAATTCAATTTTTTTCTTCAACGAATCTTCCCTTCTTTGGACTATGCATGCCTAATTCCACCAACTAAGCTCATATGATAGATTTAAATATGTAGCAATCTTTTGAAATCTTAAATTATACAAATATTAGATTTGATTATTATTTAACACCTTCTACATGGTGATACTATGTCTCAAATTATGGAATAATTCTCTAAGATATCAATGATTGCAATGATTAGTCTATTCTCATCAAAACTCTTCAAATTAATAAAATTTATTCTCTACTTCTCTTGTATGTTTAAAGTTATGAAATTCAACAATTTAAGGGTTTCATAATTATCCTTAGATTTTTGGACAATGGAATGGGAGAAAGAATATTACCTACCATAAGTTTAAGAGTAACTGGTTCCAGATTCCAACTTTACTATAGTTATTTGTGGCCTATGATAGTCACTTAATATCTCTGGGTTTCTATTGCATTTATAAATAAGGGAAGTTGCAATAGATCACAATAAATTTTCCTTTCACCTCTAAATCTATGTTCCCATGGTCTGATATTCAGAGCTATAGCCCTTCTAGCTCCCTTCTACCAGACTATGGCTCCGATATTGTTGGCACCATTGGACTTGCTCTAATCTTTCACCTTTGGGATTTGAGATTATATCACAAGTACTGTTCTTGCCTACTCTCTTGCTTTGATACTTCTGCTTTCAAGCACCATGACAACTCAAGGAAAATTTTCTGAAAATTCTGAGTCCATGCATTCTGGTTTTAGACTCTGGACATTAAATCTAAAAAAAATTCAATGAACTCTCAAAATCTATTTTCATACAGCAAAAGCCAGCATAGATTTCAAAGAATAAATAAAAGTCCCAGACAATCTATCACCTTCCAAGAGAAAAGGGGAAAGGAAAAGCAAAGGGTAAGTGCTCAGCTGTCTCTCCACATCATGTTATATCTCTGGCTTTGTTCCCTGCTGAGTATCTGATTCAGCAGAGTAGTGGGGGGACTTTGGGTTTTGGATATGAGAAACTCAGGAAACTTAGACTCTAAAGTCAAACTCTGAAAGAATAACTAAGTTTTTTACACAGAACAAATATCATCCAAAAGGAGAGCTGCTGGGTCTCACTGAAGGCCAAAAATCCTCCTACTTAAGAGAAAATGTTAATCACTGATGGAGTAAACAATGCAAACTAGTGCCCAGATAGATGAATTAAGTATTTACTAGGGAGCTGTCTTACTTTGTTACTTCTCCAAAGGAGAAAAAAAATACATAAAAGGGAATTGAGTAAACAGGAACTGAAAGATCTGAAAATTATCCTTTTCCTTTGGTTAAGTTTTATTTAAGAAATATACACTATTTTAAATTTATATGGAAAAATGTTAGGGTATATTGATAGGGTAAGCTTCTCTATAATAATATTTACATTTGCATTGTGTTGTATAATCATAAATATTTTACACATTTCTTATCTGATCTTCACAATAACCCTGTGAACTGGGGCTTATATATTGTCCCTAATTTACAGATAAGAAATGGAAGCCAGACCAAAAGAAGTTAATCAATTCTCCTGAAGTCATAGTCATTGTGCCTTGGATATGGAATTTGAAGCCAATATTTTCTAACCCCAAGTCCAGCTGACTTATGAATTTAGAATATTTTGATTGTTGCCATGTCTAATCATCACAATAAATCTGTGGTGGAAGAACCTAATAACTTATTATCTTTTTTTTGAAATATGGGACAGCCTCAGTTCATATGAAATTATTTTCCATGTCAAAAAGATGATGACAATATTAGAATTGAAATGCAAATACTCCCTTTCAGAAACTAGGTTTATAGATACTATATCGAGTTTTCTCTCCAACAAGCCACCTTTGTAAAGTGAAACAGTAATGGAAGAAAATCCACTTAATCAACAGCTATTTTTGAGCACCTAATGTCTGGTCAGTGTGCTAAGTGCAGAGAGGTTACAAAAGAAACCAGAAATCACTAGAATCCTACAAAAACTTTGAAGAGATGACTCATTGACATTAATCTAATTCAATTCTGCTTACAAATGACATCTACCAATAATTTTTTCAGACTCTCCCTCTCCCCTGGAATTTTCATCTGAAAACCATGTTCATTTCTTTTCACCATTTATCCAATGGTGAGTGCCTTGTATTTTTATAAGTTGACTTAATTCTCTCTATATTTGAGAAATTAAAGCCTTAATAAGAGATATTTTCTGTTAAATTTTCTTTAACTTTCTATTTTTCATCAAATTTGGTTTCATTGATTTTGTTTGTAAAAAGAAGTCTTACTTTAATATAATTAAAATGAACTATTTAGTGTGTTATTATGGTCTCTATTTTTTGTTTAGTCATAAATTCAGCCTTTTTTATTATAAATTTGAGAGGTAAACTATTCTTTGCTCTTCTATTGCATTACTGGTAGCAAATTGTATATCTAAATCACATATCTATTTTAACCTAATCTTGGTATTGTTACAAGGGAATCACTTTAAAAGACTGATATATATTAATTTAAGGTCGCCAAGGAATCAGCTATGTAATTCCTAAATGAAAACTCAAGTCAGCCGTCAGCCTTTTTTGGAGTTTAATTACAATAGGAGCAAGAAAGGAATTAGAGATATATATATAGAGAGAGAGAAAGGGGAGAGAAGGGAATAGGGCTTAAATACCCCTTCTGTTTAGGCTGGGCCAAAAGGCCCAAGCCCTTAGATAGCTGGGGCAAAGAAAAGAGATCAGTCCCTATTACTCATGTGTCCAAAATGGAGAAACAGTCTCAGAGGCCCCCACCTTCAGCTTCCTTCCGAGCAAGCTTCCTCAGAGCCCAGGAACCACACCGACCAAAAACTCAACCCCCTCCAGTCTCCAGACCCTCCTATCTTTAAGGACCCCATCTAAGTTGCCTCCCCTCAGTCCTCACATCTACCAATCACTCTTCATCAATTTCCCTGTCAATGGAGGCTCTCGCTTAACCCAGGACCACCCAGAGGTTTCTGGCTTTTGCACATGTCTGTTGAAGGTCATATTTTTCAAATGATTAAATCTTTACTCCTTTGTTACAGCCCTTTCTAAATCCTGTTAACTTGAGTATGGTAGAGATTGGAATAATTAAATTTTGATCTAGGCTGCAGCCCTTACTCAATCCTATTAGGACTGAATAGGGTGGAGATTTATTCCAAGTATCTCCATTGTATCAATTCTAAAATCAATCAAGACTCAAAGAAATTCCTGTTCTATGCTTAAGCATAGGTCAAAGTCCTTTCCATTGTTCAGCAAAGGGTTTCTGTCCTAAAGTAATCTTAAGAAGGGAAGAGAAGGAACCTCCCATGCCAATGGAGTTCCCATTCCAATAGACTATCAGTAAGAAATTTTCCAAGTATGAAATATCCCAATGGTGAAATTTCCAACATTTATAAGTCTAAGGAAATTCGAGGTTTACAATCCCCCCTGATGATCATTGGGAGACTAGTCTCCCCATTGATCATTTAACATAATCATTTTGTAGTTCTAAATTCACTTCTAACTAAAGATATACACAATATTCAATTTTCTAGGAGAAATTAGAATAGTGAGAGAGGAAATAGAAAAGAAAAGAAAGCAAAACCAATGTTTGCTAGGCGCATTGACAGAAAGCCAAATTAGGGGCAGTCCCTTTTGGCATAAATGTTACAATAAATGTTCAATCAAAAGTTCAGTCCAATCAATCACATCCAAGGTTCATTCTTGATCTTCTTGATGAAGTGTAGGGTTTTGGCATCTTTTTGCAACAGTTCATTCTCTGGATATAAAAGTTTCAAGCTTCTTTCTTGAAGATCTTTTCTCGAACAAAATCAAAATCTTTGAAATTTTTATAAAAGTAAAATCTTAAACAAAAGTCTTGGATTTTTATAAAAATACAATCTCAAACAAAAAAAAATTCAAAAATGAAAAAATTCTTAAATTTTAAATTAAAATACAATCCCCCCTGAAGTAAGTATTTAAAAAAAATATATCAAGTTTAGCTCAGAATGCAATGTTCAGTTATGGGGGTGTATGTGTCAATTATCAAAAGAATAGAAAAATAATCAAAAACATAAGAAAAATTCAAAATAGACCTTGTATAGGTCCAGTTTAAAGTAATTTCTATCCCACAAGTATGTAGGACAGAATGCAGTAATATTTCACTTAGCCATCTGTAGCCAAGACTACAGGAAGTTGCCATAATATAAGAAGAAAAGAATTAGAATTCTATTTTTATGGGGAAATGTCATTCCCTTGTCCGATTTTTTCCTCAGGGATATAGGGAGCCAGCATGATAGTCAAGCTTTGTACTTGTTTGAGTATTTCGAAAAGAGTGTAGATACAAGGAAGTCCTACGACTTAAACATAAGTTAAGCGTCGCAACCTCGAGTCTCACTTTAATATTTCTTGTGTCCTCTATTGGCACTATTCAGGTTTAGTCTGTGCTCCTTGTTTTTATCCCTTTTCCTGGAATCAGACACAAACATTAATCACAGTCCTATAATATTTTATCAATAAATGGCAGGTTCCCATAGTTTAAAGCTTTTAGGCATATATTGATATTATAGCAAGAGTATATATATTAACTTGTATTACTGCAGGGAAAAATATTAATATTAATTATGTGTACCTTCAGTACAAAAATGAGAAAAAAATCAAATATTCTGATAAAAAAATAAAAGAAAAGAAATAAGAAAAAATAAGAAAAAAATCAGTAATTCAATATATTCTTGAAAAAAAATATCCATTTGTCTATGGATTATTATGTCCAATTCTTATGATAAGATAGAGTCACAATTCATATGATAGGATAGAGTCAATCAGTCTCAGCAGAAGATGCTTTCTTCACATGTGAGCAGTGAATCCAAGAGTCTCTTTCTCCAATCTTTATAGATGTTGGAGTAGTTAATAATATTAGGAATGGTCCTTCCCATGAAGGTTCAGTTGCTCCAGTTCGCTTGAAATTCTTGATATAAACTTTATCTCCTGGGTTCAGGTCATGCAGAGAAAAGTCTAATGGTCCAGCTTGTACTGCAGCTCCTGATTCATGAAGTTCACGTAGTTTGTGCTGTAACTCCTGTATATAGGAAGCAATAGTAATATCTCCCCCTAATAGCGATGTATAAGCCGGGGAGAAAGGCTTAGCCTGTATAGGCAGATGTCCAAAAAGCATCTCAAATGGTGAAATATGTAAGTCTCCTCTAGGCCTGCTTCTAAGATAAAATAGGGCCAGAGGGAGAATTTCAGGCCATTTTAAATGGGTCTCAGTGCATAATTTGCCAATCATCGTCTTAAGTTCTTTATTCATCCTCTCCACTTGGCCTGAGCTCTGGGGGTGATATGGAACATGGAATTTTGGAGTTATCCCCAAGCAAGAATATATTTGATTTAAGACAGAATCGGTAAAATGACTCCCTCTATCGGAGTCAATACGTGCTGGTAGGCCAAAACGAGGAATAATTTCTTTTAAAAGTATTTTTGCAACAAAATCTGCTGTGGCTCCGGTCGTAGGAAATGCTTCTGGCCATCTGGTTAGTTGATCTACAATTACTAGACAAAATTTATAACGTCCAGCCTTTGGCATTGTAATGAAATCTATCTGTAGATGTTCAAAAGGTGTGTAAGCCAGAGGACGTCCCCCAAAGGCTTTTCCACGATATGCATGTTGGTTATATGCCTGGCAAATAGGACAGGCTGAACATACTTTAGAGGCTACAGTAGTTATACCAGGGGCTATCCATACTCTCTTGACAGAGTCCACGATGCCCTGGGTGCCAAAATGACCATTTTTATGAATAGATTGGCAAATTTGGTTATAGAAACTTCTAGGGAGCAGGGGTTTTCCTTCAGATGACACCCATACTCCATTAATATGCTTTGCTTTAAATTTTTGTTTCCATTTTTCCACTTCCTTTTCATTATAGGAAAGTGATAAATTTAAATTATCAATGGTTGTTAATGTTAAAATTAATCCAGGTCCTTCTATGGCTGCTAGTTTTGCAGCGGCATCTGCTCGATCATTTCCTCTAGAGACAGGGTCAGAGCCACCTGTATGGGCAGAGCAATGAACTACAGCTAGGTCTTTAGGCAGTTTGAGAGCAGAAAGAACTTCATTAATAATTTCTGCATTAGCTATGGATTTTCCAGCTGAGGTTAAAAATCTTCTTTGGAGCCATAGCATTCCGACTGAGTGACAAATGCCAAAAGCATATCTAGAATCCGTATAAATTGTTACCTTTTTATCCTTGGCAATTATACAAGCTTGTTTTAGAGCTATGAGTTCTGCTCCTTGAGCGCTAATGTTAGAAGGTAGTGAAGCTGACCATTCAGTGGCAAATTCTGAGACTACGGCAGCTCCAGTGTAACGTATGCCATCCCTCATAAAAGAGGAACCATCGGTAAATAAAATCAGATCTGCATTGTCTAAGGGAGTGTCCAAGAGATTATCTCGAGGCTTTTCTGCCATGGACACTAATGTTTCACAGTTATGTAGTGGTTCTCCTGAAGTAGGTAAATGTGGAAGCAAGGTGGCAGGGTTAAGAGTTGAACAGTGTTTCAAGGTAATATTTTCACTATTTAATAAGGTTATTTCATACCTTGTAATTCTCTGATCCGAGAATGCCTGTGTTCTATGTTTTACCAATAATGCTTCAATCTCATGTGGGCACATTATTGTTAATGGACATCCCAATACTAAATCAACGGTTTTTGTTACTAGTAAGGCTGTAGCAGCTACTCCTCTAAGGCATGGTGGTGCTCCTGCTGCTACTGGGTCTAGTTGGGCAGAATAATAAGCAATTGGGCGCTGAGAAGGTCCCAAAGTCTGAGTTAACACACCAGAGGCTACTCCTCTTCGCTCATGCACATATAAAGTAAATGGCTTGTTGTAATCTGGGATGCCTAGAGCAGGGGCAGACATGATAGCCTTTTTCAGATCTGTTAGAGCTGACAAGTGTTCAGGCTCTAATTTGAGGGGTTCAGGAACCGAATCCTTTGTTAATGCTATAAGGGGTTTAGTGATTTCCCCATAGCAAGGAATCCATTGTCTACAAAACCCTGTTGCTCCTAAAATTGCTCTCAGCTGTTTCTTAGTGGTAGGAGCACTCAATTTTTGAATGTTCTCAATTCGTTTTGGAGAAATATAACGAGCACCCACAGTCAAGATGAATCCTAAATATTCTACTTTTTGGAGACACCATTGAACTTTATCCTTAGAGATTTTATGTCCTCTTTTGTGCAATTCCAAAAGAAGGTGTTTGCTATCTTCTTGACATGTTTCTGCATCTGTTGAAGCCAAGAGTAGATCATTTACATATTTGATTAATTTGCTATTTTTAAATGTTATATTGTCTGTGTCTTGACTTTCGACATAACCCTGTGGGAGCCGACACCAGGTATATTGTGAGCCCTTCCAGGTGAAAGCAAAAATATGCCTGGAGATTTCATGTATTGGTATGGAAAAGAAAGCTTGTTTTAGAAGAAAGAAAGCTGAACACAAGTCTACTACTGTAAAGTATGTAGCTGTGCTAGGAATAGATGAAATAATAGTATGTGTGTTAGAAACTACGGAGTGTCTCTTTATAACGTGATTATTCACTGCCCTTAGATGCTGTACGAATCTATAGATGTGTTTGCCATCGGGTCCTTTTTTTGGTTTTTTAATTGGCAGGATGGGCGTGTTGTATTCAGATTTGCAAGGGATTATTATTCCCTGTTCTATTAATGAGTTAATAACTGGTGTAATACCCTCAATTGCCTCCTTTGAGAGGGGATACTGAGGGATAGAAGGAGGTGGGCTAGATTTAGTTTTTATCTGCACAGGAACAGCAGATTTAAGTAAACCTACATCAGAAGAAGATGTGGCCCAAAGAGACTCCGGTATATCTTTAGGTATTTCAAAAATGGAAGGTTCTTTTGCCTCCTGGTTTTCCGAGAGAATTACAGGGAGTAAATTTAAAGATTCCTCTGGTACTTCTAATGATAATGAACCATCTGGGGAGCAGGTTATTGTGGCTCTGAGTTTGCATAGAAGGTCCCTCCCCAGCAAATTTAAAGGGGAGTCAGGCATCAAAAGGAAGGAGTGTTGTACCTCTAGGGGTCCTAAAGACACCATTCTAGGAGGAAGTCTTTTAACTCTTTGGGTTATTCCTGATACTCCCATTATATTCTCTGAGCCAATAGAATAACATTGTAAATCAGGTGTTCTCTTTAATACAGACCAGGAAGCTCCGGTGTCTAATAGACAATCATAATAGGTGTTACCCACTTTTAAGGTAACATGGGGTTCATTAGTATGGGGAGGGCAGTGGATAGGGACAACAGGTAGTAGGACATCAGGGTCTGGGAAATCAAAGGTTGTATCCTCTGATTCCTGTGCCCCAGCCCCCCCCGGGCACCATCATTGTGTTTGGGATATTCCTTGGGCACCCCTCTGAAGGGCACCTCTCTGAGGGTCATTAGTACCTTGAGTAATTTTTGGACGAGCGCCATTTCTCATATATTGTTGAGTATTATCATTAAAATTTTCTTCAATTTGAGCATTGTCATTAAATTCCCAATTCCTATTTCTATAATTCTGGTTTCTAAAGTTCTTATTTCTATATTCATTATAGTTATTTCCATAGTCATTATTATAATTTCTAGAATTCTGGTTTCTATAACCATTATCATAATTTCTATAGTTATTATTTCTAAAACCATTATTAAACTGTGTATTCCTTCCAAACATCTTAAGAAAGGTTCTACATTCCATCATTTTGTGGCCCTTCTTCTCACAGAAGTGGCAAGTAATGGATTGATAATTGGATTTCTGGAGAGGGGCAATTGTCGTTGGTTCATTATAATGCCCACTTTCTAATTTAGTTATCCTATCTATTACACATCTCATTTTTTTCTTCATTTCCTCCATGCCATCATTATTCTCTTTCTCCTTTTCTTCGTTTCCCTTAAAAACATATATAGCTGTTTTTCGCAATTCTTCAAGGTCCATATCTGACCATCTTGGGCATTGTGTTTTAAAATAATTTTTAATTACTTTGCAAGAATTGTTTACAAAGATTCTTCTAACTTGTCTTAAACTATTCTCTTTATTTAAGTCCCAATCTAAGTATCTTTCCCCAAACTCGATAATTCTGTCCATAAATCTGGAGGGTGTTTCTTTGTCCTTTTGCTTAATTTTTTCCAGTTCCATCCACTTATCTGTACTGTCTGCACATTCCTTTATAGCCGTGAGGATGGCCTCTCTACAAAGGTAGAGTTGTAGATAATCATCAGGATTGTTATAGTCCCATTCGGGATCCTGAGATGGCCAATATGCTGCATTACACCCCCGGGTTTTGTTGACATGAGCAATTATTTTATTTTTTTCACGTTCACTTAAAAAAGCCTGTAGTAAGCTCTCAACGTCCTTGTAAGACGGATTATACTGAAAAAATATGTCTCCCATCTTTTTTGTTACTATAAAAGGATCTTGTTCATATGTGGGGATATTTCGTGTAAATTCATTTATTTCTTGGGGAGTAAACGGTATCCTATGTCTTAAAGTCACCACATCCCCATTTCGTCCTATTTCAGGTACTTCTCTTAGAGGAAACAGGCCTCTAGTTGAATTTTGCACCTGTGGGTCAGTTTGACAAGGACAGGTTTCTCTAGGAGGACAAGATCTCCCTTGCATTGGAATTTGGTTTTCTGTAGGAGAAGGAACATGAGAAGCTGGGATTGCAGGGGAAGGGTTTTGGGGATTAAATTCAGACAAGATTTGCACTACACGAGAGAAGCAGTCTGTTAACTGGGCTATAGAGAAGATGTTTTCCATCTCTATTTCAGGGAAGAAAATTTCCTCATTCAAAGGTTCAGAAACAGGTCTGTTTCTGGTAAAGTGGGTGTTTGCCCATTGATCCTGTAAGAAATATTTTAGATCTTCTAATTGGGCTTGCATTTTATCCTCAATTTTTCCTATTTTATCTTCCATATTTCCCATTTTATCCTCAATATTTCCTATTTTATCCTCAAGTTTTTCTATTTTATCCTCAACATTTTCTATTTTATCCTCAATATTTTCTATTTTATCCTCATTTTGTTTTATTTTATCCTCATTTTGTTTTATTTTATCCTCAATATTTTTTATTTTTTCATCTCTAAATATAGTATTGAGGAGTACAAAAATGACAGTACCTATTAATATAAAAATTTGGAGGTATCCTTCATTCCTCAATGCCCCTACTTCTTCAGCTGCCATATAATTGTCAAAGAATGTAGTACTCATTTTTATATGTATATTTTGTAATTTCACAAAACACGTGGGGAGCAGGGCAAAGCAACAAACTTTCCACAGGGTTTTTTTTTTTTCTAATCCAGGAAGTTGTTCCTTAAGGGAAAGGATATTTAGAAACAGTTCTTCCAGCCAGGACTTTAGAGTCCTGTTGCTGAGATTTAAAACAGCTGTTTTCTGTCTATCAGAGTCACACAGCTGGGAAGTATCTGAGGTCCGATTTGAACCCAGGACCTTCTGTCTCTAGGCCTGGCTCTCAATCTGCTGAGCTACCCAGCTGTCCCTTAAGATTAAAGGGAAGAAAAAGAAAAAACTGCTGATTCCAATTTAACTTAAGGAGAAAAGAGAAAAAGTTTTTTATACTCACGTGTTCTAGCAGCTGTGTCTTTAAGCCGAGTTTTTTGTTAAAAAAAAAAAAGGACTAAGAGGTGAAACAGTATAGTAAAAAGGCAAGGAATTTCAAAAGTTTTATTGAGAGGATTCTTTAGACTCCCGTGTGGTCAGCCACAATGTTACAAGGGAATCACTTTAAAAGACTGATATATATTAATTTAAGGTCGCCAAGGAATCAAGTATGAAATATCCCAATGGTGAAATTTCCAACATTTGTAAGTCTAAGGAAATTTGAGGTTTACAGTATACAATGTAAAATATCAATATGTACATTTTTGATGCCATACCTTTTTACTAGTTTTCCCAGCAGTTTTTTTTAAAATAATTATTACTTCTGCCAAAAGATTAGATGTTTAGGTTTATCATACTCTAAATAATTATATTCATTTTCTACTGTGCATTATGTAGCTAATCTGTTCCATTGATCCTCCACTCTCTCTAAGCCAGTTCCAGATTATTTTGTTGATTATAGTCTTATAAAATATTTTTAAATTTTGTATTCCTAAATCACCTTCTTTTGCATCTTTTTAGTTCATTCCTATATTCTTGATCTTTTCTTCTTTAAGATGTTTAGTTTTTCTACCTATATAAATTATTTTGGGGGAATTCAGTTGGTATGTCACTGAATAAGTAAATTGATTTATTTAGGATTGACATTTTTATTACATTGGTTTGGCCAATTTAAACAATTATGTTTTTCCTCCAGTTGTTTAGATCTATCATTTCCATGCTTGATTAATGGGTTCATATAATTCTTGAATTAGTCTCAGCAAGTAGACACTTTTATGTTATCTACAATTACTTAAATGAAATTCACTTCCCTCCCCCCCCAGGTTGCTTCAGTTTGTTGGCAATATAAAGAAATACTAATGAATTATTTGGGTTTATTTTATTTCCTACAAGTTTATTGTTTATATTTAACTTTGTTGATAATTATTTAAAATCATTTTTCAGTCTAAATCTTCAGGATTTCATCAGGAATATCATCATATCCTTAAAGAGTGAGAGCTTTTCTTCTTCACTCCCTATTCGAATATGTTCGATTCCTATTTCTTTTCTTATTGCTATAGTTAGCATTTCTTGTATAATATTTTATAATAGTTCTGATGATGGGTATCCTTGCTTCATCCCTAATCTTCTGGGTATACATCAAACTTATCATCATTATTGATAATGATTGACAATTCCTTTAGATTGATACTATTTATCATTTTAAAGAAAGATCCATTCTATATCTATCAAAAGGTGTACATTATTCCCAAATGAATCAAATTAGAAGACAGTATGTTGAAAGTGTAGTCTGCCACTTCCTATTTCCTGCTACACTTAATAGCACTTTTGTATCTCTTTTAGAGGGAATAATTGAGCCTATTTAATCTCTCTTCCCTTCTCCCTCCCCACCCCAATACAGTTGTCTTTTATATGCCTCAATTTTTTTTATTTTTGGTTATTGTTTCATTATACTGAATTCTTCCCATTTCTCTATGTATATTCCTTCTATTTGCCCTAAAATTAATGAAATTTATAAGAATTAGAAGTATTATTGTCTTATATAGGAATAAAACAGATAAGTAATTTAAACTTTTTGAATCACTTATATTTTCCCTTTCCTATTTGCCTTCTTATGTGTCTCTTGAGCCTTCTGTTTGAATGTCATGTACTCTGTGAAGCTCTCGTCTTTTCATTATGAATAATTAAAAGTTGTAAATATCATTAAATATCCATTTTTACTGTAATGGATGAAACTGAGTTTCACTGATAATATATTTGGGATTATTTCTTTGGGATTTCTTTCTGGAGGTGATCACTGAATTCTTACAATTTCAATTTTTCCCTCTGTTTCTAGAATGGCAGCATATTTTTTCTTGTTAACAACTTGAAGTAAAATATCCAGGTTCATTTTTTGCTCATAGTATTTGAGCACACCAATAATTCTTAAATTATCTCAGATTTATTTTCAGCTTATTTATTTATTTATTTTTCTGGTAAGAATTTTTTTTTTATTTTTTCATTCTTTTTAATTTATTTATTGAAGTCTTGTGGGTTCATTAGATTCCATTTGCCTAATTCTTAAAGGAATTATTTTCTTCAAAGAACTTCTGATACAGACATTTTGCTATTTTTAAGGATTTTTTTCAGTGAATTTCTCTAACCATCCCTACCCTCAATTTGGTCAATTATACTCTTGTAGGAGTTGTTTTCTTTGCCAAATTTTTAAATTTATTTTCTAATTTTTATTCTTTCTTTACCCAGATTTGTAGTCTTTTCCCATGATTTTCCTGCCTTATTCCCCTTTTAACCTTATTTTTCTAATTCTTATTTCATTTTAAAAGTTGTCTCTGAGTCCTTCCACAAGATCTTCTGCAGTTTTAGACTAATTCATATTTTTGATATTATTTTGACAATATTTTCAATATTTTCATGATAAATAGTTTACTGAGATGATAGTAAAGGAAAATCAGACTTATTTTTTCCCTTTTGACTCTTACTAGCTATATGATCTTGTGACAATCCTAAAACCTCCAATTAACTCCCTAGAATGAATATGACATGAATGGATGTATTGTCAGTTTTTTTTAGTATATTGAGTCCCACAAAAGCACTGTTCTTTGCTTACAAAATCATTAATCTTTTGTGAATTCAAACATTCTGATACACATTCTAATTGTAATTTGAGAACCCTACCTATTTTAATATAGTTTTACAAATAATGTAAGTGAACCCACTTTACCCTCATGGAGGTAAAAGTGATTTGTCAATTTACATACATATAGCAAGTGTTTTCTATCCTCTGGTGCCAATTGAATGAGTCTAAATCATTTTATATGTACAGCAATTAATCATCCCTTCTAATTTTATTTTTTTTTTCTGGGCAAAAGGTCTCATTTCTTTTCACCAGATCATTATATTACCTAAAGTATCTTTAGTATACTAATTATTCTCCTATAAATATTCTGTAGCTTATCAGTTACCTTTTTGAACATTTGTACCCAAAACTAAACAGAACATTCCATGTGGGCTCTGATCAGTTCAAAATAAAGGAGGGTGATCTAATTCTTGCATACTTTGACTATATTAATCCATTTTAGGATAGGATCAACTTTTACTAGCTGACTTATTCCAGAACTAGTAGTGGTATTGTTGGTGAAAAGACTATGCTCCATTTTGTAATCTTTTTTTTTAATTAATTCAACATTTTATCTAGAATGGCTGAACTTGTAAGTAACTGTACCAACAGCACATTGATTTGTTTTCCCCCCCATCCCCTCAGCCTTTGTTATTTCTGTTTCTGACATGTCAGCCAATCTGAGTGGTGTGAAGAGGTACCTCTGGGTTGTTTTATTCACATTTCTTTAATTAACATAAATTTGGAGTCTTTTTTATGAGACTATTAATAGCTTTGATTTTTTTTCTTCTTAAAACTGCCTGGTTATGCCCTTTGCCTATTTATTAACTGCAGAAATTTGTCTCACTTCACTATCTATTTGAGAAATTATATTTTTATTAAAAATAATTGCTATAATCCCAGCTCCCTACAATTTCCTACTTTCCTTCTTACTTCATCTCTCTTGGTTTTGTTTGATTAAAATTTTTTATTCATTTCATGTAATCAAAATTATCCATTTTACTTACCATAATCCTCTCTTTCTCTCTTGATTGGTAATATTTTTTTCTTTATTTAGATACAGCAGGTAAAATTTTCCATTTACATAAAATTTGCTTATGACAGCCCTTCATATGTAAACCATGTATCACTTTTGACTTTTTCTTTGTATACAGTGTCAGATGTTAGTATATGCCTAGTCTCTGCCAAACTGATTTCCTGTTTTCCCCCAAATTTGCCAAATTGTGTGAGGTCTTTCCTTCGTGGTGTGGATCTTCTTATTTATAAAATATTGCATTAATTGTTAAACACTCATCTTCCATCTTAGAATCAATGCTAAGGATTGGTTTTAAGTCAGAAGAGTGGTCAGAGATAGACAATTGGTATTCAATGACTTATCCAGGGTGAAATAGCTAGGAAGTGTCTAAGGTCAGATTTGAACTCTGGGCCTCCCATCTGTATGCCTTGCTCTCTATCTACTGAGATACCCAAATTCCCCTAGGCTAACTAGTATTTTGATTAAAAGACAACAACAAAAACCCAATAACAACAACAAAAACCCAACCCTACTCATTTCCTATTGTGTATTATATTACTAATATTTTCCAATGATACCTCACATTTCTTAGTCAGTACTAGATGGATTTGATGATTATAATTTTAAAATATGGTTTGAAATCTGATAATTCTAGACAATTTAAATATATATTGTAAAATGAATATTTGTACCCTGGACCTCAAACCCCAGAAGTCCTTGGTACTTTCCAGAATTGCCTATAATCTCATCTGAGTCCTCACCTGAGTGTGAGAACACAATTTAGTATTTAAAGGGCTCTCTGCCTCCCAAGCTCTCTTCTTCCACTTCTAAGCACATGCGTCTCTCTACTTGGCATGCAAGATGTAGTAAGTGAATAGTGAATAGGCTAATCAGTCCTGGGCATGTGCATTTTCTTATTTTGTATTTTCTTATTTCCTTGATTTCTAATAACCTTAATAAACCTCATGAAAATATAATACATTTAATAGAGAAGGTAATTTAATATATATATACATATATATACACATAATTCTCTTGATATTAATGACTTTTTTCTTCTGCATGAATTTTGATATTTTTTTCAAGTTTACAAAGTAAATATTTGGTAGTTTAATTGAATGACAGAATAAATTAATTTAGGTGAAATATAATTTTATTACATTGACTTGGTCTTATGAGCATTTAATATTTATCCACTTGTTTATATGTCTCTTTTTTGTGAAACATAGATTGTAATTATGTTTGTATAGTCCCCATGTTTCATTTCATAGTAGATTCCAAAGTGTTTCCTAATGTCTGCATCTATTTTAAAGGTTTTTTTTTTTTTTAATTACTTCTTACTGCCCAGTTTTGCTAATGATTTATGTGGATTTTTTTTCAAAACTGAAAATATATCAAGGCCTGCTCCTTATTTATCAGCAAACAAGAACTCTCTTAGATAATAAAAGTCAGCAAGCTCTGCAGACTACAGTGACTCATCTATATAAACAAGGAGGAAATGATGTGTTAATTTCCTTCCTCACATGAACAGACTCACTTTCTGTAATGAAGTAGTAAGGGAGGGTATTGGTCTCTAAATCTACCTCCTCAGTGGCTATTTTCCAATAGTATATATTAGCGAGCTTGAGAAATGCACTTTTTCTTTTGCCCTATCCTTTTGCCTTGCTTATTCTCTTTGTTGTCCCTTCAGATTGTGAAGGGAGTCAAATGGCCAGTGTAGAATATCTTGAGTGATCAATTAATAAATTAATTAAAAATTAAGATATACATCCTCTCAAGAATTGCAATTAATATAGAATGAAAAGTTAATATTTTGTAAGTTTCATTTACTTTAAATTATGCAACAGAAATTGATTAGTTAACATCAAGGCTATCAAGTTAATATGTGTTTCTTTGTTAAAATTTATCTGTATATAGGGCTATAGATATAAAACATTACTCTTCTTGAGGCAGTTCTATGTTTAAAACTTCAGATCATAGGTCCTAATAGTATCTGTACTTTAATTTGCATTAGTGTCTATTCTATTGGACACTATTTATTAAAGTTAATATGTTTATATCATAATGAGGTTATCATAAGAAAAATATATAAAGATTCCCCCTATATTTCAAAAACACATACTGACTCAAAAAATGAACACAACAGGGAGAGAGTCTACTCTTTCTGTGGACAGGTAGAGAAGCATTGTCATAGGGAACATATGTGATCAAAGCAACTCATTCCTCTTGAAGTATCTTTATTGTGTTTCTTTCTGCCCTTTCAGTGTTAACAATTCTACAGGATATGGCTCTAATATAAAGCTTAGCCCTCTCTACACTGAAAATCTCTATTGCTATGGTTATTCCCTGTTATCCAGAGCTGCGTTTCATCTCTTGTGCCTTCAGTCACATTTCTCAAGGATATATTTTACCTTGACTCCTTTAATATTCTTCCTTCTAGTTGATGTATAGTGAAAAAAAATAATCTGCAATAATTTGTAGTCAATAGAGGATATTTAAAAAGCACTTTCTTATACTGAGTAGAGGACTAAACCTCTCTCAAATACTATATTACTTCCTCATAAATGATTACCTTTTATAAAAAGGTTTCCAAATCCTAAGAACTCTTCTGCCTTATCATATTTAGTAACATTAACTTTTTTATATATAGGTACATCCACCCATACATGGAAACCTATATTCTATACTTATCCATACATAAAGACAGACATATTCCCATGTACACACATATACTTTATGGATATATATATATATATACATATGCATACATCTCTATTTACATATGTGATTATGTATACTATTTGGGAAGGTCATTCATGATCTCAGAATATTTACTTTTTTAAGACAAGGCATTGAAAACTGGGGTTGCTTTATAGAGCCAATCAGTACAATGATAACACAAAATTCACATGGAAGAACAACATTTTTAAGACATCAAAAGAAATAATAAGGAAAGCATTACTACAGATTAGGAGATAATATTATTAGTCTAGAAATATATTAAGTAGAACAGTTAAAAGTTTATTTAAAATAATCTAAAGTTTATGATTTTATAAACTAAAGAACATAATCTATTTTGACACCATTATTATTTCTTAGTATTGGTGGAAAAATTGAAAGTCAGTTGCGAACCAGAGTAATATTTAATATGATGGGCTAAATATCTTCACTATCCTCTTTTTGTATTTTCCAACTTTCCCTATCTCCACCTATTTTGTAAATAAAAACTATTGAATATCTTTTTGACTTTAGCTATAATATTTTAAATCAGTGACCACCATATTATTTATAATTTTCATATATATTTAGTCAAACCCTTAAATTTTAATTTCTTACACAACTACATAACTGATTTGGTGAGTTTTGTGAAGTCAACCCCATCAATAGGAAGGAATAAAATGGGACCTTGCAAAGTAGAGGTCAGGACAGGATGATGAGAGATTTGGAGAAAATTAAGAGTATATGCCTGAATTAGAGTAAAGTACCATGACTGTCTTTTATTAATTGGAAAGAGGAAACAAATCTTTCTAAATTCTGAGTGTTTAAATGAGAGACCCTTGGGCATTAGGCAACTAGCCTTTCTGGGATTAGGACATGAAACACTAGGATACCAACTCCTCTACTTTGGATTACATCATTTAAAATATTGTGATGCTCTCCCTTTATTCTAGCCAAACATAAAACCATAGTTATTTAAATTTTCCCAGGAAGATAAGTTATCTAGTACAACCCTATGATTTTTCCTTTGAATAAACAGATATTCACTTAGGAGGTTAATCTCTCTGTAGAGCTGAGTTAATATAATACTTTCAGAGAAAAAGCTTTTCCAATAAATATAGATATATGTGGGAGCAGAAATGTCAGATCTGAAAAGTGTGCTTTTCATGTAAAAATAATTGCTCATCAGTCATTATTTATAAAATTTAAGGAATTTGTTTTTGTTTTTGTTTTTTGTTTTTTTTTTTTTTTAAGGAAGAATCTATCCATTACAAAATATCCATAGCAATGTCTTTGGTAGGTCAAATGATTGGAAAAAATGGGTGTTTTTCTATTAAGGGGGAGTTGAACGAAATGGATATGGGAATGGAGAATGGCACATTCGAAGGGCCATGTGTCATAGGAAATATAGGATCTTGAAAAAAATGTAAAAAAAAATCTTAAAATCAAGATGTCATGTGTTTAAGTTTTATTTGTGAGGTACTCTGGCTATTTATAATTCTGTGTTTTGTTGTTGTTTTAATTTTATTTTATGATTCTGGCTATATGATTCTGTATTTCCCTAAAATATAAAGACAGAGAACCAAAATACAATCAGATGACAATCCAAAGTAAAGAATAGGATGTCATGAGGTATAAAGTTCAAGTTAGAACCTATTAGATTTCCTGCCTTCTTTAAAGTTTCTTTTCATTTCTACCTTCTGTAAGTTTCTCCTTTTCTCAAGCTTCTAATTCTTTCTCCTCTTTTAATTCACTTTTCATTTACTGAATTCATTTCTTATAGGTAAAAATTATTTTCATGTTTCTCCAATTTAAATTATATGATGTCTGAGGGCAATTTTTGTGTTTCTTTGTATTCCATTAGCTTAGCACAGAGCTTGGTGCATCACAAGTGCTGATTTCTTGTTGATTAAATTAATATGATTATACATTACCTAGAATTTGATGATAAAATACCTTAGAAGTTTCTTCATTAGAAAGTCTCTACAAAGATGAAGTCACAAGGATGCTGTACCAATACAAGACCTAAAAAATTCATTGAACTCTGAGGAAAATGGTAAATCTTATGAAGTGCTATAGTCTTATCAAATAATATACAATAAGCACATTATTTTATAATTATGTAGATTTAATATTTGTCATCATATTGAGAAACTAAATTATTATAAATTTAAAAATCTAAAAGAATGCCAAATTCAAAGTAAATTGAGTCCTAATTGACTTGTTAGGATATAGTCCTGAGGAATGTAATAAAATATCACTCATTTTTATTGGATATACTCTCTATTTCAGTTAATTTGACATGACTGTTCTTCATTCAAAGAAGAAAGAGTTAAAAGATTTAAAAGGAAGAAAGTATATATATATATAGGGAATAATTGTTTCAGAAAATTGAAAGCACAGAAAATTGAAAAACATTGCTGAGTTAAAAAGAGAGAATTATTATTCAGAAAATGACATTTACAGCATTTGTCATTGACTCACTCTATGATTTTAAACGCATCACTTAATTTCTCTTACTACTATGCTCTTAAACTATCAAAAAGGGGAAATGATAATTTGCTTCACTTAAAAAGGGTATGTATTAAAATGTAACTGAATGTATAGGAAAACTAATTTTATTAATTTAAAAACACTAGATTAATATTGAACAACATGTGAACCTAGTAGTTATAACAATTCAGAACAGCGCCTGTGACCTTGGAAAAACCCATTTAAAATCAAGAAATACTGACTAATTCTCTCATATAAAAAGAACATAATATTCAATATTGGGAAAGGCATAAAATTTGAGATGTAGACTTTGTCATTATAGAGTTTAGAATTTTAGAGGGACAGTAAATTAAATGCATATAACATATAGTTATAAAACCAAATGATACTAGATAGATGGATTTTAGAAAAATTCTATGTGAAGTTCCATTGTTGGTCTGTGAAATCAATGAAAATTTTATTAAATAAATGATAGATAATTGGTCTGTAATGGATGGATGCATAGAAATTCTGAAAGTAGGGGAAAGAAAAAAGCAATAGGAAAAAGTTGGAAAGAGGTGAAAAAGTAGTCAACTTACTGAAGGAGAAAGGGATATTGAATACTTTTTTTGAATCAGTAAATTGTCCATTTTCTTGGACCACCATAGAGTGCATATAGTGATTTTTAAAACTGAGTGTTGGCAAAACAGTATTGCTTCATATGATGAATAAAATTGAATGGTAACTAAGGATTTGGAGCTTAGCAAATGAGAGCCATTCAAATTTTTGAAAATGTGCGATGTGGCCTTAATTATGAATAAGAATGAAGAAAAAAATATTAGTTAGGTTAAATATAAATGGAAGTTGGAGAAGGATTGTGGATATAAAGGTCAAAAATATGTTAAGAGAACAGCCCAGAGAAGGTCACATTATTTATTATGCATAGGAACTAATAGTATTATCTTGACAATATTTAACTATATTATACAAGATGACTCTAATTCCATATTTCTTTGAAATTCTATGATTCCTTGCAATCATAGATTATGACATTGACAAATTGAAAGAATAACAGTTTGCTGCTCAGTAAAATAAATTTATATATCCTGGCATACATTTGATAGTTATTTTATGATGTATTTATTTAATTAACAAATTCAATTACATTAAATTAGTCTTTACAATATTGGGATACCATTACCACTCTGAGATGATCTAGTGAATGTGGGATATTATGAACTTAGAATTTGTGATTTTCTAGTAGAGATCCATTCAGTCACTTAGCTTAAAAAAAACACCATTTCCAAAATAGATGGGGACATGTCAGTTGACACAAGAAATATTTATTTGTTCCCTACTGGACAGTTCCTAGTAGCAAGACTACTGCAAGTGATATGATTAGGAGGTCAGGAAATGATTCTGGTTCCCTTATTTTATGTGAAAAATAGAAAGAGGGCAAACAGTCAAAAGCTCATTTCTGGAAATTCATGTTATTTAGATTTTATTCAGTGAATACTGCCAAATGGCCTGTCCATTTTATAATATTACTCCTATAAACATTATTCTTCTTCTAATGTCATTCTGTACTTCTGAGAAATACTGATCACAATGCAGAATTGGGCAGGTGTTATTTGACCTTTTCCCCTATGGTGAGGATGTGAGAGATTGTGTACTGAAGCATTGTGAACTTTCCAATTTTATGATACACTGGATTTCTTCTCTGTTTTAGTTCCTTATATTCTTTTCATTTCATTATGTGGCACTCTACTGTAAGTAAGGAACATTAGAACTGAGAAAGAACATTAAAATATGACATTTGTGACAAGGAAATCACTTTTAAAAGACTGATATATATATATATATATATATATATATATATATATATATATATATATATATATATTAATTTAAGGTCGCCAAGGAATTCAGCTATGTAATTCCTAAATGAAAACTCAAGTCAGCAGTCAACCTTTTATAGAGTTTAATTACAGACAGGAGGAAGAAAGGAATTAGAGATAGAGAGAGAGAGGGAGAGAGAAAGGGGAGAGAAGGGAATAGGGCTTAAATACCCCTTCTGTTTAGGCTGAGCCAAAAGGCCCAAGCCCTTAGATAGCTGGGGCAAAGAAAGGAGATCAGTCCCTATTACTCACGGGACCAAAATGGAGAAACAGTCTCAGATGCCCCCACCTTCAGCTTCCTTCAGAGCAAGCTTCCCAGAGCACCTCTCCAAACACCCAGAGCCAAAATTATCCAACCCCCCTCAGTCCTCAGACCCCCCTATCTTTAAGGAAACCATCCAAGTTCCCTCCCCTCAGTTCTCACATCTACCAATCACTGTCCATCAATTTCCCTGTGCCAATGGTGGCTCTAGCTTAACCCAGGACCGCCCAGAGGTCTTGTGGCTTTGCACATGTCTGTTGGAAGTCATATTCTCAAATAAATAAATTTTGATCTATGCTGCAGCCCTTCCTAAATCCTGTTAGGACTGAGTGGGGTGGAAATTGTATTTTCCAAGACCTGATTCTGTCATTCCAAGTATCTCTATTGTATCAATTCTAAAATCAATCATGACTCAAAGAAATTCCTGCTCTGTGCTTAAGCATAGGTCAAAGCCCTTTCCATTGTTCAGCAAAAGGTTTCTGTCCTAAAGCAATCTTAAGAAGGGAGGAGGAGGAACCTCCCATGCCAATGGGGTTCACATTCCAATACACTATCAGTAAGAAATTTTCCAAGTATGAAATTTCCCAATGGTGAAATTTCCAACATTTATAAGTCTAAGAAATTTTAAGGTTTACACATTGATGATGGGACCTTTGGTAACAATAAACCAAAGAAGACCAGAAGAGATTAAGATTACCAACTGTGATAGGACAGCCATTCAATATTCAGCAGGGTTTTGCCATGATGAACTATATTTAATTTAAATTAGTAAAATATGTGAATTTCAGAAAAGCTAGTCCAAAAAGATAGACTATGAAAGAAAATACATTATGGTTTCAGTTCTATAATTTTGGTGAATTACATCAAGTAGATCAACCTTAGTAACTTAATCTTCTATTAAAATATCTTTCATCCCATTTTCCTACAAACACACAGACACTTGCACATACATACATATACATGTACAAATATACTGCCCATTAGTATATGTATATGCACACACAAATTTGACTACATAATTTCCAAGGCCCCTTGCCTTTCAAATTCCATAATAAATTTCTTAAACCCAAATGTAAAAGCAAGATCCAATAATTCAGCAGATTCAGAGTAAAGAAGGTAAATAATGGAGAAATAATTCATAACAAAGGGTTTGTCATCACACATGAAGAACATGACATTGTACCTGGGTCAATAGGTGTTATAAAAATAATGGTGGTCAGTTTCCAGGCTCATGGAAGCCAGAAAACAGGGAATAGGGCCAGCATAGAAATATAGAAAATGGGGCTAAGGGATATAGGAAAAATAATGGAAGATATGAGGCCTAGAATAAAGAATTTTTTTCCTTTTCATGTCTTTTCTCTCTCCCTTATTTAAAATTAATCATGTATTAAGGACCTACTTTGGGCCAGGCATTAATGATGCTTAAAAATATCATTTCATTTAGTTATTAGGACAACTTTATGAGGTAGTTTGTAAAACAGTTCTTATTTTAAATATGAGGAAACAGTGAAGAAGTTTAAGAGTCTTGCATGTGGTAACACTGCTCCTAAATATATGAGACTACATTTGAACTCATGTCTTCATATCTCTAGACACAATACAGTGGGTTAATGGGCCTAGAATCATGAAGACCAAAGTTCAAATATAGTCTCAGACACTTTTATGTATGCGGTGCTTGGCAAGTCATATATCCCCTGTTTGCCTTAAACTTCTAGAGAAGGAAGTAGAAAAACCACTCCAATATCTTTGTCAAGAAAATTTCACAGAGTGTTAGTGTGATATGGTCCAGGAGATCAAAAAGAGTTTAAATCATCATTTAAGGAATGGCTGGATAAGTGGTGGTATACTGGTGTAATGAGATATGATCGTGCCATTAGGAATGAATAGAATGAGTACAGAGAAGCCAGGTAAGAATTATATGAAGTAATGCAAATTGAATTAAGCAGAACCATGAGAACAATGTATACAGTACTAGGAATATTGTCTTATGATCAGCTGTGAGGGATTTCAATGCAAGTTTCCCAGGTAACACCAAGGGATTCATGATGAAAAATGCTATCCACAGTCAGAGGAAGAATTATTAGAGTTAAATTTCAGATTAAAGTATTCCATTTTTACTATATTTCTTTCATGTGTTTTTTTTCCTTTATGTGCAATATGTATCTTCTTTCACAGCATGAGAGATTTGGAAATATGTATACATGACAACACTGGTATAACCTATATCAGACTATTTACTGCCTTATTGAGGGTCAACAGTGTGAGAGAGAGATAAAATTTTAATCACAAAATATTACAAAAGAACAAAATAAATTGTTTCTATGTGTATTAAAAAAAAAAAGTTGGATAGGACTGAAGGACTGGAAAACTTCCTGACTCTAAGTTTAGAACTCAATCCACCACATAATTATTTAGATACTGTTAGTATTATACAGTGTTTATGCACTGATTATCATACACTATTATATACAAATTATGTATGCACTATAAGTTATATTTGTAGCTTTCATTTTTATATAGCTAACCTAAATTCATCCCATAAATTTTCCCCTTCCCTTCCATCCTTGCTTTTTATCTTCCACTATTACCTTTTAAAGAAAGGCTTTATTGTATTTTACATCCTGGAGACCAGCACTAGAGCTTGAATATTGTGGATACCAAAAATAACAGTTGGAGAACAGGGCTATTTACCTAATTTGAGTATATATATATATATATATATATATATATATATATATATATATATATATATATATATATATATATATATATATATATATATATATATATATTGGCAGGTCATTCTGCACAAATATATCTCTGCTTTAAAATGCTTAACAATGATAACATTCAAATAGCTGACCAATGATAACATACTTAAGGAGAGAGAAAATGTTTCTCTTTTTTCCCCAATTTTATTGTTTTCTTTAAAAGTTCTATTTAGCTACACTCTTAAGAACTTAATTGCCAGGTTGATTATGAGGAAGAAATCTTGGACATGAATGACACTTGGGAATTCTTTGTTCCTTAATCATTTTAATAAAAGATGGTTTCCAAGATATTTCAGTTCTATTAAAGCTGAACAACTGGATTAAAAGGGAAAGAGAGGTACTCCAACCTGATTATATTGAATAGATGCAGAAATACCTTTTGCTCAGGCCTGCATTACTCATTTGGACCTACTCTAGTGACTATTTCTCTTATATGGTACTGATTTCTCATCCCATGCTTTGAAACAAATGGTCTCTAATGATTACTTTGTACTTCTTTCTCACTTCAAACTCCAGGAATATCTGAAAGCTTTTGTATATTTCATTTATTTTCCTTCTAAGATACCCTTCATCTGCTTTATATGTTTTATGATAAATTTAAATGAGAATAAGAGAAGCATAGTGAATGATGATGCAAAATGTGAAGCCAAGGAGTTCTATATTCATATATTTTTTCTGATATGTTATTACTGTGTTACCTTGAATAGACAACCTAGGTAATCTGCCTAATACTACATGATGCATCAAAGATGCCAATTTGCATTGTTAAAGGAATTCCTTAAGCTCTGATTTCTCTGTACCAAAGATAGTCACACAATAAAAAAAAAATTGAACTCATTAAAGAAGATGAGTTCAAATCCACACTCAATTATTAGCTAAATGTCCTTCTCCATGTAACTTGAACTATTCCATATTCAGTTTACTAATCTATAAAATTTGACATAAACATAACAACTACATCTTAGGGATGTAAGGTTCAAATGAAATGAGAGAGAGAGGAGAGAAAGAGAGAGAGAGAGAGAGAGAGAGAGAGAGACAGACAGACAGACAGACAGACAGACAGACAGACAGAGACAGAGACAGAGAGAGACAGAGAGACAGAGACAGAGATAGACAGAGACAGAGACAGAGAAAAGTAGGTTCATTGATACATGATAGATATAGATATATCTAGACAGAAATGTACAGTTAGATCTAAGTAAACACTATCCACCAATCTATCTAGTGTTTTGCAAATGTCAAAGCAGTATATTTGTATAATAAATCATAGGCTCAGTTTTTACTTTAATTTTAACACTACAGAGTATCTTGAGAGAGTTGAATGTTACTTACTTAATATGAGACATTTTTACCAGGAAATTTTGAAATGGTATGAATCAAATTACACAACTGGAAAGAGCTAGCATAGATAAAATGATAAAAATAGACTATATTTATTATTTTTCATCATATATGCATTTTTTCAAAAATCCATTTTCAAGATTTACCACTATACTCATGGTATATGTATGTATGTATATAAATATGTGTATATATGTATATATATATATATATACACATATATACTGTATAGTACTTCTCTTATACAATTGTTTTTAAGAGATGTGCTTCAGTTTTTCCATTTTTACTATGTAGTTCTACTGAAATTTATCTGACTCTCAACTGTAATCATTTGGGGTATATGGGAATCTTTTCTTCAAAACTATACAAACAACCTAGAAAATTATATTTTTAAATGCTGATTCAAGAACTTATGTGGTATAGGACAATGCTATTTAACCTGGCTTAAGTTTTTGATATTCTACTTATGTACCAGACTAACTCATGATGTTTGACTTTGAATAGAAAAATAATCTGATTGTGCCTTTACCCATCTTTATTTGTTAGGTGATTGCTAGGATTTGTGCCTTGTAGAGGAGGTTCATTGCTGCCTTTTGCTTTGTTTTACATTCTGCTTTTTTTCTTTTTAATAATGACTCTTACCTCTATGGATATGTGCAAAAGTTTTAGTTATAGGGAAGCATACATTGAAAACTTTTATAATGATTTGGGTAAATCAACATTTCAAGGATCATTCAAGCACACAATGAGGCATGATCCTTTGTATAGATGCAAAATGCAAGCATATTTAAGAATGTTAGCCCAAAATTGATAACTTTTCATTACAAACTAGCTTAATAAATGTTCAGAATAGAAGATCTTAAAATGGAACTGACTACTGGAAGGGTTGTATCTGATTGCCTTGCAATATGGTAGAAACTATTAGGATTATGAAGAAAACCAAAATCAGTTTAAAAAAATCAAAAGCTACTAGCCATTGCTAGGGCAAAATATTATGGAAATATAGAGTAGAAAATATCAGAAAGTGTGAATACTTGTGGAACTAATTTTATTTTATTCAAGTATATAACATATCAAGTATTGGACATTCAAGAACAACTTAAATGTGAACATTTTATACTCCAAGAAAGTCTACACAATGTAATGTTTTGAAGAAAACCTTCAAATCTATGATCGGTGAAAATGTAGTCATATGAAGAGGAAAAGTCAAATTATCCTTGTTTATGTGACTATATAGTCCTGATATATGTATTTTACAACGAATAAAGGGTATGATTAAATCAAAGACAGTGTGGTATAGTGTAAGATAATTTTAGAGTTGTGACTTAAAATCTATATTTAATTGGTTGCCAGGGGAAATCCCAAATGAAATATCCAAGTCATTCTGGAATTTTATGGTAATTTCATTAATATAGAGGGAAGGAATTTAAGGAGAAGGAAGGAAGGGGATATAGGATTTCTCCTGCCTGGCCTGTGCCAGGGGAAATTTAAAATTACCTGCCTCTAGGTATCTGAAGAAGATTAGAGGCTTCTAAGAGCATAAAGTTGGAAAGTAAAGGAGAAAAACTCAGCCAGAAACTCACCACCCAACCGGACAATAGCTTGTAGCTGTGCTAAGATGCCGAAAGGCTCAGCACATTGCTTTCAGCTAACTTTCCACTGCCAAACAGGGAAAGAGTCCTGGAGAGATAAAAAAAATCTCACATATATAGACCTTTCACCATTGTGTCTTCTTCTCTAAATTTTTACATATACCAATCACATCAAAGGCTTTCTCCAGGACTGTGCATACTTTTAGTTCTCATCTTCTTTGATTAGATTATATCTTTTGAGTTACTTAATACTTCTTTGTTAAATTCACCTTTTGTTAGTTACTTGACCTTTTGTGATTAATTTAACCTCTATAGTTACTTAACATCTTTTTGTATTAAGATACTTGACTTTTTATGGTTAATTTAACCTTTATAGTTAATTAATACCTTTTTTGTATTAAGATATAAAAATAGACAGCTTAAAGTTCCAGCTTCACGATAAGGTGAGAACTAAATAACTTCATTGATCAGGAGATTACAACTTTATCTTCCCCTAAAGTAAGGTTTAAGTAGGGTGGAGTAATTTAAAGTTCACAATAGTAGTCAGGGTGCTAAACTTGAAGTCAGTAAACTTTGATCATACCTGTGTGACCCAATGGTTACTTAATTTCTATCCCTTTATATCTTCATCTACAAAAGGGAGATATAAATAGCTTCTATTTCATAGGCCAGTTGTAAAGATAAATGTGGTTATATTTATCAAAATAATTGTAAAATAATACACCTTCTAGTGTTCTCTAAATATTAGTAACCCCCCACTGAGATTTTCATCATCTTCTGATTTCTAATCAGTTTTTCTGTACTTTGCTTCTTCTACTTCTAGTTCTTTCTATCATTGTTGATTAATTTACTTTCCTTTATTCTCTTCTTTGTGAAATTATAATTTCCCTTTTCTCATAATATCTTATTGTGGCTAATGAACCATCCCTCAGGTTTTATGTCCAATGGCATTGTAGTCCTCTGGGGGACCTGAAACATATATTGCCACTTCCCTTAATGAATTAAAAATGAGAATTCCAGATGAGATCACGAAAGCTATTAAGAAAATGTTGCTGCTTCTATCCTTAAACAACAATAGCAGCAGCAGGAACAGTAATAGGAATAACAAAAATAAAAACACTCAACAAAATGTCAATAAAACAGAACCCCAAAACATGAAGAGAGACTTATATAAAACATGTTCTGATATGTAACAGTGTTAGAAACACATAATTATAGATGGATCTCATAACAGATCAAATTCCTTAAAACCCTTATCTACATTATGTTCCAGAAATCATTCAGTAATCAGACCCACAAGCACCACAACTGGCAAGTTTCTTAATATTTAATAAGACAACCTCTTCCAGTTTAGAAAGTCCTAAGATTTGGAATGCTTATTTTTTTCTCAAATATAGTTAAATTGAATCTCTGCCACTTATATCAAGTCTTTCTAGCTTTCTGGGACCAAACAGAAGAAGTCATAGGGAGAATGAAGGGAATAAATTTTTTTAAAGAAATACATGTCAGATACTTGCTAAAAAAATGACATACAGTTGAATTTGAATTGGTCATCTCTTTGTGAGGAGATGGGTAGTATACTTCACAAATGGTCCTCCCACATTATGATTACTTATTGAAGTTATCACAGTATTGAAGTGGAAGGTTGGAAAAATATGTATATAGTTCCTACTACCTACCAGTTACTGTGCTAGGTATTTTTATGAACTTTGTCTCTTTTAATCTTCACAACAACTCTGTGTGGCAAGTATTATTTTTATCCCTCTTTTTGACTTAAAGAAACTAGGGCAACCCAAGGTTTGTCTAAGATCATATTTGAACTCTAATCTTATTTATTCTAAAACAAACTCTCTATCTACTGGAGCACCAGCTGTTTATCTTTACAGTGCTGTTATTTCATAAATTATTTTCCTGGTTTTGCTCACATTACTCTAGGTCCAATTATATATTTTTCCAGATTCTTTTATAATCATCCTTCCTCTCCTCCTTTCCTATCTTTAAAAAAATGTTAGTAATAGGTATCCTTGTTTCACTTCTGATCTCAGATAGAAGGTTTCTAACTTAACCCAATTACAGATAATGTTTGCTGATATTTTTTTTTTGGTATGTACTTATTATTCAAAGGAAAAATCCATTCATACCAATGTTTTCAATAGTGTTTTTAAAAATATGAATGAATGCTTTACTTGGTCAAAAAGTTTTTATTCATACAAACATGACTTATTTTTGCTTTCATTTTTGATGTAATAAATTATGTTAATAGTTTTACTTAAACTAAACCATCTCATCATGCCTGGTATAAATCCTATTCTGTCATAAAGTATAATCTTTGTGATATATTGTTGTAGTTTCCTGGCTCATATATTATTTAGTATTTTTGCATCTATATTCATGAATAAAAATGGCCTATAATTTTCATTTTATTTTTTATTCTTCCCAGTTTAAGTATCAGCATCATATCATGTAATTTTGTATTAGAAATGCTAGCATTAGTGCTAAGAGAGAAAAAGTTCAAGGAATAAGAAAGAGCAAAGCGAAAAAAAATCTTTTTGTAGATGATTTGATGGCACTTTTATAAAATCCCAGAGATTCAACAAAAAAATAAGTGAAGCTATTAATAATTTTAACAAAGTGGTAAAGATATAAAATAAACCTACATGAATCATCAACATATCTACATATCACCAACATAGTCTTGCAGAATGAGATAGTAATATATAATCCACATAATATCAGAGAAAGGATAAAATATCTAGCAGTGTACCTGTACCCCCAAACAAACAGGAATTACATGAATATATTTATAAAACACTATGATTTTATTAATTAGAAAAATATTAATTGTTCATGGATGGGCAGAGCCAATATAATTCAAATGAAAATCTAGCCTAATCTTTTACTGAATATCATTATGATTAAATAACTACAAAAAGAACTAGAAATTATAAAAAAAAAATCATTTGAAAGAACAAAATCTCCAAAATTTCAAAGGAATTTATGGAAAAATGTAAAAGGAGTTTTAGTATTACCATATTTTAAACTTAATCATGATACAGTAAGTATCTACTATTGCCTAAGAAAAAAAGTAGATAAATGGAATAGAACAGACATGCAACAGTTGTAAAAGAATAAAATAACCTGGTGGTTGACAAAAGTACAGATACAAGTTTTGGGGATCTGATTTCACTAATTGGCAAAAATTGTTGAGAAAACTGGAAAGCAATCTGGTAGAAGTTAAGTACAGTCCAATACCTTACAGCATTTATTAAGATAATGTTGAAATTAATCTATGACCTGGGCCTAAAGAGATACCACAAACAAATTAGAAAAGCAGGAAAAACATTACCCAAATGTTTTATGCAATAGGAAAATAATTTATGAATAAATAAGAAATAGAAAGTATTGTGAGATAAAAATGAATTAGTTTGAAAAAAATTATTTTAATTATAAATATAATACTAGCTTGGACAAGATAAGAAAGTTAGGAAAACTATATATAGACAGTTTCTCTGATGGTTTTGCTTAAAACACAGATCATTTCATCAAATTACGAGAATATGGGCCATTACCCAATTAATATATGGTCAAAAGATATGATAAGACTATTTCTGGATGATGAAATTAAATCTAAATTTAACCATATAAAAAAGTGCAGTAGGAAATTTTAGTTAGAAAAATTCAAATCAAAACAACTCTGAAATATCATCTTGTATTTATCAAGTTGACTAAAATGATAAAAGAGTAAGAAGACAAATTTTGTAGCGGATGTGGAAAATTGGGATACTAATATATTGTTGGTAGAACTGTGAATTGATATAATTATTTTGTCGAGCAATCTGGAATTATCCCAATATTGCTATCTAAATGTTTATACATTTTGACCCAGCATAAAACTATTAAGTATACTTCCTTAAATGATTAGGAAAGGGGGCAGCTGTGTAGCTCAGTGGATTGAGAGCAAGGCCTAGAGATGGGAGGTTCTAGGTTCAAATCTTGCCTCAGACACTTCCCAGCTGTGTGACCCTGGGCAAGTCACTTAAACCCCATTGCCTAGTCTTCATCACTCTTCTGCCTTGGAATGAAAGGTAAGGGTTTTAATAAAATAAAATTATTAGAAAAAAAGGAAAATAGCTTATATGTTCTCAAATATTTGCAACAATTCTCTTTGAGGGGACAAAGAATTTGAAATTGAGAGGATGGTCATAAAATGGTGAGTGTCCAATCAAGATGTGATATATGATTTTGACAGAATACTACTGCTTCATAAAAAATGATGTGCAGGTTAAATTAAAAACAAACAAACACACATGGGAAAACATAGGAAATTAAGAGTGAAAGGAGGAGAACCAAGAAAACAGTATTAGCAACAGAAATATAGTTTGAAGAGTGATATGTATATGTCTACATAAAAGAACCAATAAATAGAAATAAGCAAAATGTAGTTTCATATATACATACATTTTTTGTCAAATGATGCTTTTTCAACTATGAGAAGAGGAAAATTGAATGAATGGGTTTACATGACAGTGTTAATGTGACAAATACATGAGTAAATTAATACATACATATATTATTGTTGACATAACTGAAGCCCAGGGAAATTAAGTGATTGGTTAATTGTCACATTGGCAGTTAGTAATGGTGGTAGAATTTAAACACAGTTTGCCTTATTCAAGAAATAATATACTTTTCACTGTGCAATGCTACTTCTTCAGCATGACAATTTTTCAGATATTTGAAAATAGATGAAATCACCCATCAAAACATGTCCTCCATTCAATTTTTCTCCAGACTTAATGTGGTTTAAGTAGTTAGTATGACAGTGAAAAGTCTATGGAATTTAAAATATAAAGGCAATTATTTGGATTTTATTTCAACTCCTTTCCAAGTAATGGTCAAAGAGGAATAATTCACTTTCCACACCAAAATTTCCCATCTGTAAAATGACCATTGTATATTATGATCAGGGAATCATATGTAGATTGGAAAATATCTTTAAGGGTTTTTTTTGCTTGTTTTGTTTGTTTTTAATCACAAATGTGGTAAGTCATGGCAAATATGAGCCATCATATGATTGGAAGAGATTAAATTGAAAAAAAAAACTGTCAGCAAACTCAAGATCAGGAAGCTTTTTATAAATTTCTAGAAAAATTTAACATCAATTATTAAATAACTACTTGAATAACAAACTAGAAAGGAAAAAAAGCTTATTGTAGAAAGTAATGGGTCCATCTAAAATTGGCCATATCAGAATAATATCCTTTCCAGTTTTGACAGAATTATTCAACTAGAAGTAAATGCAGTGAATACACTTAACTACAACTTTAGTAAAGAATTTGATTATATATTTACTTCTGTCCTCGTGGAGAATTTGGAAAGATTAAACAAATCAGTAATACAATGAAATAGATTCTTACCTGGATTGATTGTTGAACCCAAAGTGTGATTATCAAGAATATATATATATATATAGTAGGGGACTTCCAGGTTAAAATGGCTGCAATCTAGAAGCGAATCGCTTCCTCTCCCCAGCACCAAACGAAATAGACTACCTCAAAAGAGCATAAAAATCACCTTTGGAAGAACAGAGGGACTCTCCAGTACCCCACAGAAACAAAGGTACTTGGGGCTTGAACATTTCCACACTATAAGGAGGAGGAAAAGCTTGCACAAAAATGTGAACTGAGCCACCCCTCCCCACCTAATCCGCAAACCAGAGTAAGGTATCAGAGCACTCACTGGGACAGCAAGTGAGTGAGGAGTGTCTCTGTCTGGGGGCGGGGGCGCACAACAGGGTCCTTGGGATCTAAAGACTGCAAGGAAACAACCTCTCAGGGAGCTTTCATGGGAAAATCCTGCACTGAGCAAAGGGGCGGCCATGCTGAGAGGCTGTGCTGAGCAAAGGGGTGGCGCATTGAGAGGTTGCGCTGAACAAAAAGATGGCCACTCTAAGCACAGGGGCCTGCACTCAAAGAAACCTTGGAGGCTGGGAAGAACTAGTCTGAGGCAACCTAAATTCATAGAAAACCCGCCCATATCACCCAGACCCCAGACCAAAAAGGAAAGGGGAATAAAAGCACCAAAGGGATGCCTCACATGGCCCAAAATCAAGCCTCCAGGAAGAAAGGGAAAAAGGTAACTATCGAAAACTTTTATGGCAGGAGTACCCAAGGAAAAGAAGAGAAAGAGGATGAAACCCAAACAAAATCAAAACATGCCTGAAAAGGAGGGGGTGTCCATTGATTAGGGAGTGACTGAACAAATTGTGGTGTCTGATGGTGATAGAATACTATTGTGCTGAAAGGAATGACGAACTGGAGAATTTCTGTGTGGACTGGAAAGACCTCCAGAAATTGATGCAGAGCAAAATGAACAAAACCAAGAGAACATTATACACAGACTTTTCTACCAGTAGCCACACAATGATCCAGGACAATCCAGGCAAACTCATGAGAAAGAATGTTATCCACATCCAGATGAAGAACTGTGGAAGGAGAAACACAGAAGAAAAAGATACTATCAATTACGTGGTTTGATGGGGATATGATTACGGTTTTGATGTTAAAAGATCACTCTATTGCAAATATGAATAACATGGAGATGGGTTTTGAACAATGATACAAGCATACCCAGTGGAATTACTTGTTAGCTGCAGAAGAGAAGAAGGGTGGGGAAAATCATGAATCATGTAACTATGGGAAATATTCTAAATGAACAATTCTATTTTTTAAAAGCCAGAAAAAAATCAGTGGTCAAAGAATATGAATAAATAGTGTTCAGATAAAAAAGTCAAAGCCATCTGTAGTCATATAGTCATATGAAAAATGGTCTTAAAACTATCCTATAGAGACCATTTGTACTACTTCACATCTATCAGAATAACTAATAGGAAAGAAAAGTAAATAATAATTGTTGAATGGGATGTGGGCAAATTATGACACTAATTTACTCTTTAGAGAGGTTTGCACTGATACAGTCATTCTGGAAAGAAATTTCAAACAATGCTCAAAGAACTTTGAAATTCTTCATACCTTTTTTTCCAGCATCACAACTAATAGGTTTGTATCATAAGGAGATAAATAAAATAGGGGGGAAAGGACATATTTTACAAAAAATATTTCTAGTAGCTCTCTTTATCTTTCAAGGAATTGGAAATTGAGAGGATATCCACTGACTGGGGAATGAGAAAATAATCTGTGGCATATAATTTTGTTATACTTTAGTTTTAAAAGAATGATGAGCAGAGTGATTTCAGAAAAACCTGGGAAGACATTTGCAAACTGAGGTAAAATCAAACTAGTGGAAGGAGGAAATGTTCTACACAGTAATTAACAATATTATATAATGAACAACTGTAAATAACAGCTACTCTCAGCCATAGAATGATCTAAGAATATTCTGAAACTCTCAGGATGAAAAATTATATCAACCTCTAGATAAAGAACTGACGTAGTCTAAAAATATCTCATGGAGTGGGGTGAGGACCAAAAAATGGTGAGAATATGAAATTCAATTTTTTTATAAAATTAAAGTTTAAAACTATTTTTGCATGTAATTAGGAAAAATTAAATATTGAAAATCAATAATAAATGAGTAAAAGACACTAAAGTCTATTCTATCCTTCAGTTGTCCAGATCTGAAATCTAACACCAATATTATTGTATAACTCTACATAATTTAAAAAACCCATTAGCTACATTTTCTCACTTAATCATCTCAAAGCTATTGTGAGATGGGCATTAAAAGCTTTGCATTGTTATCGAGATCTTACTAATGAAGATACCAAAGATTCACTAGATTAAATGCATTGACCAAAGACACAAAGACAGGAATTAGGACTGGTATTCAAATCTTTGAACTTGTAACTCTTTTTATCATAGAATGCATTTTAATTAAGGAGTTAGTTTAATTGCCTGAGACCTGCAATGCTAGATATAAAGGAAAAACATAAAAAAATGAAAGTCACTTCTGTTAAAAAGTGTCCTTCATGCTGAAAGTTGAGAGAATTTTCTTCATACTAGGGATGTAGAATGTAAACAGAAAAGCAAAATTCAAAATAATTTGAGGAGAGAGATAACACTAATATCTAAAAAGATCTGGGAAAAAAGCTTCTGAAATGAGGCAAGTGTTGAAAAATGAAAGCTGCTCTGAGAAGCATTTATGAAAACGTATTTAAATAAAAGCTTGAGAAATAACAAGTGCAAAGTGATGCAGTTTGCCAATAGACTGTAGTGCCAAAAGAATGGTAAGTTTACCAAATTGTCTGGCATATAGGATGCTCTAAGTGGCTTAGTTTAAAATAAGTTTAGTAAAATAGGTTCAGGCCATATGTTAGACTTCTTTAAATGCCAGGCTAATGATTGCTTGAATTTTATTGGCTAGACATTAGGGAACTGTTGATTTCTTTTAAATCAGCAAAGTGAGTAGTAACATGGTCAGTCTTTTTACTTGGTACTATTTTTTGACAGTTGTGTAGAAGATGAATTAGAAATGGGAAGGGATGGAAAGAAGAAGTCAAATTAGGAAGCTATTACAAAGGTTTATATAGAAAGCAACAGGATCTGGGTTAACATGATGATTGTTTGATAATGTGAATAAAAAGCAAAGAATTAATGTGAGAAATGTTCTGACTAAATAGTTACATTTATTGATTAATTGTATATTAGTCGAAGGGTTGAGAAAAGAGGAATTATGGTGCTGACTCTTGTTATGATACTGGGTGATTCTGTATATACTGATACAAAGAGGAGAGTTTGGAAGAAGGTTTTGTTTTTAAATGGAGATGAATTATGTAAGTTCTTTTTGCTTAAAATGTCAATAATGCATTTGGGATAATATATTAAGTTAACCTTTGCTAATATGTAACCAGAATTTAAGATGGGGACATAGATGGATTCGTATATATGTAATTTATGCATTCATATATACATACTGATGACCCTGTTTTATGGAACCTCCAAATTTCCTATTGTCCCTTAGGAACTTACAACTAGAGAAGTCCCAGACTGACCTTTGTCTTAGACTGAACAATAAAGTACCCAAAGATCTCAGCTTAGATAGATTTAGTAGCTATAATCCAGTCATAAGAACCATTTTGTCTTAGAAGTTTTTCCCACTGTATCATAGTCCTCTCCCAACTAGTCCAGCCACTGGCTGGAAGCCTCCTTCCCTCATCTCCATTGCATTCCATAAGCCTTTCCAAGGTAGTTCATCCCCTTCTTTACTTTGTCTTCTTTGTAAGCCAATCAATTGTTCTTCTTCTGTTTTATTCCCTAGAAGGCTGATGGGAACCAAAGTTCTTCAACTCATTGGAAGCATTTTCCAGCAAACATTGATCCCAGGTTCTCAGATCTTCTCTCATTGTGGTATTTTGCACAACACTGTATGGATTAAAGACTTGTTCTTTCTAAATACTTTGGTGGTTCTGTGTTTGTCAAGCCTGACAATACATATACATATACTTATGTGTTATCACCTCTGCTCCAATGAAATGCATAAACACATGCTATCACATATTACACCAACAGTAAATTATTTAACTTGAAAAGGTTTTAAGATGTCAACTTGGAAAAACAAAGAACCATCAAAGCAATTACAAAAAAATAAGACTTTAATGAGGACAAGGGAGATAGAGTTCTTGTGGGGAGCCATGAATTCTGGGAACCCCAAGTTTGCCCCTGTTCCCTTGGGAAGTTGTAGTCCCAGATTGACCTTTTTTCAGACTAAACAATTAGACCTTAAAGTTCTTAATAATCCCAGGTAAGTGGGTCTAGTAGACAAATGTTACTTATATTTTTTGACTTAGAATTTCCTCCCATTTTATCAGAGTAACCTAGTCCTTATCTTGACCCTATTCTTTTGTATCTGTCATAAATCATTAGTCACTTCATGATAATTCAGTCCCAGACTAATTATTTCCTTATAGACATTGAGAAATCAATCATACTTCCCTGACCTGAGTTCTCCAAAAGGTTTATAAGTCCCCAAGTTATATGGAAAATATAAGTTATACTCCTTGTTACTTGCACTCATTTTTCTCCAGAAGTCTACTATGTCTTATACATTAAAATTATATTCATCTTCCTAACTTGTTTCTTAATTATTTTATAATTAGATTCATTTTTTTAAAAAGTATAAAAATAAGAAATGGAATAGTCTGCCATTTGTGGTATATAAACTTACTGTTGATATTACTAAATTAAATATAGCAACTTTTTTTTTTAAACCCATACCTTCTGTCTTAGAATCAATACTATGGATTTATTCCAAGGCAGAAGAGCAGTAAGAGTTAGACAATGGGTGTTAAGTAATTTGCACAGGGTCATACAGCTAGGAAATGTCTGAGACCACATTTGAATCTAATACTTTTTGTCTCTAGGCCTGATTCTCAATCCATTGAGCCACCCAGCTACCCCCAATATAGCAACTTTTGACAAAATTTTTCTTTGATTATGTTAATGGGCATCCCAATACTAGGTCAACAATTTTTGTCACTAGTAAGGCTGTAGCAGCTACACCTCTAAGGCATGGTGGTGCTCCTGATACTACTGGGTCCAGTTGGGCAGATTAATAAGCAATTGGGTGCTGAGAAGGTCCCAAAGTCTGAGTTAAAACACCTGAAGCTACGCCTCTTCGCTCATGTACTTACAAAGTAAATGGCTTGTTGTAATCTGGGATGCCTAGAGCAGGGGCAGACAGGATAGCCTGTTTTAGATCTGATAGAGTTGACAGGTATTCTGGTTTGAATTTGAGGGTTTCAGGGACTGAATGAATCCCTTGTTAGTGCTATAAGGGGTTTAGTAATTTCCCCATAGAAGGAATCCATTGACTACAACTGTTGCTCCCAAAATTGCTCTCAAATGTTTCTTAGTGGTAGGATTGCTTAAATTTTGAATATTCTCAATTCATTTGGGAGAGATAAAGCATCAGGATGAACCCCAAATATTCTACTTTAGGGAGGCACCACTGAAACTTATCCTTCCAGATCTTATGCCCTCTTTTGTGCAATTCCAAAAGAAGGTGTTTGCTATCTTCCTGACATGCTTCCGCATCTGTTGAAGCCAATAGTAGACCGTCTACGTATTTGATTAATTTGCTGTTTCTAAATTTTATATCATCTGTATCTTGACTCAAAACTTGCACAAATAAGCTCGGGTTGTCTATGAAACCTTGTGGCAAATGACTCGAGTAGTATTTACAGCCCTGCCAGGTAAAAGCAAAGATATGCCTGGAGTTCACATGTATGGGTATGGAAAAAAAAAGGCTGAGCACAAGTCTACTACTGTAAAGTATGTAGATGTGCTAGGAATAGAAGGAATAATAGTATTGATGTTGGAAACTATGGAGTGTCTCTTTATGATGTGATTGTTCACAACCCTCAAATCCTACACGAATCTATAGAGGTGTTTGCCATTGGGCCTTCTTTTTGGTTTTTTAACAGGCAGCATGGACATGTTTTATTCAGATTTATAAGGGATTATTATTCCCTGTGCAATTAATCAGTTGAGGGGGTAATTCCCTCAATTGCCTCTTTTGAGAGGGGATACTGAGGAATGGAAGGAGATGGGCTAGATTTAGTTTTTATCTGCACAGGAACAGCCGAATTAAGTAAGCCTACATCGGAAGAAGATGTAGCCCAAAGAGACTCTGGTATATCTTCAGTTATTGCAAAGGTAGGATGTTCTTTTTCCTCCTGACTCCCTGAGAGAATTACAGGGAATAAATTTAAAGATTCCTCCAGTACTTCCAATGATAAGGAACCATCTCGGGGGGGCATGGCAAGTTATTGTGGCTCTGAGTTTGCACAGAAGGTCCCTCCCCAGCATATTTAAAAGGGAGTCAGGTATCTAAAGGAAGGAATGTTGTACCTCTAGGGGTCCTAGAGACACCATTCTGGGGGAAGTCTTTTAACTCTTTGGGATATTCCTGATACTCCCATTACCTTCTCTGAGTCAACAGAATAACATTGTAAATCAGGTGTTCTCTTTAATACAGACTAGGAAACTCTAGTGTCTAATAGACAATCATAATATATGTTACCCACCTTTAGAGTAATATGGGGTTCATTAGTATGGGGGGTAGTGGTTAGGGACAATGGGTAGTAGGACATCAGGGTCCGGAAAATTAAAGGTTTTATCCTCTGATTCTTGTGCCCCAGCCCCCTTCCCCCCAACCCACACACACACCTTCATTGTGTTTGGGAAGTTCCTTGAGCACCCCCCTGAAGGGCATCCCCCTGAGGGGCATTAGCCCCTGGAGACCATTTTCCATTTTCCCTGGAGACCAATCATTTAGATTTAAGTCAAAAATTATCTTACAAAATTTTAAATTTGCCATATCTCAAAGTTCAATGTGGATTTTCTGGTACAGCATGTGGTCTTTGAAGACATGTTCATGATGCCTGCTAGATTCTGTGAGGTAGTCCCATATTCAAAATTAGACCCAAATTCAAGGCAAAGCTCAGAACAATAACATAGTCCCCCCTGAGGAAAATAATAATACATTCTCCCTTTGAGGAAATACAGGAATACATGTAGGAATTACACAGGGATACATGATTGAGTCATGAGGCATGTGAATCAAGTATAAAAAACATCAAAAAAGTCAAAGTACTTAAAACAATAACCTCTGAATGAAATATAGAATATAAAAAGAAACCTTGAAAAAAATTCTGGGAAGAAAGGAAAAAGGAAAAAAAAAATCACAAGTCACAAGTTCTTATAGTAATCCATGTCCCAGAAGTGTGCAAAAACAATCAGTCACTAACCCAATTTAGCATCCCAGGCTATAATAACTTGTCACATCATGAAAGATAATAGAAAAAGAGACGATCTCAAGGCAAATGGGAAATAGGATATCCTGATTTAATCTTTTCTTTTCTTTTTCAGGATAATGCAGCCAGAACAATTGACATTACATGCTTTATATAGATTGTGGTACAAAGGAAGTCCAGCATTTAAAACATGTTACACAGTTGCAACCTCAGGGCTCACAAATGATCAAGTCGTTGTGCTTTTTGTGCATAATGTCATCAATCCCCTTAGGATTGGCTTGGTTTCTTTTATCTCTCTATGCTAGATTGGCACTTTGGAAGTCAAGCTCTGTACTCCTTTGTGGTCTGTTTCTCCTTTGATTAGACATAGTTATCAAGGAAAAGTCTCAGAATTGTGGGTTTTTAAATTAATAATAAATAAGTATTATATTTAATAAAGTTTTATTAATAATATCTAAAACAAAAGAACTACCTGATTTCAGCCTGGTGGCAGGTTCAATAAAGGACAAGGGAGGGGTTACAACCACTTAAATATAATCACACAAAATGTGGGGACACAGGAAAAATGTCATTTATACATATCACCCTCTGTGATCCTATTGGAAAAACAGTGTCCCTAAAAGGATCATGGGAACATAATCAACTTAAAAATTGCAGTAATTTGTGGATAAGAGGGAAAAAAATAACAAAATCAATTATTACTACATTGACAAAAAACCAATTTGGGGGCAGTCCCCTCTGGCATGAGAGTATACATTCAAAATAAAGACATTTCAAATGCCCATAGTTCAGTTCACATCCCAAAATTCACTATGGATCTTTTCGTGCAGCATGTGGTCTCTGCAGGCATCTATCTTCATGGTGTATTCTAAAATTGCCCAAATTTAAATCAAAGTCCACAACAATAACTTGGCCTCCCAGAAGTGATTAATAATAACAAACACAGGGATCACTCAGGGATACATGGCTGTGTTATGAGATATATGAATCAATTTACAAAAGAAAATTAAAAACATGAAAAATCCAAATAAAAGAAAAAAATAACTTGTGGATGAAATACAAAATGCAAAAGTCTTTTGTCTAAAAAAGTCTCAGTAAAGGAAAAACAAATCTATAGAAATTTCTTGAATCAGGACCCAATTAAAATGATTTAATCAATTATGCATTTACCCAATTGGTAGACAGGGCTATAGAAAGTTTGCCACACAATGAAAGAGAGAAAAGGGACTAGATTATATGAGCCAGGTAGGAGCCAAATTTGAGATACTTGGTGGAATATGGGACAAGGAAAACCTGCCTTTAACACATGTTAAACAGCCACAACCTCTAACCCCAAACAAGTTCTAGTCCTCTTCTCTTGGCTCAAAATTATTTCAATCCCACCAGGATTGGTTGGTCGCTTTGACCTTGTGCTCGATTGGCACTATGCCGTTTAGCTTTGTTCTTCTTTGGCACTGTGCAATGGCTCTTTTTCTATTCTCTTGTCTTGAAATCAGAAAGAATCATTAAGCAAAGTCCCATATTTTTTTAAACAATCAAGGGTATCATTTTTATAGTCTAAAGCTTTTTTTGGTATGAATATTAGAACAAATTTTATTTAAAACTTATATAATGGCAAAGAAAAAAAAATAAAGAAAAATCTTCTCAATACTGTTGATTTGCTTCAAAAACAAAAAGGAGAGAAAAATGAAACAGATACTATATTGCACCTGTAATAAAAAATCAAAGTTTAAAAAAGTTTAAAAAATAAAATATATAGCTTAAAATCAGTGACACATTATGTCAGCCATGTGCAAGTACAAAATAATTTTCAGAATAAAACAGTAACACAGTAGATAATGTACATTCAAAGAAGTACAAACATCTCCAAAATTCAAAATAGCCCAGTTAATTACAATAGTAAATAAACCTACTATCATATTTCACATAAGTTGCTATATGACATAAAAAATAAAAAAAAAACTATAAACTGATGGATATTTGTCAATTTTTTTACAGATGTAGCAAATCTTTCAACCTTGGCAAACATATTTTTAAACACAGTAAAACTTTTTTGCATCTAGAATATCATCAAGAAATCTAGATTTTTCTGCTGGAAATAAATTAAAATGAAGAGTTTTGCAGGAGCTCTTTTTTCCAGCTTCCTGAGTCATAGAAATGAAATACCTTGGTAGGAACATTTCTTTGTTTCTCTACCTTTAATACAACATTCTTTATAATATATATATATATATATATATATATATATATCATCCATTCAGAAACCATTAGTTATGTAAAATTATTTCTGAAGACCCCTTAAAATTACAATTAAATACTCTTGAAGAATTTAAATTGGAACTTATGAAAAATATGGACACCTTCTGACAAGAAAAGTGAAGTTCAAAGAGAAAATAACAGTTTATAGGACAAGAAATCCCAATTGGAGAAACAGCTAGAAGCCACAAAAAGCAGGATAGACCAAATTGAAAAGGAAATCCAGTCTTTAAAGACCAGAATTAGGCAACTGGAAAACAATGACCTTGAAAAAAGGCAATAATTAATAAAGCAAAGTAAAAAGACTGATAAAATAGAAGAAAATGTAAAATATCTCACTGAGAAGATGACAGATCAGGAAAACAGAGGAAGGAGAGACAATTTGAGAATTATTGGCCTACCTGAAAAGCCAAAAATAAACAGAAATCTTGACATCATACTACAAGAAATCATCCAAGAAAACTGTCCTGATGTTCTAGAACAAGGGGGCAAAATATACATTGAAAGAGTTCATAGAACACCCTCTACACTAAATCCTCAAAAGACAACTCCCAGGATTGTAATTGCCAAATTCCAGAGCTTTCAAGCTAAGGAGAAAATTCTACATGAAGCCAACAATAGACAATTCATATACCAAGGAGAGCCAATCAGCATCATACAAGATCTGGCTGTGTCCACACTAAAGGACCACAAGGCCTGGAACATGATATTCAGAAAGGCAAGAGAATTGGGTCTTCAAACAAGGATCACCTATTCATCAAAACTGACTATATTTTCCAGGGAAAAGTTTGGGAATTCAACAAAATAGATTCCCAAGTATTTTTTTTAAAAGATGAGAACTAAGTGGAAAGTTTGATATCCAAACACAAAGATCAAGAGAAACATGGAAAGGTAAATAAGAAAGAGAGGGACAAGGGGAAAACTTTTATTTATTCAAACTTTCTTCTTTAAGGGCTACAATTAGATCAAATTATATATATATATATATATATATATATATATATATATATATATATATATATCACTGAGAAGATGACAGATCAGGAAAACAGAGGAAGGAGAGACAATTTGAGAATTATTGGCCTACCTGAAAAGCCAAAAATAAACAGAAATCTTGACATCATACTACAAGAAATCATCCAAGAAAATTGTCCTGATGTTCTAGAACAAGGGGGCAAAATATACATATATATATATATATATATATATATATATATATATATATATATATATATATATATATATATATATATATATATATATATATATGGGTAAAATTGTATTTGTAACTCTCAAAATTATATTCACTATTACAGTAATTAGATGAATCATTCACAGGAAGAGATTAGGGTAAAAAAATCTTTTTTTTTACTGAATTAGAAAAAAAAAACATAACAAAGTTCATTTGGAAGAACAAAAGATCAAGGATATCCAGGGAAATCATGAAAAAATGATAAGGAAGGTGGCTCTGCAGTACCAGATCTCAAACTATACTATAAATCAGTGGTCATCAATACAATATGGAACTGGCTAAGAGAAAGAAAGGAGAATCAGTGGAATAGACTTGGGGTAAGTGACTAAATTCCAAAATTAATTAATAAAGTAAATGGAAGTTATGGTACTTTATTTAAAATACCTACCATAATAGTAATATATTAAGGAATGAGAGAGAAAGACAAAATTCTGGCTTCTTCTGATATCCGTTAGAATTTCTAAGCCCCAGCCAGGGCAAGAGAAAAGCTAATCCACTAAGTCAGTCTTTCACTCACCAAGAGTTACAGTCTAAAGAGAATTCTGAGTGTCTGTCTTCCAGTCTCCCCAAGGTCAGTCTTCCAGTCTCTCCTCTGAGTCAGTGTCCAAATGTACTCATGTCTGAATGTCCGAATGTCCAAGTGTCCATCTTCCCTTCAGCTCCAAGTGACTGATCCTTAACTTCAGGCCCAGGTGACTCAATGTCTTTCTTACATCTTTTTTTCCTCTATTTAAAGAGCTTTTTCTCTTGTGTCTCTTCCCCTAAGTTTTGGGAGCTACTAACCAGGTAACCCTGGTATTGCCCAGAGACCAAAAAGTTTCAATCTTCCACCTTCTCCAAAACTGTTATCCTGCAAAGCAGATCTACTCTTGATCAGGAAAATAGAAACCCTCTTCAGATGGCTTTCAGATTTTTCTCTTCCCTTTACCAGCCAAGAGTAAAGTCTCTGATGTTTGTCTCCAATAGCATCCAGGGTGAGAGCAAGCTCACTAACCAAAGCCCAGTGAGTGAGTGACCCAGTCTGACTGTGACCCAGTCAGTCAGAGGACTTCACCAACTGACAGAATGTTTTCTTGTGTTCGTCCTTCCAAATTCTGGTTTCACAAATTACTCTCTACCTTGCTTGTACCCTTAGAGATCTATATCAAACATCTTATTTTAATTAGTATCTTAATCAATATTCTAATTTTCTTAGTACAGTTTGTATAAGGCCATGTTGGCAAAGGCATGGCACAAGTGCCAGGAAGGTGTAGCGGGAGTTGCTCCATTCCCCCTATTCATAGTGCCTGAGGACAATTTTCACATGTCCCACCCCTCCAGCCAAATGCAAGCACTTCCTTCCTCTATTCTTTGGGGTAATGAGAGGGGCTCACAGTCAGCTTGAAGTTGTAGTTTGGGCATGTGATCTTGGAAAGGTTCACCAATGCTAGTATAAAGCAAAACATTCTATAAAGACTGAAATATCATTAACTTATCTTACTTCTCCCTCCTTGTATGACCAAGGCATCCAAGCTGCCTTCAGTCAAGTCTTTGATAAAAATGTTATACAGCACAGTGTCAAACATGCATGACAAATAATTCCTGAGACAGTTCCTCCAAGGTAAAAAGAAACCCTTTTCATCGCATCCCATGAGGACATGCAAAATAATGATACCCTTTTCAGGGAATGGATTTCTTCCCTATATAGTGATTTATTCTATAGTTATTTTACTTTTTGATTTACAGACTTCAATTGTTTTTGGCTTCTGGGCAGCTTCTTGAAAGCAGATAGTTTTTAACATTCCATGTAACCTCAGTGTTTAGTCGAGGGTATGATGAGAAGTAAGCACTTTATAAATGTTTACTTAAATTCATTTATAAAATGAGGATGACAAAATAGATATCTTCTGAAGCCCCTTCAACCTATAATTTTATGATTATATGAGCTTGTTTTACATAATTCATTTGGAAGATGATACTCTCAATGAGAAAAATTCTTCTCTATTAATGAAATTCTGTGCCGTATCTGCAACTTATTTTTATAGAGAATAATCTGCTAAACACCTGAGAGGTAAAATAATTTGCCGAAGGACACACAGTAAATTGGTTTCATATTACAGAAAATCATTTGTCAAAGGAATATCCTCACTGGGAGTTGCTTATATCAATGAAATTGCAAAGCTACTAAAAAGAAAGAAAAAAAAGCATAATGGATAATTATAGTACTGAATTCAGATAGATTATTTTTTACTCAAAAATATTTTATTTTCCCAGTTACATATAACAATTTTTATCATATGTTTTCTGAAATTATAAAAATCCAAATTATTTTACTCCATCCTTTCCTTCCTCCCCCTCAGAGATGCTAAGCAATTTGATCTTGATTTATCGATGTATTTTCATGCAAAACATACTTCTATATTGGTCATCATTGTAAAAAAAATACTCAAATAAAATCAAAACCCTAAAATAATTCTGTAAATAAACTAATGTGAAAGATGTTTTGCTCTACATATGAATCCAACAGTTCTTCCTCTAGAGGTGGATAACATTATTTGTCACAAGTCTTTCAGAATTTTCCTTGATCATTGTACTACTGAGAGTAACTAAGTCTCACAGTTAATCATTGCTATTACTGTTTACAGTGTTCTCATGCTTATTTCACTCATCATTTCTTATAACACAATAGTATTCCATCACCAACATATACCACAATTTGTCCAGATATTCTCCAGTTGACAAATATCCCCTCAATTAGAAAAAAAAAAGTAGTTATAAATATTTTTGAAAAATAGATGCCTTTCCCTTTATTATTATTATTTTTTAGGTCTCTTTTGTATATAGAACCAAGAGTGGCATTACAGGATCAAAGGATATGCAGTTTCATAAACCTTTGCCCATAGTTCCAAAGCCCCCCCCAACCCCCCAGAATGGTTGGATCAGTTCAAAACTCCACCAAAAATGCATGTGTTCCAATTTTGATACATGTCCTCCAACAATTATCATTTTTGTTTACTGTCATGTTGGTCAATATGATAGGTGTGAGGTGCCATATCAATGTTGTTTTCATTTGTATTTCTCTAATCAGGAGCTAATGGTTTAGAATATTTAAAAAAAATATTGATAGCATTGCTTTATTAGAAAAGTACTTCTTTATATTCCTTGACTACTTGTCTATTGGGAATAATATTCTCATCAATTTGACTTAATTCTTTTATAAATTTGCTAGATCAATTATTCGATGTCACCCTAATTGATTTATGGTATCATCCTTTGTATCTAAATCATATACCCATTGTGACCCCATCTTGATATAGAGTGTGAGATATTGGTCTGTACCTAATTTCTTACATACTCTTTTCCAGTTTTCCCAGTTGATTTTGTTAAATAGTGAATTCTTTCCCAAAAGTTGAAGCTTTTTGATTTATCGAACACTAGGTTGACAAGGACATTTACCCATTCTAACATATTCTATTTATCTGCCATTCTATTTACTAGCCAGAAGCAGACTGTTTTAATTATCCCTGATTTATAGGATAGTTTGAGATCTGGTGCTGCTAGGTTACCTTCCTTCACTTTTTTTCCCATTAATGCCCTTGATATTTTTGTTCTTTTATTCTTCCAGATGAATTTTGTAATCATGTTTATCTAGTTTTCTAAAATAATTATTTGTCAGTTGAATTGGTATGACACTGAAGAAGTAAATTAATTTAGGTAGAATTTTAATTTTTATTATATTAGCTTAGCCTATCGATGAGCAATTAATATTTTTCAAATTGTATATATCTGACTTTATTTGTGTGAAAAATATTTTGTAAATGTGTTCATAACATGTTTGTGTTTGTCTTAGTAGGTAAGTTCCTGTTTATTTTTTATTGCCTATTTTATTATATATTGTCTATGTTAAATTGGATTTCTCTATCTCTTGCTGCTGGATTTTGTTAGTAATATATAAAATGCTGATGACTTATGTAGGTTTATTTAATATACTGCAACTTTGCTAAAGTTATTAATATTTCAACTAGTTTTTCAGTTGATTCTCTAGAATGCTCTAATGCTACCACTACATCATCCACAAAAAATGATAGTTTAATTTCATCATTGATTACTTAATTCCTTCAATATATTTTCATTTTCTTATTGCTCAAGCTAGAATTTGCATTACAATGTTAAATAATAGTGGTGATAATGGGCATCCTTGCTTCACCTATAATAATATTGGGAAGGTTTCTAAATTATCCACTTGGCAGATAACTCTTGCTGATGATTTTAGGTATATCCTACTTATAATTTTAGGCAATGGTCAATTACTCTTATGTGCTTTAGTGTTTTTTAATAGGAATGGGTGTTAATTTTGTTTAAGGTTTTTTTTTAGCATCTATTGAAATAATTATGCAATTTCTGTTAGTTTGGTTATCACTACAGTCAGTTATGCTGACTTAGAATTTTCTTTCTCTTTTTACTTTTCTTGGACTAGGTAATAAGACCATATTTGTGTGATAAAATAATAATGGCAGTATTTTTTCTCCATCTATTTTCTCAAATACTTTAAGTAGTATTAGGATTAATTGTACTTTCAATGTTTGATAGAATTCACTTGTAAATCCACCTGGTTCTAGGGAATATTTCCTTAGGGCATTTATTGATGGTCTGTTCAACTTCTTTTTCTGAGATGGAAAAAAACTTAAAAGTTTTGAGTATTAGAGCAATTAGAAAGAGTATACATAGACAAAGGATATAGGAGTAACCTGTTTAGGATGGCATTTTTTAAACATTATTTTATTTGGTCATTTCCAAACATTATTCATTGGAAACAAAAAATAATTTTCTTTTCCTCCCCCCCCCCCACTTCTCCCATAGCCAGCGCATGATTCCACTGGGTATTACATGTGTTCTTGACTTGAACCCATTTCCGTGTTGTTGGTATTTGCTCTAGAGTGTTCATTTAGAGTCTCTCCTCAGTCATATCCCCTCCACACCTGTAGTCAAGCAGTTGCTTTTCTTCCATGATTTTACTCTCACAGTTTATCCTCTGCTTGTGGATAGTGTTTTTCAGATCCCTGCAGATTGTTCAGGGACATTGCATTGTCCCTAGTAGAGGAGTCCATTACCTTCTATTGTACCACAGTGTATCAGTCTCTGTGTACAATGTTTTCCTGGTTCTGCTCCTTTCCCTCTGCATCACTTCCTGGAGGTTATTCCAGTCTCCATGGAATTCCTCCACTTTATTATTCCTTTTAGCACAATAGTACTCCATCACCAACATATACCACAATTTGTTTAGCCATTCCCCAATTGAAGGGCATCCCCTCGTTTTCCAATTTTTGGCCACCACTAAGAGTGCAAGTATGATTATTCTTGTACTAGTTTTTTTTTTCCTTATTATCTTTTTGGGGTACAAACCCAGCAGTGCTATGGCTGGATCAAAGGGGAGACAGTCTTTTATCGCCCTTTGGGCATAGTTCCAAATTGCCCTCCAGAATGTTTGGATCAATTCACAACTCCACCAGCAATGAATTAGTGTACCTACTTTGCCGCAGTCTGCTAGGTGTGAGGTGATACTTCAAAGTTGCTTTGATTTGCATCTCTCTGATTATAAGAGATGTAGAGCACTTTTTCATGTGCTTATTAATAGTTTTGATTTCTTTGGCTGAGAACTGCCTTTTCATGTCCCTTGCCCATTTATCAATTGGAGAATGGCTTGATTTTTTTTATAATTGATTTAGCTCTTTGTAAATTTGAGTAATTAAACCTTTGTCAGAGGTTTTTATGAAGATTGCTTCCCAATTTGTTGCTTTCCTTCTGATTTTAGTTACATTGGTTTTGTTTGTACAAAATCTTTTTAATTTGATGTATTCTGAATTATTTATTTTGCATTTTGTGACTAGGATGGCATTTTAAGCAAAACAATATATCAAGGGTTAAAAAAAGAGAATCACACTGAATAAAAAGAGAATAGGTAGAATATGGAAAAAAATATTTCACCTAAAGAAGTTTACAAAAATATTATAGTGTAAGGAGGGATAAGACTTGCAAGGGGAAATACTTAAACCTTACTCTCTTTAGAATTATTTCAAGAGATGGAATACCATCCATATGCATTTGGGAATAGAATCCAATTTTCCTCTATAAATAATTAGAAGAGAAATAAGTCAAAAGGAAGAAAGAAAGTGGGGAGAAATATGTGTGTTTGAATGTATGTATGCGTGTATAGATGATAATTAAAAGAAAATCCTTATGAGGAGGGACAGATTGAAAGGAGAGAGCAAGAGCAAGATCAAAAGGAGAAAATAAGATGGAGGGAAATAAACAGTTGGTAATTATAAGTGTGATTGTGAATGAGATGAATTCACCCTTAAAATGGAAGTGGATTGCAGAATAGATAAAACCCAGAATTCTAGTATATTTTGTTCATAAGAAACACATTTGAGGCAGAAAAAACACACAAAATAAATGTAGAAGGGTGGATAAAAATTAATTGTGCTTCATCTGAAGTAGTAAAAATCAGGAGCATCAATTAATATCTCAGACAAAGATTAGGAAAAGATAGATCAAATTACAAGAGAAAGGGAAAGAAATTACATTTTAATAAAAGGTGTCATAAAAATGTTGTGTCAATACTAAACATATACTCATTATATGTTATTGCTTCCAAATTTTTAAGTTTATTTGTTTACTTAATTAATTTAGAACATTTTTCCATAGTTATATGAATCATGTTCTTTTCCTCCTCTCCTCCTACCCCCCTTCTTAGCCAATGAGCAATTCTACTGGGTTTAACATGTGTCATTGATCAAGTCCTAATCTCTAAATTTTTAAAGGAAAACTTAAATGAGCTTTAGGAGAAAATAGACAGCAAAATTATGCTATTAGAGGACCTAAACTTTCCTCCATCAGATCTAGATAAAATGAACAACAAAAGCAGAAATAAGTGAAGAAAGTGAATTAAGTTGTTTTTCAAAGTAATATTTTATAGTTATCTCAAGAAAACTGAATGAGATAGAAAGGATTGTATTTTCTCAGCAGTAAATTGTGTCTACCAAAAAATGACAATGTTAGGACATAGAAACTTCATAACAAAATATAGAGAAGCAAAGAAAAGTGCATAATTTTTATATCATAATGCACAGAATCAATAAGGTCTATGCAACTATAAATCCAAATTAATTAGAAACTAAATAATCTAATTCTAAAAAGAAGTGGGTCAGAGAACAAATTATAGAAACCATCAATAATTTTATGAAAGTGAATGGCAATGAGGGCATAACCTATCCAAATTTATGTGATACACCCAATATAATAATTAGGGAAAAATTTATGTGTTTAATGCTTAAATTAGTAAAATAGAGTAAAGAGCAGATCAATGAATTGGACATTCAACTAGGAAAATAGCTAGAAAAGAAACAAACTAAAAATATCCAATTAAACCCTTAATTTGAAATCCTAAAAATTCAGAGAGAAATTAATAAAAATGAAATTAAAATAACCACTGAACTAATAAATTAGCCTAGGAATTAGTTTTTACTAAAGAAAATAAATCAGAACATTGCTTAATTTGATTTAATAAGAGGCAAGAAGAAAATCAAATTACCAGTATCCAAAATGGAAAAGGTGAATTCAACACAAGGGAAGAGGAAATTAAAACAATCATTAGAAAATATTTTCCCAATTATATGCTAATAAATCTAATCATATGAGTAAAATAGATGAATATTAAGAAAAATATAAATTGCCCAGAAGAAATAGAATACTTAATCCCATTTCAGAAAAAAAATTGAGCAAGCCATCAATGAATTTTGTATTAAAAAATTTCTAAGGCCAAATGAATTCATAAGCAAATTCTATCAAAGATTTGAAGAACAGTTCATCTGAATGCTATATAAACTATTTGGGATTATAGGCAAAAAAGGACTAAAATTATTTGAATTATGCAAATAAGGTGACATTAACTAAACCAACAAGAACAAAAACAAAGAAAGACAATTCTATGCCAATTTCATTAATGAATATAGATGCAAAATATTAAATAAAATACCAGTAGGGAGACTATAGCAATATATCACAAGGATAATTCATTATTACAAGGTGTCATTTATACCAGGAATGGTGAAATAGTTTAATATTGGTAAAGTTGTCAGCATAATTGACCATATCATTAACCAAAGTAACAGAAAACACATGATTATCTCAAATTAAAAAAAAAAACCTTTGAAAAAATATAACACCCATTCCTATTAAAAACACTAGAAAGCATAGAAATGAATTGATCATTAAAAAATTATATGTACTATTTGTCTAAAACTATCAAGGATTACTTTCAAAGAAGATATTTTGGAATATTTCCCAATAAGATGATAATTGAAGCAAAGATCAGCTACTATTATTTAAAATTATACTAGAAATGCTAGCTTTAGCAAAATTATGCAATTTTTTATATTTTCATTTCATGATTAGTTTTATATGAATATTCTCTTAGAACAATGTCCAATATGGAAGTAAGTTTCATGATAATATGTGTATAACCCAAATAAAATTGCTTACCATCCCTGTGAAGGGGGAGAAAATGGAGGGAATAAGACAGTTTGGCTCTTCAAATTTGGGTAACTTTATGTTGAAAAATGTATTTCCTATAATTCAGAAAATATATTTTTTTCAGTTAGTTCTATTTGGGTTGTGCCAAATTTGCTATGTCTACTAGATATCCAGTTCAAAAAGTCCAGTTTTGGACAAGCAATTCCACTAGGTTACAGAGAGTCAGAGAAAGAGACATATATTAAAGAAAAATACAAAGACATACAGAAACATCATACAGGGACAGAAATAAAGAGAGTTCAAAAGGTACAAACATAGAGAGAGGCAGAGAGATAGAGAGTTAAATAGACACACAGGGAGTCAGAGAGCTATAAGGAAAAATAAAAGGGCATTAGGATCAAAGAAAAAGTCTTGAGAAAAATGAACATTTAAAAATTAAGATGTGAATAAAGACCAAACCTAAAAAAAATCAGGCTGCTAAGAAGACAACCAAATTGGGAAGTATCATAAATATGAAAAAGGAGAAAATACACAAGACAAGAAGATAACTGATGATAACAAAGGTGCCTATAGATCAAAAAGCATAGGAATTGAAAGTTACATTAGAATTGGCAATTAAGTGTTCATTGTTATTTTTAAAAGGAATCCATTGTTAACATTGGTGAGAAAAATATATTAAGTGGAATGAAAAGGCAGCAAGTAAGATTTTCTGAGGGTTTAGATAAGAATTGAATAGAGGAGTTGGTGACACCAATTGAAGTTATTTTTTGTTCTACATAAAGAGTTTACCAGAAAAGACTGGAAGAAGAGGTATAAAGTAATGACTAATAGAGTTTGTTGAATCAGTGGAGGATTTAAATTCTGAGGCAGACCTGGTTGCCTTTATACAAAGCAAAGAAAGAAAGTAGACATGGAAAGAGGAAGATTAGAGAAAGAGGGAATTAGGATGAAAGTGGAGGCAATTTTCAAGAAAAGCAGTGAGGGAATCATGTCATGAAAATACCTAGAGTTTTGCTTTGGCAAGGAGAGCCACCTTTTTGTAAATGATTGGATATAATAAGAAGATGATGAAGATTTATGTTGAGAGATGTGAGATAAGAGGGATCTTGGGCATTTCGTATGTGTGTGTGTGTGTGTGAGTGCATGTGTGTGTTTGAAGTATGACTTGAGGTGTAAAAATTAAATTAGTCTCTAGTAATAAAAGTATTATATTTTGAGGTTTATTAAAGACTATTAGAAATCAAGGAATAAGGAAAATACAAAATAGAAAAACCACATGCCAAGGGCTTATTAGCCCATTGACTGTTTACTTACTACACATTGCAATGCAGAGTAGAGGAAGAGGCTGACAGACAGTTTAAATACTAATTGTGATCTAACCCAGATGGGGACTCAGGTGAGATTATAGGGAATTCTGGAAAGTACCAAGGACTTCTGGGGATTGAAGTCTGGGTTTCAAATCTCCATTTTTACAGAGGTCCTCTTTGAAATGTGTTTTAGAAAAATACATTGTAGCCTATTTGGAAAAAAGAAAAGGTCTGTAACAGCCACTAGGAAGAACACAATATAGTACTGATACATTTATGAAATAGGAGCTCAGTTGAGGTTTCATAATAAAACAATATATATTGTAATATACCTAATTAGTTTGGTTATGGGATCTTCTCCATTTCTATTTTGCACCAAATGAGTAGGATCAAAGGAAGTAGATGATAACAATAATCCTTGTTTGGTTTTCAAGAAGGGATTATCATCATATAAAAATGGTGTTAGGCTATGGTACACTCAAATTGAACAGACTTCTCTAATAGCAACAATTCAATGATCAAGGTCAATTCTATTTCTTGTTGGCTCCAGGAGAAGCAAGGGGGGGGGTGGCATAAATCATGTAACCATGGAAAATCTCTAAATTAGTTGAGTAAATAAATAAAATTTTTAGAAAAAAATTAAAAATGCTTCTAAGGATTTTATAGTAAAGGGAATAAGAGAAGTATAGCCAAAGCAAGATTGATTAAATCTGTAAAATTATTGAAAGAACAGAATGGAGGACATGATAAGGATCAAGAATATACATATTTTTCCAAAATATGACTCCTCAATGATAATTGAGATAATGGCTAAAATTATTTCAATTTTATAAAAAATTCTCTATAGCAATGCAAATCATTATTTTCTTTACAATGTAAAAAGGACCTGGAGGTCCTTTTACCATAGAGATGTGTAGGGATTGACCAGCCCACACTGACAGGAAGTAGGAACCATAGAGATAGGAAGTAAGGTAGAAAAAGCGTAGAAAAGGCTGTCATTTGCTGACAGGTAAAGCTTGAAATTTGGCTGGCAGTTGCTGAAAGTTAAGGATAGGAGTTTCAGGGAAGTTGGCTGCTAGGAGTGTGTTGGGTTGGTGGTTGGCATTTAGTTGCTGAAATATAAAGGCAGATCTGAGCTTACTGAAAGAGTATTTTGACTTTAGTTTTTAAAGGGCTTTTTGACCTTTTCTGCATTGGGAGATGGCTGGTCTTCATTGATAGACCTAATTGGGGTTGGATTAAACACTGATTGGGTTGATTAAACTGGATTGGGTTGGAACTTTGTGGGGTGCTTGATATTTATAGGTAAATATAATCCATTTTAGGTAGCAATTTTAGGTAGTTATAGTTATAGGATAACTAGTATAGATATAAGGAAATGTTCATTCTTTACCTCTTTCCTATATTTCTCTCCTTTACTATATTCATTTTATTATCTCTATTTTAATTAAACTAAATTGTTAAATGCTGCTAGAAATTTCCTTTTCTCTGACTTAAAGGGATAATATTAATGTGTCTTATTAAAACTTAAATTATTAAAAGCTGCTATCTTATTTTGTCAGTCCTCTAATTTAACCCTTGCAACAACTTACAATCAAAAAAGCTATCAATGGTAAATAAAAAAGTTAAGTGCTGGAGTCAAACAGTCTTTAAACTTTAGAAACATAACCAAAAACCAAGTTCAGTATCTTGAAGTATGATGTCATGCTACTTCTTTGTACTAATAATATTTTCTGATTTGATATTTATTGTTTATATTTGTAAAATTTTGTTGTGATATGTTTTAGAAGAATGTTGCATAATGAATAGAGATCTGGTCTTAGAATCATGATTACTTGGGGTCAGGTCATACATTTCACATATAATAACTTGTGGCTCTCAACAAAGAAATTAAATTCTCCTTATCTCAGGTAATTTTCAAATATGATAATTCATGTATCTTCATTGATAGAGGAAATTTTATTCTTGGTGCTCTAATACACCAATGGGCTCACAGGTCTGGATAAAGGAAAAAGGAAATTCATTTATCCCTCTATCTACAATTTTTTTATCAGTATTTTTTTTAATGAAACCCACTGTTGTAGTGTCATTGACATGAGAATGATGAATTTGAAATTATAGGAATTAATCTTAAATCTTAACTCTGCTATGTGCTATTTGATGTTGGATAGTGTTTTTTTTTTCTTTTTCCATCTTTATGGGCCTTATTTTACTCATCTTTAAAATAATGGAGTTATATTAGATGTCATCTAATGTGTCTTTTCACTCTCAGAATGACATATTGATGTTGTCATCTAACATTATGTCAACAGATGATATACTGAAGTGTGGTCAATAAAACTATGAAGGCTTCAAGTTGATCATCTAAACATGGAATCTAAAAATAAAAAAAAATAACTAGTGAGAAAAATATATGTAAAGTTCATAATATGGATCAGGGAAAGGAGTAGGAACCATGATGCTACTATTGTTATTTTCACTGTTAACATAAAAATGTTTCTTCACTGGAATGGCATAATAATTTGAAAGAAACAACTATAAGAATGGTAATATTAGAAATCTCACATCATTCAATATCACAATTTACTTGAATGGACAACTAGATGATATATTGAAAGTCTATGAATTTGTAGCTCTCTCTCTTCCTCTATAAATGTGTGTGTCTTTGTGTATAATTTTAGATGCATGGATTAGATAATATTATATTTGAACTTATAGAAAGGAACAGGCTATATTAGTGAATAAAGACAAATTTGTGATGATTAATTTGTCAGGAAGACTGGTAGAACTACTGCAGAGAAATTATGTTACAGAACAATGAGATGAGATTTTTAAATTATGGTTGGAAAGATGATGATTGATATAGTGAAGGAAGGTAGCAAAATAGTATGAATTTATATTTCTCTTTGAGAGTCAGTGTGAAGAGAAGGTCAGTCTTTGACTCAGGTAGAATTGGTTTCAAATCTTACTTCTGACACATGCTGAAAGTACCCTGAACCAATGCAATCATATGACTACTTCAACCCAACAAAAATAATATGAAAACTTCAGTGTGTATGATTTATGTATAATTTTTATATCCATGATACCTCTGTGAATTTAGCAATATGAGTTAATATCTCCATTGTGCTTTAATGTTTAAATAGTCATTTTCCTTCATAAGGCAGATATAACAAACATTTGTATTCTCATTTTGCAGATATAGAAACTGCAGTTGTCCATGCTCACATACTAAGTATCAAGATCATAACACAAACCAAATCTGAGGATTTTTTTAGAGATCCCTTCACATATAGAACAGAGACTTCCATTGTTATATTTCTTCTATCTGAGGATTTCAAGGATTTATCAGCATGAAATGTTCTCTTCTTCAATTCAAATTTGCATATCCTATTTAAATTAGGAAATAATTTTGAAATGTGGTTTTGTTTCCCCTCCCCCAAACATATATAAATGCATAACAGCAAAGCAACAACAGAACAGCAATAGGGATTTATTAATGAGCTATTTTAAAATTATGTTTGAAAGTGTCAGAAATAGTTCTATATTTATTAGTAGTTTGCTTATATGCTATATGTATATGTATCTATATGTCTGTGTATTTATGTAAAGGCACAAACTAGATATCAATTGTCAAAATAACATTATACTAGGAATACATAAATTTTTCCAATACAGGCAACTGGCTAGAACTTGAGTGTTGAAGGCCTGACTGGAAAATTAATTATTAACTTCATAGTACAATGATTAAAATAGATTATGACTAAGAAATTTTTCCATTTCATGGATGAAAAAGTTGAGACCTGGAAAAGTGAAATAAATTCCTTTAAATTCAACAATAATAGCAAGCCAAAGACTTCAAACCAGGCAAGCTGGTAGAATTGAAAAAAAAAAAAGAATCAATGTGAATCATGGAAGCATGGAAAAATATTCTAAATTAATTAAATAAGTAAATTTAATTTTTTTTTAATTCACTTTATTCATTATCAGTGGTCTTGGGTTTAAATTTCATTTCAAACACTCAGTATGTATAAATTAATTGACTTACAAATGTTTCTTCAAAAGGAAAATGAAATGATTACTCAATATTGCCTTTAAAATGATTTTTAACTCTATATGTATGAATATAGCACAAAGTATATATTCAACAACACTTGTTGGTTTGATTGATCCTATGATGTTCTGCCTACTTTCCTGTCTCCTTTTTTTTTTCTAGTGCAAGGAAGAGAATCTAAACATTTGCCCCATTCTCTTCTACGGCACTTTCAATTCAATTTTTCTCCAAGAACTTCTAAATGCAGTTTCTCATAGTAATAATTACTGCTCATTCCTGCTTGTTTCATTATTGCAGAATGGACAATCCCACCTTCCTCACTGTTCTTCTTTCCTGGAATTTGTACAGGATGGGAGTTGGAGACATGGGCATTTGATTTTGCCAGATGGGGATTTGTGAGGAGGAAGGTTCATTTTTTAGCTCTTCCCTTTCTAGTTCTCACAACAATAACTAATGGAATTTTAAAAAGCACAGCTGGCGGTTCAATGGATGCTCTAGGAATTAGTCAATAAATAAACAAAATTAGGCACAATAAAAAGTTTATTGCAGATCGTGGACTTTATATATTTGTGTTCTCATCTACAATGTAGCCCTTTTCATCAACTGTGTTGCACTTTATAATTACACAGCCGACATCAGCAGGAAATACACCTTCTGACCTCTATAACAAGCTTAATCATTCAATGATATAAAATTATAATATATCAAAATTCCCGCTCATTGGGTTTCTTTTATTCATACTTTTCCAGAGAAAAGTAGGTTTAGTTCATTCCTTAACATGGAGTACCTCTCTGATGACCCTGACTATTTTGGAACCTAATACTTCCAGACAATATCAACTTAATGAATAATTAGGAACTCTTAGTAGAATGGCAATAGAAATCTGGTTCTCCAAGTTAAACAGTTCTCACAGAAAAATGACCTAAACTTTGATCCCAAATGTTAGCACAGAATCACAATGGGTGAAGACCTCAATAAGCATCTATGATGATCCATTCCAGAAGAGGAAAAACAAAACAAAACCTCAGTATATGCCTGATTAGTACTCATCCAGGCTGCTTAATGACATACAAGCAGAGGAAGCTAACAGTCTCTGGAGGTAACACCTTGTTAAGTGAAGTAGTCCATTATTCTTTTGGACATCTTAAATTCTTTCCAAACCAGGAAATGTAGTCCATTGACTTCACTATTTTTTCCAGCTATACTGTCCAAAGGCTTTAACTTCATGTCATATTTGTAGAGCTGAATTTTTAATTCAAATAGAATACTCTATATTTATTATTACTGAATTTCATCTTATTCTCTTCAAATCCCTATATAGCTTGTTAAGATTATTTGAGCTCCTACTTATAATTTAGTGTTTTAATGATTGTTTCCAAGTTTGAGCCTTCATTGAGTTTGATAAGAGTGGGTTGTGATCAATTCCTTTAGTCCAGAAATTAATAAAAACAATACATGACACATGGTACAAAAACAAGACTCTCTCTCTCTCTCTCTCTCTCTCTGTCTCTGTCCCCCCCTCTCTTTATCTCTGTCTGTCCCTCCCTCTCTCTCTTTATCTCTCTGTCTCTGTTCCTCCCTCTCTCTCTTTATCTCTCTGTCTCTGTCTTCTCTCTCTGTCTCTGTCTCTCTGTCTCTGTCTCATTCTATCAATCTCTCTCTCTCTCTCTCTCTCTCTCTCTCTCTCTCTCTCTCTCTCTCTCTCTCTCTCTCTCTCTCTCTCTCTCTTTCTCCCATATTGAGATATCATAAAGGACTGTTGTTAAGATGTGCCAGACACCTGAGCTATGATCTACATTCAGGCTACAAGAGTATCCCAAGCCAGGTTAAAATATAGTTTGGAAACAGCAAAATAAATAAATAAAAATGTAAAAAAAACATTCATAATCTTAATAGGCTATTTTCTAAGTCAACATTGTCCTTTGGGAACATAGGGAACCTTAGCTATGATAGTGGTTACAATTTCTAATTAAGTTTGAAACTGCTGTTCTAGTCTACTTGTTGACTCCCACTTTACTCATTCCAATGAGTTGTATTGAACTTGTACTTTTTCCTGTGGTGATATTTGTGTTCAACAAGGTCTATTTGGGAGTCTGTTTACTACAGTGAAGTCTGTGACCAGACAAGAATGTGTAGTTATAGGCTCACTTGAAGATTAATTACTAGAATTGCTGTCTCAGTAGCTAGTCATTCAAATAAGCTCAAATGACCCTAGAAAATGTTAGCTGTTTACAAGTCCAAAATTACTACCAACCCCTGCCCATTAGAATCTGAAAGATTCAATTTGAGCAGTAAAGTGATAGCAATCAAGAAATAAAGCAAATACATCACAGAAGACTTGACTTGGTTGCTTAGGAGTATTCCTTTCTACTCTATTTCTAATTTCTATTTCTGCTCTCTCTTCTTCAATATGGATGCCTCAACATCTTTTTGATTAGGATCTCAAAGCCCCACACTCTGCTGGTTGCCATGTTTTTTGTTGTATCTCTAAGTGATTTGTGAATTTCCTCATCCCAAATATGTCATTTAAACCTATATGCAATAGTTAGCATCTGATCTGGAAAATATATATCATCCAGCCTTTATTCATCACCTACTGTGTAGCAGACATCATATTTACTGGGATAAAAATAAAGGCAAAAATACCCCCTATACCAGTGATGGTGAACCTATGGCATGGGTACAAATATGGCACATGGAGAGCTCTCTGTGAGCATACAGCTGCCCTTTCAACCCAATTCCCAGAGTTGCCTACTAGAAAGGCAAAGCAACTCAGACATAGCTGCTCCCCTTCCCCTTTCTACATTTACTGAAAACATTACTCCATTCACCTGCCCCTCCATAAAGAAGCCCAAAGGGAGTACTTGTTTTTAATAACTCGGGAAGATTTTCCTGACATCAAATTTAATTTAACCTTTTATTTTATCTTATTTTTAAACAGTTATTTATTTAACTAATTTAGAAGATTTTTCCATAGTTACATGATTCATGTTCTTTCACTCCCATAAACAAAGAGCAATTCAAGCAGTTTTAAAATGTTTCATTGATCAGGACACATTTTCATATTATTAATATTTGTAACAAAGTGATTATTTAAAGTCTACATCCACAATCATATCCCCATCAAATCATGTGATCAAAGAAATGTTTTGCTTCTGTGTTTCTACTCCCACAGTTCTTTCTCTGGATGTGGACAGCATTCTTTCCCATAGGTCCCTGAGAATTTTCCTGAATCATTGCAATGATGCTAGTAGAGAAGTCCATTACAATTGATTGTACCAAAGTGTATCAGTCTCTGTACAAAATGTTCTCCTGGTTATGCTCATTTTGTTCTGCATCAATTTCTGGAGGTCATTCCTGTTCATACGGAATTCCTCTAGTTCATTATTCCTTTTAGCACAGTAGTATTCCATCACCAACAGATACCACAATTTTTCAATATTTCACTAATTAAAGGGGAACCCCTCATTTTTTGTCACATAAAGAGCACAGCTATAAGTAATTTTGTGCACATATTTTCCTTATTATCCCTTTGGGGTACAAACTCAGCAGTGCTATGGCTGGATCAAAGGGCAGGTAGTCTTTTAGCACCCATTGGGAATAATTCCAAATTGCCCTCCAAAATGGTTAGATCAGTTCACACCTCTACCAGCAATGCATTAGTTTCACATTTTAGCTACATTCCATCCAACATTTATTACTTTCCTTTGCTGCCAAATTAACCAATCTGCTATGTATGAGGTGGCACCTCAGAGTTGTTTTGATTTGCATTTCCCTAATTATAAGTGATTTAGAACACTTTTTAATGTGCTTATTGATAGTCTTGATTTCTTTAACTGAAAATTGCCTGTTCATGTCTCTTGCCCATTTATCAACTGGGGAATGACTTGATATTTTTGTACAATTGATTTAGCTCTTTATAAATTTGAGAAATTAGCCTTTTGTCAGAGATTTTTGTTATATTTTTCTCAATTTTTAAAATTCTTTTGATTTTGTTTTATAGACTCTTGTTCCCTTGTGAAATCATTTGCTTCTAGTTGCCTGATTCTAATTTTTTCTTGTTTTTCACTGAGTTTACATGTAATGGTAAAAACTATCTGCTTTGATTTAATTGATTAACTTAATGTAGAGTCCAGGTAACCTTAACTCATACAGAAATGAAGGAACTGAATCCAGGAAAAAGAAGGCTTTCTTTTTACTCCCAAAGGACACATAGTGGCACTCAAATCTAGAGTTTAGGTCTTTTGGCTCTCATTCTATACTCTTCATAGCATGTTACTAGGTTAGGCTACCCAGGAAAATCTTTCCTGAGCATGGAAAAGATGGATGGATAGTTACACGTTGATGTTGATGATGATAAGTTTGATGACATTGAGATTGATTATTTTGATGATGTTGTTGATGATGTCAATTTTGATGATGATGTCAATGTTGTCAATGATGTTGATGATGTTTTTGTTGTTGATAATGATGATTATGAGGATGATGATTGAATTTGGAGTTGGAAGTTTTCCTTCCACTTGGACCCTTCTGACCCTTCCCACTGTAATGATTAAATTTTTTTAAAAACCATCTCCAACCTCTTTCACCCTTCCCCTCATGTGCTTCTTTATGAAATATAAAATTACTCCATTTTTATTTATTTTCCCATCTCTTTAAGTATTATCCTCTTTTTACTCATAATTTATATATATATATAGTATGTGTGTTTGTGTGTATGTATACATATTTGGCATTTTTTCCTATACAGTTTGTCACTGTTCCCTTTCTGTATAGTTCTTCTAGCTATTCTGATGATAATAACAATTTTTAAGAGCTATCAATATTATCTTTTCTCATAGGAATACAAATCATGTGAACTTATTGAGTCCCTTAAAAAGTTGTTTTTTTTCTCCTTTCTTTATTGCCTTTGTGTGATTCTCTTGAGCTCTGTGTTTGGGCATCAAATGTTCTATTTAAGTCAGGTCTTTATGAATGTTTGGAAGTCTTCCATTATATGAAATGACCATATTTCCCCTGAAATAATATAGTTAACATTGTTGGCTAGATGTTTCTTGATTGTTGATCCAGTTCCCTTGGTTTCTGGAATATCATATCCCATGCCTTCCAGTCCTTCAATGTGGATGTAGCCAGGTCCTGTGTTATCCTAATTCTTGTTGTATGATATCTAAATGGTTTCTTCTTAGCAGCTTATAGTATCTTGTCCTTGTTCTGGTAGTTATTGAATTTGGATATAACATTCCTGGGCATTTACAGTTGGGGATTAAATGGAGTAGGTGATGTGGGGATTCAATCAATCTTCACTTTTCCTTCTTGTTCAAGAATATTGGGGCAGTTTTCTTGGATAATTTCCTGTAGAATAATAATGTCCAGGCTTTTTCTTTTGTCATAACTTTCTGGTAGTCCAATAATTCTTAAATTGTCTCTTCTGGATGGATTTTCCAGATCTATAGTTTTATCAATGAACTGTTTCATATTTTCCTTAATTTTTCCATTCTTTTTATTTGTTTTTATAGAATATTTCTGCCTTGTGAAGTTACTTGCTTTTAGTTGTTGGACTTTAAGTTTTAAAGGCTTAATTTCATCCCTAGATTCATCTTTTTTTTTGGACTATTATAGGCTGATGTAATATTAATGAGCTCTGAGGTCAGATCATCCCTGGTGGCACAGAAGCTGAAGGTGTAGGTGAAGGTGTGGAGAATGAATGGAGCTATGCTTCCAATCATGTTATCAATTTATTCTGTCAGTATTGAAGTATTGACCCTGGGATCCGAATAAGCAGTAATTTTAATGTGGCTCTTAGAGCAGTTGGTGGTGCAGGGTATTGGAGATTGAGCTTCCCTGCCCTCTGTAGGCTTCTTATTTGCCATATTAATAGACTAGATTAAGCCTGGTCCAAGTTGATCTCCTGAGCGTAATGGGCCTTGATGCCAAAATTGATAGAAGCAGAGGTCCAAGATGGAGAATAGTGACTGCAACTAGGGTGCCTTCCCCTCCATGGCTCTCCTCCAGCTTCCCCACTGACAACTATGTTTAGAGCCCTGAACCTGGCACATCTCTGGTAGCAAGGTATTCCCTCTTATCTGGAAATTCCAGCAACCACTGGAGACTCTGCTGTAGGTGGGAAAGGGAGCCTTAGACCTTCCTTCTTCCTTTTCCTTAAACTTGAGAATTCAGATTTCTCTGAATACCTTTTAAGTTGAATTGAGGAGGAGGGACCCTGGCTCTGCCCTGTTGTTATATTTGGTTTTATGTCCCCTTAAAGCATTTTGTTTTTGAGTGGGGTAGAAGAGTTTTCACAGAGTTCTTGATTTTTGCTGCCTCTAAGTGGCCATCTTAACTCCACCTCCTCTTGATTCTAATTTTTAAAAGACTGAATTTTATCCCCATCTTTTTGATCATCCTTTTCATGTTGGACTATTTTTCTTTGTGGTCACCTTTAACTTTCTTTGCCTCATTTTCAAGCTGGTCAATTCTGACTTTCAGAACACTATTTTCTTGTTTAGCTCATGTGCCTCTATTTCCAGATGACCTATTTTGCTTTTAAAGTTCTTTTCCCAATTGTCTTAAGCTTCTCTTAATTGTTTTTTGAATTTTGTTTTGAGTTCTTCCAAAGCCTGAGTCCAAGTCACTGGAATTTCTGCATTTTTTCTTGGTGTTCCTTGGACATCCTCTGTTCCATTTACTCTTTGTTCATTATCTGGTGAAAGGATAATTTTAGTGGTGTGACCTAAACTATATTAATTATTGGTGGCCATGGATATCCCAAATAAGAAAAAAAAATAACCCAAGTCAATCTGGAAATTTATGGTTATTTAATTAATATAGTGGAAAGAAATTTAAGAAGGGAGCAAGAAAGGGTATAGGATTTCTCCCACCTGTCTTGTGCCATGCAGGAAGATTAGAGGATGTAGAAGGTAAGGTTTGGAGAGTAAAAGAGGAAGGTATCAGCCTGAACTCCAAGAGGAATCAGCCAAGATGCTTGAACCTGAATTAGCTTAAGGGCAAACTCACCACCAAAACCCAAAGAAATAGCTGCCACCACGCCAAGATGTCAGAACACTTAGCATGCTGCCAGCCAGAGACGCCTCTCTGGGAAAAGAGGGCGAAGAGAGGAACTCATGTGCCTTATATAGATGATTTTACATCACTTACCTGCATCTCATCTGTACCAATGATAGCTTAGATTGACTTAGGGCAGCCCAGGGGTCTGTCTGCTATTTCTGTACATGGCTGTTGAAGCCCATTTTCTCAGATGCTTAATCATTGAGTATGGTACAGACATTCGTGACCTTGTTAAACTAAGTAGGGTGGAGAAATTTAGAGTTCCCAAGACTTGATGCTGTTAGACCAAGTATCTCCATCCTTACTAATTAGGAAACCGCTAAATCAGTTCTTCTAAAGTATGGTCTGAGTAGAGTTGAGTAGATTTTTTTAACTTTTTAAACATTATTTTATTTGGTTATTTACAAACATTATTCATTGGAAACAATGATCATTATCTTTTCCTCCCCCCGCCCCCCTCCCACCACTTCTCCCATAGCCGTTGCACAATTCCACTGTGTTTCACATGTGTTCTTGGTTTGAACCCATTTCCATGTTGTTGGTATTTGCACTAGAGTGTTCATTTATAGTCTCTCCTCAGTCGTTTCCTCTCAGCCCCTGTATTCAAGCAGTTGCTTTTCATCGGTGTTTTTACTCCCACAGTTTATCCTCTGCTTGTGGATAGTGTTTTTCAGATCCCTGCAGATTGTTCAGGGACATTGCATTGTCCCTAGAAGAGGAGTCATTACCTTCTATTGTACCACAGTGTATCAGTCTCTGTGTACAATGTTTTCCTGGTTCTGCTCCTTTCGCTCTGCATCACTTCCTGAAGGTCGTTCCAGTCTCCATGGAATTCCTCCACTTTATGATTCCTTTTAGCACAATAGTATTCCATCACCAACATATACCACAATTTGTTCAGCCATTCCCCAATTGAAGGGCATCCCCTCATTTTCCAATTTTTGGCCACCACAAAGAGTGCAGCTATGAATATTTTTCTACAAATCTTTTTCTCCATTATCTCTTTGGGGTACAGACCCAGCAGTGCTATGGCTGGATCAAAGGGCAGACATTCTTTTGTCGCCCTTTGGGCATAGTTCCAAATTGCCCTCCAGAATGGTTGGATCAGTTCACAACTCCACCAGCAATGAATTAATGTCCCTGAGTTGAGTAGTTTTAAAATTCACACTGGATAGAAGCTGTTGATTGTAATTTCTCTTTTCTTTTTCTGTTGTTTACTTCTATATCTTCCTTCTTTCCCCCATCATTGGCTACATTTTTATTCCTCTGATTTTTTGCTGGATCTGTGTGTTTGGGCTATTTGGTCCTGAAAGGACTTCTTCTCTGCTCAGCTGACTAACTGGATTAGGTTGATGTAGCTGACCTGCTCTATTAATGAGCCCTGAGTCTAGATCTTCCCCAGCTGTCAGCAGAGGCTGAAAGTAAATGTGAAGGTGTAGAGCCTGAATGGTAGTTACTTTTTTCCTCTTCTCTTCCTTTTTTCCAGCTGCCTCCCTAATAGCTACCCAACCATACCTCCAAGTTTCTGGTCCTGGTACTAAGGTACTTTGTTGCAGTTGCAGGCTTTACCCTGGGATCCCAGTCAGCCAGATTCTTATCATTGGTCTGAGAGCAATAGATGGGGGGGTGGGGTGTTGGAGATTGGATTTACCTGTCCTCTGAAGGCTTCTTATCTGCAATATTTTTAGACTGGATTAAGTCTGGGGAGCTAGATTTGCCCTGAGCCCAAGACCTCTAGAGGCAGAAGCCCAAGATGAAGGAGTGGTGGCTGAAGCCTGTGATCAAGCTTCTATCCTCTCTGTGCCTCTCCTCCAGCTGCCTCCCTGCCAGCTGTGGTCAGAGCTCTGAGCCCCCCTTCCCCAGCTGTGGCAGCAAGGCACTCCCTCCAGGCCATAGTTCTTGCCTGGAGATCTCAGCAACTGCTAGAGTCTCAGCAAAGTAGGTGGAGGATGGATCCTGGGACTTTATTTATTTCTTTTCCTGAAACCCAAGAATTCAAACTTCTCTTTGTAACTTTTCGGTTGAATTGAGCAGGAAGATACCTCCACTCTGTCATGTTGTTTAATATGTTTTTCAGTCCCCCTTGAAGTGCTTTGTTTTTAGTTGGTGTGGAAGGGTTTTCACAAAGGACTTTACTTTTGCTTCTAAGCCACCATCTTGCCTCCCAGAAGTCTCTTAATTTTGCTTTTTAGCAGTTTCATAATATATTGCAGCCCCTCATTGCTCACCATTCTCTTCTACATTGTTGTTTGGATGAATTTCATTGTTAATAATTTAGATTCAGAATCATTCAAGGGTGACTGTTTTGAAAATTCATTCTGGAAAATCCAAAGAGTACATACTATTTTTTGCCTGAATTATAGTGCAGATTTGGATTGATAGCCTATGGGGCATGTCCATATGTAAAGACATCTTGACCAAGTACTACAAACACAATGAACTGGTAATGAAATTGGACCAAAAAACATCCAAAAGGTCTAGATTGCATTTGGAAATGGCACAAAATGTAGGGTTATTACTCACTCCCAAAGTCTCCTTGAAACAAAAGAAGACAACAAAACTCTTTCAATAAACCATCTATTATGTATCACTCTATTCAGAGTGTCATGTTTATGCTATAGCAAATTTAAAGATATTACTATTTCAAAGGTCTATTAGGTATATAGACACAATGGACAATACTACATAATATTGCATGATAAATGGATAATATGGGGAGTGGGCAATGTTTGATAGGATATTTTGTTAATGGTTGAAAATTTAAGAGTGGTCTTCCTATAGAAAAAAGAAACATTTTAAACTACTTTAAAATATGGTTTGCAATTCAATATTAAAGAGTGAGACCTTCCCTAATGGCATAATGATAGACAAAGTCTGGGACTCTGTCTGACACAAAGAAAAATAATACTAGCTGACATTTATATGGAGCTTTATTTTTGTCAAATGCTTCATGATTATTATTTTATTTGATATTTACCATAATGCTCTTAGAAGGTAGGTACCAATATAATCATCATTTAACAGATGAAGAAAATGAGGCAGATAGATTGGAAGTGGTTTATCCAAGTATGTAAGAGAAGCAAGTTTCTGAGGCTGTACTGGAATTGAAGTTTTCCTGTTCCAAGGGCTACCATTATATCTATTACCATTTGAGAGATAGTGGAGTATTTGGGTAAAGTAGCTAATTAGAGGAATAAATTATTTTGGATATAACATGGGCTATGTAATGAAAACCATGATGATAATGTTGGTGCTGGTGCTGGTGGTGATGCTGGTAATGATGTAGTGAACATATATATTTATATCTATAAACATACATATCATATATAACATATATATGTATGTGCGTATGGTATTTAGCGTATGTCCTCTCTATAATTGTATGTGACATTCAAAGTTTTGAAAAATGAATTACATTTTTTCATTTAAGCATTATAAAAATCCTGTGAGGTTAAATTACATACATTGATTTTTTATGTTATAAAACTGAGTTTTTTAGATTTTAATCCATTTTCCCTTGATTATATTGGTAAAGTGAAATAAAAAGAAAACCATGTGTTTCTTCTGAATCTAATTTTTTTCCATGTCACAAGTGCTTGATACATGTTTATTAGTTATTTTAAAATTTTTCTTTTTTTTTATTCCAGTAACAAATATACACTTGTTTTCCATGGCTACATGGTTCATGTTGTCTCCCTCCCCTCTTTCTTCCCCACCTTCCAGAATGGACAAGCAATTCCACTGCACTTTCCCATCCCTCTTTCCTCCCCCTCCAGGAGCTGACAAGCAATTTTACTGGCTGATACTTGCATCATTGTTCAAAACCTATTTATATGTTATTAATAGTTGTAATGGAGTGATCATTTAAGTCAACATCCCCAATCATATCCCATTGAACCATATGATCATTCATGTTTTTCTTCTGCTTTTCTACACCCACAGTTCTTTCTTTGGATGTGGATAGCATTCTTTCTTATATGTCCCTCTGGATTATCCTGTATCATTGCATTGCTACTAGTAGAAAAGTATATTACATTTTATTGTGCCACAATGTATCAATCTCTTTGTACACTGTTCTCCTGGTTCTGCTCCTCTCACTGCATTTTTTCAGTTCACATGGATTCCCTCCAGTTCATCATTCCTTTCAGCACAATAGTATTTGATCACCATCAGATACCATAATTTGTTCAGTCATTCCTGAATTTATGGACACCCCCTCATTTTCCTATTACTTGTCACCACAAAGAGCATGGCTATAAATTATTTTGTACACATATTTTTCCTTATTATGTCTTTTTGGGTGCAAACTCAGCAGTGGTATAGCTGGATCAAAGGGCAGATCATCTTTTAAAGCCCTCTAGGCATAATTCTAAATAGCCTTAATGAATGGTTGGATAAATTCACAACTCCACCAGCAATGCATTAGTATCCCAATTTTGCCACATCTCTGCCAGCCAACATTTACTATTTTCCTTTACTGTCATATTGACCAATCTGCTAGGTGTCTGAATCTAATTCTTGCATTGTTTTACTATATTATACTGCTTGCCAAATTAGATAGTAATAATGCAAATCTGAGTTTGGAAAGGCTGAAAGACACCCATTTGTTTATGGTATTGAATGACAGACAAAGGTGTTTCAGTCTTCAAGAAAACAGCATTACTCAAGATTTGCAACTGCATTGTATAATCATATATCTTCACAGAAGCAATATATTCACAATATTTGAATGGATTTGATAAATAAAAGTGCAAGTGGGAAGCCTTATTAGGTTAGACCATCAACCTGGGTTTAATATGATATCAATGGAGATTTTGAACCTTTGACTTCATTCTCCAGAAGTCCTTAGTATTTCCCAAAATTCCCTATACTCTTTCCTGTGTCTCCACTATGGTGAGATCATGTTATTTATAATTAAGTGGATGTATGCTCCTCTCATGCTTTTTTTGACTTGAAAGAAGGCTGAATTCAGGCAGTTCTTTTGCTTTAGTTATTCTTATATTATAAATTATATATTATGCTTAATATTTATAATAAATAATATATATAAAATATATTAATAATGATATAATATACAATAATAACAGAATATACATAAAATATTATATATAAGATATATAATATAAAATATTATATATATATAAGATATATGATATAAAATATATTATAATAAAATTTTATGAAAATAACATTTAGTTATTATGTATTATTTTAATCTTTACATTTTGGCTAACCATGAAGAAACTATGAATTTTAAAAAAAATTTACAGATAACTTTACAGTAAAGATAGTAAGTTTCTCTGGTCACTGCCCACCTACCAGGAGGATCCTGACCTCCTGCCCCACCCTGATGCCTGCCACTGCCTGATATTTCTCCCATCCATCTACTTGAGCCAGCATTCCTCACCACTCTTGACCCAGCTTGGAGGATTTGGAGCCTCCTCTTGCAGAGACATGACTGGCCACAAGAGCCTTCCAATCCTAGCCATTTTTTTTCCAGAGGGCATTCAGCCCCAATCCCTTTCCACACTCCATGTGTGTTCCTAGCCTGCCATAGCCATTTCTCAGCGTGGAGAAAAGAACCCCACAACTTCTAATTTTCAAGCAGATATTTTTAAAACTGATCCTGGACTCCTAGTTTAGAAGGGTGTTAGTCAGTTTTGGGAAACAAGCCTGTTTTTTTCCTTCATTCTCTAGACCTAAAACACCAAGGAGTAGTACTTTTTCTATCATCCAAAAATGCTATTGTTTTCCCTGGAAGATTTTCCCCTAGGGAAGAGGTGAAAGAGCAGGACTTTCCTCAGCCTCCTAACTAATTCTTTTCCATTCTGCCTTCTTGTTTTTGAAAAAAAATCCTATACCAAACCATTCTTCAAAGTCTGAAAGAACAGTTTGAATTGCTTGAGCTAGGAAGCACATATTGGCTCTGCTTGAATCTCGACTAGAGATTCTGAAATATTTTGACACAGTTCTAAAAGTCTTAAATACTCTCAACATGCAGAGTGGAGATTCTGCCCAGTGCTTCTATCAGAAACTTCAGAGCTCTTGACAAAAGAAATGCAAATGGATGATAAATACTGGGGCAAGGGAAGGAAACTTTTTTAAAAGAGATCTGGGGAGACTTCTGGTCAAGATGGTGGCTTAGAGGCAGCAAAAGTTCAGACCTCTAAAATCCCTTCCTTACCAATCACAAACTGAATGCTCCCAGGACACTAAAATTCAAACTGAACAACAGGACAGACCCTGGGAACCCTCCTCCTGGACCAGGATCAAAAGGCACAGCCCCCCAAAAGCCAGAACCCTAGATCACCCAGACCTAAGGTGTAGGTAGAAGGAAGGTCCCAGTACCCATCCCCCCCAACCCAAAGTGCTGAGCCCATGGCAGCAGCAGGAACCTCAGGGACAGCAAAAGGGCCTCAGGGCTGGCTATTCTGAAGGACTCACCTTGAAAGCAATCTGAGCCAGGCTTCACGGAGCCCAACACAGACAGCAGGGAAACATAGAGAGAAGGGGGAAGCCTGTAGCCACCTGGCTGGGTCCTTCCATCTGAGTCTCAAGGGAGGCTTCAGCTTTAGGGCACCAGCTTAACCCAATCTCATCAGGAGACCTCAGAGCTTCTGAAAGGACAGAAACCTCAGGGCCGGCAAAGGGGTTACTCTGAAGGGCTTATCTTGAAAGCAACCTGGGCCAGTCTCCAGGCATTCAACACAGATTGTGGAGGAGGAGGTTTTTTGGTTTGGTATCACTCTGCCCTCACCAGCTGAACATAATCACATCAGGAACCCTCAGAGCCCAGGGAGGCCATGATCCCTCCCCCCTTAGAGAGCAGGGTCTTCTGAAAGAGCAGAAACCTAGTGGAGGACTCAAGATGGCAGCCTAGAAGGAGCATAGACCTGGCAGCCTGGCAAGAGCTTTGGAGATCCTCCATATTTGCTCCAGCCATCCAGGAAAGTTTAGAACTTAGAGCAAACCCAGCCCAACCAAGTTGACCTTAATCCCATCAAAAGTCTCCAGAAGGCAGGGAAGCCCAGGCTTCCCACTCATCCTCATTGACTACTGCACTTTAAGCCAATCAAAAACCTCCAGAGGACAGGGAAGCTCAAACCCTCAAAAACCTCAAAAACCCTCCCCAAGAGACTATACCAAGAGATCTTCTGTTAAAGCTCCAAGAGGGGAGACTGATAGAAGTCCCCAAAAAACAAAAAAAAAATGAGAAGAACAAGAGCACAGACAAATACAGGGAGTAAAGAAGGGGTGAATTTGAGCAAACAACAGAAAAAGAAGAAAGAAACTACACTAGACAGCTACTACTCAGCAAATGGAACAGAGGGGGAGAGATCAGGAAACGATAAACCAGAAACCCCAGTGAATTGGTTACAGGCTGTGGAAGAACTCAAAACACAACAAAGAGAGGCTGAAGACAATTGGGAAAAGAACATAAAAATTAAGATAAGTCATCTGGAAACAGAGGCATTTGAACTAAAACAAGAAAATAGTGTCTTGAAAGCCAAAATCAACCAGCTGAAAAATGAGGCAAAGGAGATGAAAGATGAGGCAAAGGAGATGAAAGATGAGGTAAAGAGGATGAAAGACGATCTTCAAAGAAAATCAGAACAGAATGAAAAGGATGACCAAAAAGCCATAGATGAAATCCAATCTTTAAGAACCAGAATACAACAACCGGAATTAAGTGACCTCACAAGGCAGCAGGACACTATAAAACAAAACAAAAAGAATGAAAAAATTGAGGAAAATGTGAAGCATCTCATTCACAAAACAGATGATTTAGAAAATCATTCAAGAAGAGACAATTTAAGAATGAATGGACTACCAGAAGACCACGACAAATTAAAAAGCCTGGACATAATACTAGAGGAAATTATCCAGTGTAAAGATTAAAATTAGGAATATATGGGGAGACTGAGGCATCTGAGGCAGAAATTAGTTTCTCTCTGCAAGGAGTATTATATTTTTTAGAGGTTTATTGAAGATTAAGGATTAAAGAAAATATAGGATAAGAGACACGTATCCAGGCCATAGAGAGGCCTAGACACAACCTCACCTACATTATGAAAAAAAGCCACGCCTGTCCCAAAATGGAAGTCCAAGAGACAAGACAAGACCTTTGCCACCAGCTTAAATCCTTCCTCGATCTTGGCCCACCTCAGAATTCCTGTGAGATTACAAAGCATTTTTGGGGAAGTGGAGCAAAGGCTTGTGGGGATTGTAGTCCTGTATTCGAGTCTATTATTTACAATTCCCCTTGTGATCATTTTTGAAAAATTAATTTTTCCCCAAAAGGATCATAAAAACATAATAAACTTAAAAGATTACAATAATGTGAGGATAAGAGAAAAAAAAGAATAAAACCAATAATTGCTGAACGCATTGACAAAGAGCCCTTAGGGGCCAGTCCCCTTTGGCATGAAAGTATACATAAAAATAAATGTTCAATCAACCACACCCAAAGTTCAATTTGATCTTGTGCAGCTTGTGGTCTGGAGGTTTCTTCATGGTGGCTTCTCCAACAGTTCAGTTCTGGATTCAGAGAGGTAGCATCTTCTTCACCTAAAATTCTTCTCAAAAGGAATTTAAACTTTGCAATCTACAATAATATTTTTTTTTAAATTTCCCCGTGTTGTGGATGATTGAAAGATACAGAATCAGTTAGGGATGCATGGCTGAGGTATGAGGTATATGAATCAATTGGCAAGAGATATTAAAAAGACATCAGAAAAATAAAAAAGAAAAGAAAAATTTCAGGATGAAAATATAGACTATCAAAGTCTTATGTGTAAAAATTCCAAGTAGAAGAAAAATAAATCTATAACAGGTCCTTCAATCAGGGCCCAATCAAAATGATCTAAGCAATGATGCATTTACCCAGTCAATAGCCAGGACTACAGAAAGGTACCACACTATGGGAGGCAGAAAAGAAAGGGACCATATTATATAAGCCAAGTAGGAGCCAAGGTTTTGGGGATACTCATCTGTGAGTATCTTCAGAGTGAGTGTGGACACAAGGAAAGCTTATGCCTTTACACAGGTTAAACATAGTAACCTCGAGTCTTCACACTAGGTTCAAGACCTTTGTATTGGCCTAGAAGTGCATCAATCCATCCTGGATTGACCTTTCTTTGGCTCTGTGCAATGGCTCTTGTGTGTATATCTTGTCCTGGAATCAGACAGAATCATTAAGCAAATTCCCATAATTTATTTAAATAATTAGTGGCAACATTTTTATAGTCACAAGATTTTTGGGCATGCTCTGACAAATGTATCTTACACTTGTAGTACTGAAAAATCAAAAAGTTAAAGAAAATCTTAATGCTGGTGACATGTGCTTCAAATATAAAAAGGAGAGAAAAAATAATTAAAAAACTGAAAAAGTATATTGAACATGCAGGAAAAATATAATAATAAAAGAGCTTTAAAAATTCAAAAATATAGCTTATAATCATTGACACTCTGCCAGCTAAGAAAATATAAAATGCAAGGCTTTCTCACCAAAAATGAGATCCATTTCCTCTTAATATCTGGCCATGATCACTGTGAGTAGAAGGCAAATGAATTGAACAAGGCTAATAATTTTTCATTTTTAAAAATACAGTAGTACAAATATGTAGTTACCAAAATCCCCAAAATTCTCAATAGCCCAATTAATTACAATAGCAAACAAACACACTTTCATATTTCACATAAGTTGCTGTATGACATTTTTAAAACCTATGAATTGATGGACATTTGTCACAATTTTTACAAATATAGCAATCCTTCAACCTTGGTATTTAAACATATTTTTTTAAAACAAAGTAAAACTCATCTCGGGTTAAGAACATAATCAAGAAATCTATATATCATTCTGATGCAAGTAAAATAGTGAGCTGAAGAGTATAAATAAAGGGATGCTCCTTTTTCTTGGAGGCTTTTAGGGATACAAATGCCTAATTGGTTTTTGTCAATGTGCCCAGCAAAACATTGGTTTGCTGTCTTTCTCTCTCCTCTATTTCCCCATATTTACAACTATTATAATTTTCCTCTTAGTGGGTAAAATTTTTTGTATACACTTACAGTTAGAAAATTTGGGGGTGCTGTATGCTTATGTTTAGTGATCAATTGGGGAGACTAGTCCCCCAATCATTATCAGGGGAATTGTGAATTTCAAAAGTCTCCATCTTGGCATAGGACCCAAAAAATTGTGCACACCCACACTACACGGGCATGTGCTAGTCAATGACAAATCAGAAATAACTCACTGCCCACCTGGGCTGTCCTAAGCCAAGCTAGAGCCAACCATTGGCACTTGTGAGGCACAGGAAGTGAGGTAGGGAACAGCCTCTGGAATTCGCTCACTTCCTGTGGAGAGAGCGAGATGCCAGTTCAGGTTAGAAGCTTGGACAGGGAGGACACCCGCAGACAGCTTTCCTTCAGATTGGTCACGTGAGTTAAGGACTGATTCTTTCCACTTTGGCCCTTTGGGCCTAAAACTCCCTCTGCTTTGGTCAGAGGTTGAGTAGCCCCTTTCCCTTTTCTCCTCTCTCCTTCTCTCCCTCTCCTTTTCCCTACTCCCATTGTAATTAAACCTTCATAAACTCCATTCTGACTTGAGTGATTCATTTTAGGAATTTCATAAGTAAATTCCCTGGTGGCCATTGTTCAATATTACAACAATGTTAAAAAGGTGAAATTTTCACCATTACACCAGGAAAACTGTCCCAAGAACCTGGAACAAGAGGGGAAAGTGGAGATTGAAAGAATACACAGATCACCCCCTGTATTTAATCCCCAACTGACAACACCAAGAAATGTTATAGCCAAATTCAAAAGCAATCAGATGAAAGAAAAGATATTACAAGCTTCCAAGAAGAATCCATTCAGATACCATGGAAACACAGTGAGGTTAACACAGGATCTGGCTGCATCCAATCTGAAGGACCAAAAAGCATGGGATACAATATTCTGGAAAGCAAAGGAACTAGGTCTACAACCAAGAATAAAACACCCATTAAAACTGACTATATTCTTACAGGGGAAAGTATGGTCATTCAACACAACAGAAGAGTTCCAAGCATTCATAAATAAAAGACCAGATCTGAACAGAAAATTTGATGTCCAACCACAGAACTCAAGAGAATCATCAAAAGGTAATTTAAAAAGAGGGGAAAAAACAAACAAAACAACTAAAATTATTTAAGAGATTCAATAAGTTAAAATGATATGTATCCCTATAAGAAAAGAGGTCATTGGTAACTCTTAAAAACTGTTGCTATCACTTGAGCAGCTAGAAGAATTACACTCAGAGGGAACAGTGACAAACTGTATAGGACAAAAGGATAAGACATAAATAGGTATATAGATATATGCATGCATAAATACATATACATATGTATGTATGTATGTGTATATATATATATATATATATATATATATATATATATATATATATATATATAAACAATTTGGTACTGGCTAAGGGACAGAAAGGAGGATCAGTGGAATAGACTTGGGGTAAATGACCTCAGCAAGACAGTCTATGACAAACCCAAAGGCCCTAGCTTTTGGGACAAAAATCCAGTATTTGATAAAAACTGCTGGGAAAATTGGAAGACAGTGTGGGAGAAATTAGGTTTGGATCAACACCTCACACCCTACACCAAAATAAACTCAGAATGCATGAAAGACTTTGAATATAAAGAAGGAAACTATAAGTAAATTAGGTGAACACAGAATAGTATATATATCAGACCTTTGGGAAAGGAAAGATTTTAAAACCAAGCAAGACTTAGAAAGAGTCACAAAATGCAAAATAAATAATTTTGACTACATCAAATTAAAAAGTTTTGTACAAACAAAACTGATGTAACTAAAATTAGAAGGAAAGCAACAAATTGGGAAAAAATCTTCAGAATAAAAACCTCTGACAAAGTTCTAATTACTCAGATCTATAAAGAGCTAAACCTGTTGTACAAAAAATCAAGCCATTCTCCAATTGAAAAATGGGCAAGGGACATGAATAGTCAATTTTCAGTTAAAGAAATCAAGACTATTAATAAGCACATGAAAAGTGTTCTAAATCTCTTATAATCAGAGAGATTCAAATCAAAACAACCCTGAGGTATCAACTCACACCTAGCAGATTAGTCAACATGACAGCAAAGGAAAGTAATGAATGCTGGAGGGGATGTGGCAAAGTGGGGACATTAATGCATTGCTGGTAGAATTGTGAATTGATCCAACCATTCTGGAGGGCAATTTGGAACTATGCCCAAAGGGTAATAAAAGACTGTCTGCCCTTTGATCCAGCCATAGCACTGCTGGGTTTGTACCCCAAAGAGATAATAAGGAAGAAGACTTGTACAAGAATATTCATAGCTGCGCTCTTTGTGGTGGCCAAAAATTGGAAAATGAGGGGATGCCCTTCAATTGGGGAATGGCTGAACAAATTGTGGTATATGTTCATGATGGACTACTATTGTGCTAAAAGGAATAATAAAGTGGAGGAATTCCATGGAGACTGGAACAACCTCTAGGAAGTGATGCAGAGCGAGAGGAGTAGAATCAGGAGAACATTGTACACAGAGACTGACACATTGTGGTACAAGAAAACGTAATGGACTTCTCTAGTAATGGCTTTACAATGTCCCTGAACAATCTGCAGTGATCTACGAGAAAAAAAGAAAAAAAAAACTATCCTCACGTATACAACAAACTGAGGGAGTAAATACACCAAGGAAAAGCAACTGCTTGACTACAGAGGTTGAGGGGACATGATGGAGGAGAGATGCTATATGAGCACCCTAAAGTAAATACCAACAAGGAAATGTGTTCAGAGGACACATGTGATACCCAGACGTTTTGCGTGTTGGCTAAGAAAGGGGTGGGGGGGGTTGGGGGAGAAGGAAAAGTAAATGATCTGTTTCCAATGAATAATGTATGAAAATAACCAAATAAAATAATGTTTTAAAAAAAATAAAAATAAATAAAAAATAAAGAAGAGGTCTGGAACTTCATGGCTAAATATTTGGCATTTATTCTCCTCCTATAATATAGAACAAGTCTTTTGGATTTGGTAAAGATGGATTTTGCCTGCACTGCCTGCCTGCACCTTCCCATTTGTTTATTTAATTGTGTTTACTGATTGCTTTCAGGTTTTATTTTTTTAAGTTTATCTGTATTAATCTAATCAATACTTTTCTATAATACTGAATCATTTTAAACTACCATGAGTTGCCTATATTTATCTTTAATGTGTACCTTTTCCTCTGCTGAAGAACAAAATATCACTGTTTAAGCCCATGAACATCTTGCCCAAAGTCCTTGTCACTAGATCCATTGGAGATCACTTGTTGCCTTTGTTAATTGTCTCATTGATGATGATGGATGGATTTCAACAAAACTGGTTAAATTATGTGCAACTTTGGAGAATATAATGAACTAAGTATTTAAACACTAATTCTAAGGGGTGTAAACCTTAACATTTCTTAGACTTGTGAATGTTGGAAATTTCACCATTGGAAGGTTTCATGCTTGTAGGGAATTTCGTACTGATAGTGGGAACTCTATTGGAATGTGAACCCCATTGGCAAGGGAGGTTCCTCTTCCTCCCTTCTTAAGATTACTTTAGGACAGAAACCTTTTGCTGAACAATGGAAGGGGCTTTGACCTATGCTTAAGCATAGAACAGGAAGTCCTTTGAGTCATGATTGATTTTAGAATTGATACAATAGAGATACTTAGATGACAGAACCAGGTCTTGGAAATTACAATCTCCACCCTACTCAGTCGTAACAGGATTTAGGAAGGGCTGCAGCATAGATCAAAATTTAATTATTCCAATCTTTACCCTACTCAGGGTAACAGGAATTAGGAAGGGCTGTAGCAAAGGATCAAGATTTAATTATTTGAGAATATGACCTTCAACAGACATGTGCAAAGCCACAGACCTCTGGGCAGTCCTGGGTTAAGCTAGAGCCACCATTGGCACAAGGAAGACATGGACAGTGATTGGTAGATGTGAGAACTGAGGGGAGGGAACTTGTATGTTTTCCTTAAAGATAGGAGGGTCTGAGGACCAGGGGGTTGGTGGGAGAGGTTTTGCTTTGAGAGGTGGTGCTCAGAGAAGCTGGCTCTGAAGGAAGCTGGAGGTGGAGGCCCCTGAGACTGGTTCTCCATTTTGGTCACGTGAGTGATAGGGACTGATCTCTTTTCTTTGCCTCAGCTATCTAAGGGCTTGGGCCTTATGGCCCAGCCTAAACAGAAGGGATATTTAAGCCCTATTGCCTTTTCTCCCCTTTTCTCTCTCTCTCTCTCTCTCTCTCTCTCTCTCTCTCTCTCTCTCTCTCTCTCTCTCTCTCTCTCTCGCTCTCTCTCTCTCGCTCTCTCTCTCTCATACCTTTCTTCCTCCTGTTTGTAATTAAACTCCATAAAAGGTTGACTGCTGACTTGAGTTTTCATTTAGGAATTACATAGCTGAATTCCTTGGTGACCTTAAATTAATATATATCAGTCTTTTAAAGTGATTTCCTTGTCACAGGGGTCTTCAGAAATGATTTTAGTAACTAGTAGTTTCTGAATGGATGATTTTTAAAATATTTATATATATATATTATAAAGAATGTTATAACAAAGGTAGATAAACAAAGAAATGTTCCCACCAAGGTGTTTCTATGAATCAGAAAACCAAAAAGAGCTCCTGAAAAACTCTTCAATTTAATTGATTTCCACCAGAACAATCTAGATTTCTTATTAATGTTCTAGACCCAAATAAGTTTTACCTTGTTTAAAAATATATTTCCCAAGGTTGAATGATTTGCTACATTTTCCAAAATTGTGACAAATATCCATCAATTCATAGTTGTTTTTTTTTTTAATGTCACTCAGGAACTTATGTGAAATATGATACAGAGTCTGTTTGCTATTGTAATTAACTATTCTGTTTTGAGTTTGGGGGACTTTGGTACTTCTTTGAATATGCATTATCTACTGTGTTACTATTTTATTATGAAAATCATTTGTACTCACACATGGCTGAAACAGTGGGTCACTGATTTTAAGCTATACATTTTTTATTTTTAAAACTTGTTATTGTTTTTCCTTGCATGTGCAATATAGTATCTGAGTTTTATTTTTCTCTCCTTTTTGTATTTGAAGCACATGTCAACAATATTGAGATGATTTTTCTCATTTTTTTTATTTTGCAGTAATATAAGTTTTAAATACTTTTGTTCTAATATTAATGCATACCCAAAAAGCTTTAGACTACAAAAATAAAGTGTAGCTCTCTCTGAGGTGAGAGAAGCCACAAGGTAGGAAGATAGAGACAGGATAGAAGTTTTGATACCACGAGGGAAGTGACGGAGTCCTAATAGAGATATGAGGTGTTCAGGATGAGTCTTTATTAATTATCAATGAGCCACAGCTAAGCTCTGATCAAAGGACCAATTCTGTAGGCTTTTCCAGTCCTGAGATCCATACCACGCAGGTCAGAGAGGTGAATAGAGAAAGATTAAAGATGGAGCTTGGCCAGAGGCCAAGCTCCTGCAAGGACAGCCATCAGGTAGCCTGAAAGAGAAGGAGAGCAGAGAGAGAGAGCAGAGGGCAGAGAGAGAGAAGGCGGAGCCAGCTGGGCTAGATATAGTTTTTGATATGCAAATATACACAGTACATAGGGATGATTCTCATTGGTTAATGACAAGGCATAGGTGTGGTTTCTCTTAACCAGGTGAGAACAAAGAAACCTGTTTTCCCGCCTAACCTGGGAGAAGCTGGGGTCAAGGGTCATAGGCCTTCCCAGCCATGAGCACTACTGAGCATGCCCAAGACTGAGCAATCTGCACATACTGTTTTCCCCTTGCCCATAGCCAGGGGGCGGACTGCTACATCAAGCCATTGATTTTTTAAAAGAATTAAGGTACTTTGCTTCATGATTTTGCCTGAATCCAGCAGAAGGGAATATACAAAAGAGCCACTGCACAGTGCTAAAGAAGCACAGAGAACCTACATAGTGCCTATGGAGTACAAGGTCAAAGAGACCAGATCTCAGTGGAATTTATGTCATTTTGAGCCAAGATAAGAGGACTTGAACTTGTTTGGGATGTGAGGTTGCTCTGTTTTGACATATGTCCGAGGCTGGACTTCCTCCAAGCCACATTCTATTAAGCACCTCCTTTTTGCTGCCATCTAGGCTCCCAATTGCTGTTGAAATCTAGTCCCTTTTTTGTCTTTTATGGTGTATTGTACTTTCTATAGTCCTGGCTACTTATTGGGTAAATTCATAATTGCTTAAATCATTTTAATTGGTCTCTGATTCAAGTACCTATTATAGATTTGTTTTTCCTTTACATAGATTTTTTTAGACTCAAGACTTTTACATTTTGTATTTCATCCACAAGTTATTTTTCTCTTTTATTTGGATTTTTTCATCTTTTGCAAATTGATTCATATACCTCATAACTCAGCCATGCATCCCTGAGTGATCCCTGCATTTGTTATTATTCACCTTAGGAGGGCCAAGTTATTGTTGTGAACTTTGATTTAAACTTAAGCAATTTTAGGATAAGAAACTTGCTACCTCCAAGAATCCAGAAAGTACCATGAAGATAGATGCCTGCAGAGACCACATGCTGCACCAGAAGATCCAGAGTGAACTTTGGGATGTGAATTGAACTATGGGGGGTTGAAATGCCTTTGTTTTGAATGTATACTCTTATGCCAAAGGGGACTGCCCCCAAATTGGCTTTTTGTCAACCTAGTAATTATTGATTTTGTTCTTTTTCCCTTTTATCCACAAATTATTGCAATTTTTAAGTTGATTATGTTTCCATGATCCTTATAGGGAAAATGGTTACCCAATATGATCAAAGGGGCATACATATAAATGGAGATTTTGAAACTTTGACTTCATTCCCTAGAAATCCTTAGTATTTCCCCAAATTCCCTATAATCTCTCCTGTGTCCCTATGTTGGCAAGATCACATTATTGGTATTTAAGTAGATATATGCTCCTCTCATGCTCTCTTTTTGACCTGAGAACAGGCTGATTTTAGGCAGTTCTTTTGATTTAGTTATTATTAATAAAACTTTATAAAATATAATATTTATTTTACATTAATTTTAATCATTACATATCTTTGCTTCATTGTCCTCAGTGTCCCCTACATCTTAATCTTCCAAATCCAAGATTCCTCACTGTGTTAGAAATGATATTGTAGAATGGCACTTGACCTCACACTTCAGGAGGAACTTTCTCATTAAGGAATGCCATTCTCTTAAACTGATTTTTTGGTAAGTAGCAAATTGGAACTATAATAGAGAATATGGAATGGTTGAGTAGACAACCTAATCCTCCCTAGGTGCTGGTATGGCATAAAGCATCAAAAATTACTATCAATGCTTTAGGAGAAGAAAAAATGGGTAGAGTATGGGTAAATTAGAGTAGTCAAGCACAAGAATTATGCAAGAATGAGAAATGAGGTATACAGAGCCAATCTCTAATTTCATATTGTGACAAGGAAATCACTTTAAAAGACTGATATATATTAATTTAAGGTCGCCAAGGAATTCAGCTATGTAATTCCTAAATGAAAACTCAAGTCAGCAGTCAATCTTTTATGGAGTTTAATTACAATAGGAGGAAGAAAGGAATTAGAGATAGAGAGAAAAGGGAGAGAAGGGAATAGGGCTTAAATACCCCTTCTGTTTAGGCTGGGCCAAAAGGCCCAAGCCCTTAGATAGCTGGGGCAAAGAAAAGAGATCAGTCCCTATTACTCACATGACCAAAATGGAGAAACAGTCTCAGAGGCCCCCACCTTCAGCTTCCTTCAGAGCAAGCTTCTCAGAGCACACTCCAACCACTCAGACAAACTCCTCAACCACCACCCTCAGTTCTCACATCTACCAATCACTGTCCATCAATTTCCCTGTGCCAATGGAGGCTCTAGCTTAACCCAGGACCACCCAGAGATCTCTGGCTTTGCACATGTCTGTTGAAGGTCATATTTTCAAATAATTAAATCTTTGATCTTTTGCTACAGCCCTTCCTAAATCCTGTTAACCTGAGTAGGGTAGAGATTGGAATAATTAAATTTTGATCTATGCTGCAGCCCTTCCTCAATCCTGTTAGGACTGAGTAGGGTGGAGATTGATTCCAAGTATCTCCATTGTATCAATTCTAAAATCAATCATGACTCAAAGAAATTCCTGTTCTATGCTTAAGCATAGGTCAAAGTCCTTTCCATTGTTCAGCAAAAGGTTTCTGTCCTAAAGTGATTTTAAGAAGGGAGGAGGAGGAAACTCTCATGCCAATGGGGTTCACATTCCAATAGCCAAGACCCACTATCAATAGGAAATTTTTCAAGTATGAAATTTCCCAATGGTGAAATTTCCAACATTTATAAGTCTAAGAAATTTTGAGGGTTACAATATAGAGACATAATTACTTGGTAAGGAAAGAGTGTCTACTACGTTTATTTAGTCCCTTTTCTGAAAGCAGAAATCTTATATAGTTTCCAGTACTAATAAGAAAAGAAATGAATTAGCCAACATCATAAGACATAATGTGTCAGAAGCAGGCCTTGAATTTAGAGCTTCCTGGTTCAAAGACTAACTTACTAACCATTAGATCAGATCTATCTTTACACAAATGAGAAAAATATATATTGGCAATTGAGAGTATATACTTTTAAACAACAAAATACAACAGAAATTCTGACAATAACAAATATTAAACAGCAAAGTGAAAAGCCATAATGAACTTTTTAAAGCAGTGAATTCACTTACTAATCTAAAGATTAATTGCTTTTGAAAAGTATAGAAACATCTGCTTTATCATCAAATCATTAAATGGATTACAAGAAATGAATATGTAAAATGGAATTAAAAAACATGACAAGGAAGACACGATTACATTTTGTCTTAGAATCATGGAGTTTTCCATTCAAAGGTTAGTTAGTTCAGTTCCTCATTGTACAGATGAGGAAATTCAGACCAATACAGGTTAATGATTTGTCTAAGGTCATGAGTAAGTTAATGGAAAAATAAGGAATGGAATCTACTTCTGCAACTTGGTTTGCAGATTAATAGTCTTTCCACTAAACTATTGTACCTCTTTTAATGTCATGTGTTATTTATACACACAGAGAAACTCCTAATTATAACTGAGTCATGTATTCATTAAAACAACCTCAGTGGTACCTCTATTTTAGAATAGTACTTTGTGAGTTAGTCAATTCAGTTAAAATAGAATTTCTTGGAAAATACTCAACTTGGATTTTGTTTTCATATAAATTTTCCCCTACATATATAAGGCAGAAAAATCACCCTGTTACCTGAGGGGTGGGATGAAGAAAAAATAGAATAAGGGATGTCTATTAAACATTCTGGAAAACAGGTCTTTTCCTCTTTCAAAATTCTTTAAATCATTAACTTCCAATAGCAACACTCTCAGTTTTAAGACAGAATAGTGGTTAGGGATAGACAATTGGAGTTAGGTTACTTGCTCAGGGTCATAAAACCAGTGCCTTAGACCAGTTTTGAACCCAGACCCTCCTGACTCCAGATCTGATCCTTTATCAACTAGCTTCCTAGACTTTATATAGACTTTCCAAATGGCTTTACGCAAGTCTCTTCTCCTTTTTGAGCTTTAGCATCCTCTCATGCAAACAATATTATGAAATAATGTCTATCTATTCTAGCTCAAATACTCTATAATTCCAGGTCAGATCAATACAATATGTGTGTAAGGACAATTCATAGAGTCAAAGTTTGAAATCTTTAAGTTCAATCTATCTGGAATGAAAGGAAATTCTGGTGAACAATTGCAGTTGATGATACTGATTATATTCCTTCACTCAAGATATTTTTATTTAAATTTCAGGTAGAGTTGCAATCCACTTATTCAGATTACAAATAGGATTTGGGAAGAAAAATTTCATTAAATGATCAAAAGCTCAATTGTAAAGGAGCTAGAGTTTGAATAGGAAGAAGTGATCCATCTGTCCTTCTTTAAAATCAAGTCAAAGTTCATTCACCCAATATATTATTTACCTTTTGAGCATTAAAATGAATAACTTCTGTTCCTCACATTGGGCACCTAAACTCCTTTTTCGTCTATCTTTCTAACTTCCTCTGGGATAAAATTCAATCTATGTTTAGATATATTTGTTGAAAGAGAGACAAGATTACATTTCATTTAATTCAGTTTATTTCACATGGAGGTTTGAATTACTTTTGACATTTGGGATAAACATTACTCAATGGGTACTTCAATGTATTTAAAAGATCTTGAATGTATCAGTTTTGGGGCTGTTTGTTTTTATGTTTCTGGCACCTTATATAGAATTTTTGAAGAAATATGTACATTCTAAAATAAACAAATTTAGAATATTGACTAATCAATGCTTTCAATACATATGAGAATACAGCTGACTCAACTGAACTATTTTTCTGAGAGTGAATACAGTGATCCCTCATCTATTGTGGGAGTTATGTTCCACAGACCCCTGAGATAGGTGAAAATCCAGGAAGCAGCAGCATTATATTTATTTTATTATTCTTTGATGGTAAGCATCTTCCTCTGGTGCTTGGGTTCACTACTAGAATCCTTAGAAGGTATGTAACATTTGGGTGGAATAGGGCTTGAAATAAATTTAAACTTTTATTAAAACTTCACAAAAACACAACACTGTGGAGTAAAATTAAGTGCAGCAATAGGAAGTCAATATGAAGAGATACTGAATATATGGGTACAATACTACAGAGCAAACAGACCAACATTTCAGTCACTGATCCAATCAGCACCCATAATACAGAACAAAGCACTGTGTTTGGTGTAATAGGTGGGCAGAATAAATGTTCTGTGAATTTTAGATTTACTCCACTCTGCTTAGGCTATAGAATTTTAGCAACCAGGAATGTATATACCCCCACTTAAGAATTAAGTGTGGGGGAGGAAGATCTATGACCTGCATGTACTAGCAAGTGACAAATCAGAAACAACTGACTGACCCTCTAGGCTGCAAAAGCCAAGTTTAAACCACCATTGGTAAATGTAAGACACAGGAAATAAGGTAAAGAACTGCCTTTATTTTTCACATCACTTCCTGTGAGAGAGACTTTGGTGGTGGTACTTGACTTGGAGGAGCTTGAGGGTGAGACCTCAGACTGCTTCCTTGAGATGATTAAGTGGTGAGTCTTAAGACTGACTCTCCTTTCCTTGGATTTCTGGAGGCACTAGCCTCTGAGGAGGCCCCTCATCTTGGAGGAGGCCTCATGGCTGGCAGTTGAGCTTGATTTAATCTTCTGGGAAGGCCTCTTAGTTGAGACCTCTGAACTCTTGCTTGGTTCAGACCAGGTTGGGGCAGTTATCCTCCCTTTTTCCCTATAACTCTCTCATTCTTAATTTCTTCCTTCTATTGTAAATAAACCACCATAAATTTCCATTATGACTTGAGTATTTCATTGGGATTTAGAATTTAAATCCCTGGTGACCAACTAAAAAAATACATTCAGCCTCAACCCTAAATTTTACCTATAACAGTTCAAAACTATAAATATTAACAAGATAATAGGTTTATTAAACTGAAGGGAAAGGGAATCAGGGAATGACTATCTTTTATCCCAAAACAGAGATTAAAACCCTTATAATTTCCTATAACTATTCTAAACTAACTCCTTAAATTATTAATTAAGATTAGGGAGGGTTTGATAGGAGCAAGAACAAGGCCAAAGTAGATCTCACACAGCTGGAGTCCTTCTTTGGTTCAAGCAGAAGTCTCAGTAGGAATTCACCAGTAGCTCTGTTGAACATCCACTCCTCATCATCATCAGCAGCATCAGAGATAGGCAGAATCACAAGGAAGGCCCACAGGAGAGGGAATCACTGACTCTCTGCTTCCACCCCAGAATAACCAGACCTAAAACCCTCTGGGCTCTCTCTTGATTGTTGGGGGAAAGCAACAGCCTCTCCTCCCCAAAGTTTTGAAATCCTTCTTGCTTTCTAGGACTTCCTGGTTTGGGGGATTTCCTGTTCCTAGTAAGATCCCTTACTACACTGGTCTTCTTTCATTCCATCAGCCAATAGTGTGCATGTACAATCTTACTTTGACGAACTTGCACAGATACTAGTGGAGTACTACATTTCCATTGTGTATTATTCTACAAAATCCCAAGATATAGAGAAAATTTCATGATACAGAATTAATTTTTTTAAAGCCGCAATACATTGAAGCCCCAATAAGCAACCCATGATGTAGTGGGTGATGACTGTATTTTCCATTCTGGCCACAATAAATATGGCTAATAGTGCCTTTGTCTTCTATTTCTCCACTATTATTTTCAGTGCCAGAAAAAAAAATAGGTGATGGCAACTTGGCATTGATTCTTTGAAAGATTCCCAACATTGAGTAAAAACATATATCCTAGCAAATCAGGTTCGAGAAGAATATTTTACTTTGGGCTGAATTTTCCAATAGTGCTGTCTCTATATTAGAAATAAAACTTCTACTTGATTCAAATGAATTCAGTACTTCACTATTTAATTCAACAGTCACTTACTAATCATCTTTTATGTGCTGTAACTTGTGCTAGACCCTGAGAATACAAAGAGGAAAACAGAGCAGGAACAGTTAATGTCAGCAGGGAGCTTAGAGTCTAAAGATATAAAATACATAGAGAAATAATGTAAAATATACTTTTGAACTAATTTTCCCAATTCTGACTCAGTCTGAGAAATCGGGTTTTCAGAGGATACCTGGTTATTTGCTATATTTCTCCTTGAATTTAGAGGTCACTTTGAGGAAACATTATCTGTAAAAAAATGAGGGGGAGCTATTTTTTCCTGTTTTTATAGCTAAAGAGCAACCATTTGTGCTTCTCTTGATTTTGCATTGGTATCACTTGCTCATCTAGACTTGATTATGTTTCAATATGAGAAATTTTGTAAGGTGATATAGTTAAAATTGGTAAAATATACTCCCAAACTGTACAAAACACTTTCGGATCACTAAAAAAGGATAAGAGAATATGATTTCTGTATTGGCATATGTGGTAAAGGGATTCCTCACATCTGATTATTGGAAGTCCTTTTCTCCCCTTTGAGGAATAAGTATTTGACAATTATTCCCTTAAAATAATTGAATTTCTGTTAGGGTCTTTGTAGAATTTTGAAACTGTTTTTCCTCATTTTTTCTTCACTTGCTCCTGGCTTTTGATGATTTTGACTATCTATTTCAAGTAAACTACTAGGATTAGTAAAACAATATGAAGTCCCAAATCCTTTAATCTTCCAAGAGTTCACAAGTTCCTTCTTTCACTGGTCAGAGAATTGTGCGGATTCCAAAATGAAGAAAAGATCATAGTTCTTTTATTGTCTATCACATAATTCTCATGGAATTAGTTGTAAAATTCTCCTTTATGATAATAATTTCTCCAATTTTCTGGGATCTGTAAATTACCTGCTATTTGTAGAGGATTCAGAGGACATGGCAACAAAACCAACAACAATACTCCTTCTATGAGGATCACTCTTTTTTAATGATTAATTTTGGTAATAAGTACTTGTAGGGTTGCTGTATACTTTAAAAGCTTTGTAACTGTGAGTCATATTTGCAGGGCCAAACAGTTTTAATGTAGGACTACTTAAATGCATGTTATAATGTTAATGGTAATTATGATAATGACTGTGGTAAAAATTAAGAAAATACAAGTTTTAAATTATCTTTGTTTATAACCAACATTTAAGTTTTCTCAATGACGAAGAGAACATCTTCTCTATTACTGTGTTACTTCCAGAATATTTGTCAATTATGCTATCATATCAGTTTTCAGCAAAGTTTTGATTCATTCTGAAGTTTACAGATTAAATAATGATACTAAACCATTCCAAATGACCCATGATGAAAAATGCTATCCACCACCAGAGAGAGAACTGGTGAGCCATGAGTTTACATTGAAACATTTTGCTTAGTTTAATTTTTCTTATTTTTTGGTGTGATTTCTTCTTCAACAAGGCTAATATGGAAATATATTTGGGAAGGATTTCACAAGTACACCAAATATTATATTGCTTTCCTAATCAAGGGATGGTAAAATGATGAGAGAGGGATAGAATTTGGAATTCAATTTTTAAATATATATAATGTAATTGGGAACTATTTCATAAAATAAAAATAAATTGAAATTTAAAATGTTGAATGATTTTTAGATATGTGATTTTCTTAAATTATTATGCAATCTTGCCATTATATGTCTTCTATGTAAAACACAATATAAATTCAAAGTAATATGATGATCATCATCAACATCATTGTCATTATAGTCATTGCTATTAAAATTAATGGTTTTGCTTTTTATTTGAAGGTTGATGCTTTTTTCCCCTTTCTTCTTGTGACTCTTTGGTATTGCAATAATTTTAAGAATACAGAGGATATTGTCCTAAATTTATTATAAGAATTATCTTAATTTAACTGCAGGCTATGTTACTTAGTCATTGACTACAGGCAACTTTTGTGGCCTTTTTCAGCCTCATTTTTTTTATTCATAATATCAGATGAATAAAACTTCTAGAACCTACAAGCCAGAATGGAATGAAGCTTATTGTAATCAAATAAACATAAAAAAAGACATTCTAGATTAGGATAGGAGAATGGAAAATATTATGAAGGTGGGTATTCTCTTTACTATGGATTGTTGCTGATTCTAATTACCCTAATTTGTGAGAATCCAAGTAAGGTTAATAGTTTCTAAAAATAAATGTACACCTAACCAAGAAAAGCTTCAGAGTATTTGGAGAGTGTTAGAGTCACCACATGCAAGAACATATTTTAATATTCACTGTTTTATTTTTTCTTATTAAATATTATTTGCTTATGTTATTTATTAAAGTTTTTTTTTATCCTAGTAAATGTAATGCTACATATGATAACTAGAAACGGTTAGTTAATTCTGTGGACAATTATGCCAATGTTACATTGTTAGAATTCTCTAACTGATAACTCTTTGAGATACCTAATTGGTGATCATCTACTCTATTTTAATATCTCCAAGGAGGAGAAACCTACTTTATCCTAGAATTGTCCATAATATATTCTATTCACATATTATATTATTTATGGAAGTAGGTCTTAGTAATCATTTGTTCCCTATATAATGAAAGATAAATCATTTTATCTGGACCTTCCATTTGTTTCTCCTATTTATATTTTCTTAGGTAAAAAATGAGTAAAATAATTTTTGATCTGATGATTCTTAAATGGTTGAACATGCCCTTCACACCAAATAGTTGTCTGCCATAAACTTTGATATTTAAAAGAGTGGAGAGACATAAACTGTAATAGTTAAAATAGTTGAGGTTGTAAACTGTAGTGATTAAAATAGTGGAAGGTATAAATTGTAATAGATATAAGAGTGGGTGAGTAATTTGTGACCGCAGGAAATATGTTTTCATCACAGTGTCTTGTTTTAAATCAAATATAAGGTGGTTGCGAGGGAAATATTCCCAATTATGAATATACCCAAGTCAACTGCGTTTCATAGAGAATTTTAATTAATAATACAATGAGGAATTAAAGAAAGAGAGAAAGAGAGAAAAAGGAAATAATGAGAAAAGGATAGATCAGCCCAGGGTAGCCCTGGCCAACCCAGGCCTAAGTCCTAAAAGAAAAGATCAGTCAGTCCATAATCACTCACCACAAGATCTGTCCAAGCAAGAATATAGACACCAGTTCAGCCAGCCATCCTTTTCCAGAGAGATATTCTTCTCAAGAGATCCTCCTTAGAGCATGTCTCTCAAGAGCTTTTTCTCAAGCGATCCCTTTTTCTTATATAGGGGGTTTTCTCCTATGTCACCTCCCCTAAGTTCTTCCATTTACCAATCACAGTAGACGTTTTCCAAAGGACAGCCCATTCTGAATTCACAGCTCAGTCGACTAATCCCTTTAGTAAGTTTGAACCAGAAAAAACTTTGAAATAAGTTTTCACCTCTTTGCTCCTTGTAAATTCACAAGTTGCCTGACCTTTATAGGTAATTAGCACCCTATTGTATTAATTCTAAAAATAGTCATGGTTTAAAGAACTTTTTGCCTCATTATAAGTATGGGTTTAAATACTTTCATTGTTTAGCAAGTTTTCTCCCCTAAAGCAGTCTTAAGTACAGATGGAGTAGAGATCTTCCCATTTCTGATATAAGTAGAGTACTTACATTTTAGATCTAAGTAGCTTCACTTTTTAAAATAGGGAATAGTCCCAATGGGGAATTTTTTAACATTCACAAGTCTGAGAAATTTCAAAATTCACAATGAGTAAAATCATTTTTGATCTGATAATTCTTAAATGGTTGAACATGCCCTTCACACCTCTTATGCCCCTTTTGATGTCTTCCTTTCCCCATAGCTCTTTTGATATCATATGTCATGGACTCCAGGACTCCAGTCTTCTTATTTTCCCTTTTTATGGACATCATTTGTCATATCAATATCCATTTAAAAAGACATTGAATTGCCTATTGTCCTCTAGATATAAATTGAAATGTATATAATAGAATGATATAAATACATTGCTTGAACACATTATGACTCATTTGATATTACATTAGAGAATATTAATGATTTATAAATACAATGTCATTTTGTTGAATCCAATTGTGCTTAAAATCATTTAAACTAACAGGATATTATTTTATTAAAAACTATTGTCTAATTATGCCTTATCAATCAAGAACTTTTGAATTGATATTTTATAACCTAGTTACTGAACTTTATATTTATCTATATAAAACATTTTATTAAATTTATGAGGTCAATCTAGTCTCCTTCAAATGTTTTTGTATTTTGAATGTAAGAGTTAAAAATTAAAGGGTTGGACTAAATATATTAATGTGGTCACCAAAATTAATGTATCTCAATTCAAAAATATTATTTAAATTTTTTTATTTAATTAGTCAATTTAGAATACTTTTCCTAGGGTACAAGAATCATGTTCTTTCCCTAACCCTCTCCCAACCCCCTTCCATAGCAAATGTGTAATATCACTGGGTTTTACATGTGTTGTTGATCAAAACCTATTTCCATATTATTGATGTTTGCACCAGGTGATCATTTAGAGTCTATATCTCCAATCACATCCCCATTGACCCATGTGATCAAGCAGTTGTTTTTCTTCTGTGTTTGTACTCCCACAGTTTTTCCTCTGAATGTGGATAGTGTTCTTTCTCATAGATCCCTCTGAGTTGTTCAGTATCATTGCATTGCTGCTAGTAGAGAAGTCCATTACATTCAACTGTGCCTCAGTTTATCAGTCTCTGTGTATAATGTTCTCCTGGTTTTGCTTCTCTCACTCTGCATCAATTCCTGGATGTCATTCCAGTTCACAAAGAATTCCACTAGTTCATTATTACTTTGGGCAAAATAGTATTCCATTACCAACATATACCACAATTAGTTAAGCCATTCCCCAATTGAAGGACATCCCCTCATTTTCCAATTTTTGTCACCACATAGAGTACAGCTATGAATATTCTTGTACAAGACTTTTTTCTTATTATCTCTTTGGTGTACAAACCCATCAGTGCTATGGCTGGCTCAAAGGGCAGACAGTCTTTTAGCACTCTTTGGGCATAGTTTCAAATTGCCCTCCAAAATGGTTGGATCAACTCACAACTCCACCAGCAATGCATTAATGTTCCAATTTTGCCACATCCATTCCAACATTCATTACTTTCCTTTGCCATCTTGTTAGACAATCTGCTAAGTGTGAGGTGAACCTCAGAGTTGTTTTTCTTTGCATCTCTGGTTATAAGAGATTTAGAACATTTTTTCATGCACTCATTAATAGTTTTGATTTCTTCATCTGAAAATTGCCTATTCATGCCACTTTCCCATTTATCAATTGTGGAATGACTTGATTTTTTATAAAATTGACTTACTCCTCATAAATTATACCTTTGTCAGAGGTTTTTGATATTTTTCAAAATTTGTTGGTAACCATTTATTTTTTTTGTATTTGATTTTTTGTACAAAACTTTTTAATTTAATATAATCAAAATTATTCATTTTACATTTTGTAATTTTTTCTAACTCTTGCTTGGTCTTAAAATATTTCCTTTCCAATAGATGTGACAGGTATACTATTCTATGTTCACCTAATTTACTAATAACTTTGTTCTTTATGTTCAAGTCATTCACCCATTCGTAGTTTATCTTGGTGTAGTGTGTGAGATGTTAATACAAATCTAATCTCTCCCATACTGTCTTCCAATTTTCCCAGCAGTTTTTGTCGAATACTGGATTTTTTCCCAAAAGCTAGGATCATTTGGTTTATTACAGACTGTCTTGCTGAGGTCACTTACCCCAAGTCTATTCCACAGATCCTCCTTTCTGTCTCTTAGCCAGTACCATATTGTTTTGATGACCACTGCTTTATAATATAGGTTGAGATCTGTTACTACTAGATCACCTTCCCTCACATCTTTTTTTTTTCATTATTTCCCTTGATATCCTTGATCTTTTCTTCTTACAAATGAACTTTGTTATGTTTTTTTTTTCCCCCATAATTCAGTAAAAAAGGTTTTGGTAATTCAATGGGTGTGGCACTAAATAAGTAAAAAAGATTGAGCAAGATTGGCATTTGTATTATGTTAGATCATCCTACCAATAAGTAATTGATGTTTTTCCAATTATTTAGATCTAGTTTTAATTGTGTGAAAAGTGTTTTGTAGTTGTGTTCATATAGTTCCTGTGTTTGTCTCAGGAGATAGATACCTAAGTATTTTATATTTTTTAGGGTGATTTTAAATGGAATTTCTCTTTCTAATTCTTGCTGCTGAGATGTGTTGGAGATATACAGAAATGCTGATGACTTATGTGGGTTTATTTTCTACTCTGCAAATTTTCTAATTTTCTTGAGTATTTCCACTAGCTTTTTAGTTGATTATCTAGGATTCTTTAAGTAGACTATCATATCATCTGCAAAGAGTGATATCTTGTTCTCCTCATTGCCTATTTTAATACCTTCAATTTCTTTTTCTTCTCTATTTGCTGCTGCTAGTGTTTCTAGTACAATGTTAAATAATAGAAACGATAATGGATACACTTGTTTCACTCCTGATATTATTAGAAATTCATCTATTTTATCCCCATTGCAGATGATGTTCGCTGATGATTTTAGATATATACTTTTTATTATTTTTAGGAAAGGCCCTTCTATTCCTACACTTTCTAGTGTTTTCAATAGGAATATGTGTTTTATTTTGTCAAAGGCTTTTTCTGCATCTATTGAGATAATCGTGATTTTTGTTGGTTTGCTTGTTGATATGGTCAATTATGTGTATGGTTTTCTTAATATTGAACCATCTTTATATTCCTGGTATGAATCACACCTAATCATAGTGGATAACCCTTGTGATCACTTGCTGGAGTCTTTTTGCTAGTATTCTATTTAAGATTTTTGCTTCTATGTTCCTTAAGGAGACTGGTCTATAATTTTCTTTCTCTGTTTTTGATTTGCCTGGCTTTGGAATCAGTATCATATTTGTGTCAAAAAAGGAATTTCGTAGAACTCCTTTGCTTTTTCTGTCAGATAATTTGTATAGTCTTGGGATAGATTGTTCTTTGAATGTTTGATAGAATTCATTTCTGAATCTGCCTGTTCTTGAGGATTTTACTTAAGGAGAACTTTGATGGTTTATTCAATTTCTTTTTCTGATGTGGGATGATTTAGGTATTCTATTTCTTCTGTTAATCTAGGTAATTTATATTTTGGTAAATATTCAACCATATCACCTAGATTGCCATATTTATTGCCATATAATTGGGCATAATAATTTTAATGATTATCTTAATTTCCTCTTCATTAGAAGTGAGGTCTCCCTATTCATCTTGGATACTGTTAATTTGGTTTTCTTCTTTTTTAAAATTAGATTGACCAATACTTTGTCTATTTTATTTGTTTTTTTCAAAGTACCAGCTTCTAGTCTTATTTATTAATTCAAGATTTCTTTTACTTTTAATTGTATAGTTAGTAGTTTTACTATCTATTTCATCCTTGAGCTCCACTAATTTCTCCTTTAGAAATTTGGATGCTATACCATTTAGTGCATACATGTTGAGTACTGATATTGCCATTTTGTCTATACTGCCTTTTATCAGGATGTAATTACCTTCCCTATCTTCTTTAACTAGATCTATTTTTACTTTGGCTTTGTCAGATATCATGATTGTGAATCCTGCCTTCTTTTCATCAGTTTATACCCAATAGATTTGACTGCATCCACTTACCTTGATCCCGTGTGCTTCTACCTTCCTCATGTGTGTTTCTTGTAGAAAACATATGGTAGAATTTTGGTTTCTAATCCACTCAGATATTTGCTTGCATTTTATGGGTGAATTCATTCCATTCACATTCAGAGTTATGATTACCAGCTATGTATTTCCCAATATTTTGATTTCTACTCCTAGTCCTGCCCTTTCTTATTTCACTATTTCCTTTTACACCAGTGTTTGGTTTATAATCAGTCCCCCATATATCCCACCCTTATTTTGCTACTCTTCCCCATCCCTTCTTATTTCCCTCTTATTTTTCTTTGGCATCTTTTTATGCTATTCCCCACACTCTCTCTCCCTTGTATTGCTTCCCTCCCCACCACTACATATGTTACCCTTCTAGTTCTCTATAGGTCAGAAATCAATTCTCTGCCTCACTGGACCTGATTTTTCTTCCATTTTGGAGTCAATTCCAATGCCTGTATGAATTAAGTATTTCCTATCTCCAATCTCTTTATCCTTCCAGTGTATTGGTGTTCTCCCCACTCCCACCATGTGCTTCTTATGAAATATAAATTTATCCCTTTTTTGTCTCCTTTCCCATTTCTCTTAGTATTGACCTCTTTTTTACCTCTAGTTTTATATAAGTTTATATATATATATATATATATATATATATATATATATATATATATATATCTTGACATTTTATTTTATACAGTTTGTCACTGTTTCCTCTGTGTATAATTCTTCTGGCTACAAAGGTGATGATAACAAATTTTAAGAATTACCAATATCCTTTTTTCTTATAAGGATACAAATAATTTTAACTTATTGGGTTCCTTAAAAACGTTTTTTTGTTTTGTTTTGTTTTTTGTTTGTTTTGTTTTTTACTGTCTGGTGATTCTCTTGAGTTCTGTGTTTGGGCATAATTTTTTTTTTGTTTAAGTCCTGTGTTTTCTTTATGAATGCTTGGAAGTCTTCTATTTTATAAAATGACCATACTTTCCCCTACAAGAATATAGTCAGTTTTGTTGGGTAGTTGATTCTTGATTGTAAACCTAGTTCTCTTGCTTTCCAGAATATCATAATCCATGATTTTTGGTCCTTCAGTGTAGATGCAGACAGATCTTGTGTTATCCTAACTGTACTTCTATGGTACCTGAATGACTTCTCTTAGCAGCTTGTAATATTTTTTTCCCCTTGTTCTGGTAGTTCTTGAATTGGCTATAACATTACTGGGCATTGTCAAATAAGGATTAAGTCCAGGAGGTGATCTGTGGATTATTTCAATCTCCACTTTTCCCTCTTGTTCTAGAATATGGGGGCAGTTTTCTTGGATAATTTCCTGTAGAATGATGTCCAGGTTTTCTTTTGTCATGATCTTCCATTAATTTTTATATTGTTTTTCCTGGATTTATTTTCCATGTCTGTTATTCTGTGAATGGGGTATTTTACATATTCCTTAAATTTTTCATTCTTTTGATTTTGTTTTATAGATTCTTGCTGCCTTGTGAAGTCATTTGCATCTAGTTGTTGGATTCTAGTTTTTAAAAACTGAATTTCATCCCTGACTTTTTGGTTATCCTTCTTCTTCTGGTCTGCTTTTCTTTGCAGGTCATCTTTCATCTCCTTTCCCTCATCTTTCATCCCCTTTGCTTAATTTTCAAGCTGGTAAATTTTGGCTTTCAAGACACTATTTTATGTTTCCAGATGACTTATTTTCCTTTATAAGTTTTTTTCCAGTTGTCTTCAGCCACTCTTAATTATTTTTTTGAATTGTATTTTGAGTTCTTCCAAAACCTGTGTCCAATTTGCTGGAGTTTCTGTGCTTTTGCTCAATATTCCTTGGTCCTCCTCTGTTCCATTTATTATTAAATATGTATGGATATGCTCATGAATAAGATTGTCCACAACCCATAAATAATTATCAAGGGCAGGATTAAAAATTGGTATGTAGATAATACACCACTGGAAGAAACTGTAGACTATATGCCAAAGCTGTTTAATAGCTGGTGGACAAGCCAGGTGTTCAATAAACATTTTTTTTAAAGAGCAGAGTAAGAACAAAATATTATCATCATCATAATGAGTATTTATATTATGCCAAATACATTCTAGATATTCTGTTAAATACTTGTAAATGTTATTATTGGATTCTGATAACAATCCTGCTTGTTTGGTGGTATAATCTTCATTTTCTTCTTGAGAAATCTGAGATAAATAAAAGTTGTTACTTGCTCAAGATCACATTGTTAAATTGTGTCTGGAACCAGATTTGAACTCATGTCTTCCTGGCTTCAGACGAAGTTTTTATTCATTTTGTTAATTAACTGCTGAATGTCCTTATAATATTGAATATTAAATGTATGACCCTTGGCAAACATGTGAAGAGAAAAAGACTAAAGTCAATATTATTAACTGAATTCTACATTGTTAGAGGTAAGTTCCAAGTAGATTAAGATATAGATTGATTTCAATAGTAATAAAAAATGTTTTGTTTTCTCTTTCTCCTGCAAATTATGTATTGCTAGTATATTTCATTAAACATATAGTATTTTTTATTTTTCTTTATTTTTGTCTAGTGTGAATAGGGTTTATATTGAATGAGGCTTAGTTTTAAAATGTGTTCTTCCCCCAATTTGAACTCATTAAATTTGTAACTACTAAATTCTGGGTAGTAGACTCTTTAGACTCTTTGATGGATATTGAAAATGTCCAGAATAATAGTGATACTTAACTAACCTGATCCACACTCACTATGCAGCTGCCCTCAAGACATCTCCATACCATATTGCCTTTTGTGCCCTTCTTCCACCTCCTGAAGCTCATTCCACTGATGGGTCTGGTAACATATATTGGTCAAATTGTCACTGCATTTCCTTGAAAATGAATTGTTAAACACTCACCCTATGACTCCATTTACCATCCTTGTGACATTTAAGTAAAAATAAATATCCCTTCTCTAAGGGAGACTCAATTGTCTTTTCTTATCACAATAAAAAATACTTGAGGGCTTCCTTTGTTTCTTTGTTCTTTGTTTCTCTGTAATTCTCTCTCTCTCTGACTCTCTCTCCCTTTCTCTCTCTTTTTCTCTCTTTCTGTCTTTCTCTGTCTTCCTCTCTCTCCCCCTTGCTCTATGCTTAGCAAACTTTCTTGCACTTACAGAGTGACAAATCATTTTCAATGATTATTCATCCATTTTATTATTAATAATCAGAATGACAATGAGAATACAAAAACATTCAAAAAATAAGCTGATACTAATGATCCATGTATTCAAAGCTAAGAAAATACAAAAGGATACAAAATATGCCCCTGTCCTAAAGAAACTCACATTTTAATGGAGAGGACACAATGGAAGCAATTCTCTTCTTGAAGTGTATATTTATAATAAATAATTACATTTGAATATTGATACCTATGAATTCTATAGAATGAATAAATTGTATGCAGTTATTTACATTGTGTTTTGCTTTTTTCAAATGTAGGCAGATACTACTATAGTTTATAGGATAGAATTAATTGTTGCATAATATTGATTTCAAAATAACTTTCCCTCATCACTTTTTTCTCTCTCTTTTTATTTTTGAGATCATTTTCCCCCTTTCTGCTCAAGATAGAAGTGAAGTGGATACAATTGGTTCTTACTACTGATCAGTGTGGATATTTTTCCTGTTTTTCTTCTGACTTGGTAGTTTTATACCTCCTTACTAAGATGTTCTATACTCTCCCTATGTTGCTTATGAACTTAGAATATGTACCAGCTTCATTTTATTTCAGCTTAGGATTGATCCAATTGCTTCTGTATTCCCACTTATAAGGATTACAAGCAGGAGTAAACATACTAGATTCAGTCTATATACTAATAGTTAATTTACTATAATGAGGATTTGGTCAGAGCAGGGCAGATTGGATTTTTTTCTTTATTATTTTTAATTTTAAAAAAGTTTATTCTCAGGGGCAACTGGATAGTTCTTTGGATTGAGAGCCAGGCCTAGAAACAGGAGGTCCTAGGTTCAAATTTCACCTCAGATACTTCCGAGCTGTGTGACCCTGGGCAAGTCATTTTACCACTATTGTCTAATCCTTACCACTTCTACCTTGAAAACAATACATAGTAAGGTAAGGGTTTGAAAAAAGGTTTATTCTCATTCAGAGTTTGAAAAGTTTTATAATTATTATTTCTATTGTTTGAGTAAAAATGTGTGACATGCCAAAGCAATCGATACATAGAACATCTAAACACAATTTCTTTTTTAATTTAATCAAAGAAAATCAGGCATAAGAACAAGTGTATCCTCCCACTGAAGATTTACTCAAATGTCTCATCATAGGTTATCGGAGATAGTGTATTCTTATTGGCAGAGAGTAAAAGGCAAGCTTTAGCAGAGTCTACCAAGATAGAATTAGTTAACTTATATACCTTGTGATAGACATATACTCTTGTCCAAGGATGGGCCTAGCTAGTTTGGCAGATCCTCTTCACCAAAGGAAAAAAGATAATCTGATAAATTATCATGACTGCAGCAACTTCTGAGGTGTTAGGCTGGAGGATGGCAGTGATTGATATAGACATTTGACCTGGTCAGGAATGAAGGGACAATCTATGTTTTAATATCTTAAGTCCTTTGACTGTTAAATGAAGACAACCTTCCAAATCCAGGTTTGGTGGTTTAAACTATATTATTGTATTTTTGTTTTCTTCCCTGACAAACACAAGAGGGAAAAGAAAGCCTTCACATAGCCAAAAGGCAATCTTTATTCTCTTTCTGACTTCACATTGTAAACCTTAAAATTTCTTAGACTTATAAATGTTGGAAATTTCACCATTAGGAAATTTCATACTTGAAAAATTCCCTATTGATAGTAGGAACTCTATTGGAATGTGAACCCCATTGGCATGGGAGGTTCCTCCTCCTCCCTTCTTCAGATTACTTTAGGACAGAAACCTTTTGCTGAACAATGGAAAGGGCTTTGACCTATGCTTAAGCACAGAACAGGAATTTCTTTGAGTCATGATTGATTTTAGAATTGATACAATAGAGATACTTGGAATGACAGAACCAGGTCTTGGAAATTACAATTTCCACCCCACTCAGTCCTAACAGGATTGAGGAATGGCTGCAGCATAGATCAAAATTTAATTATTCCAATCTCTACCCTACTCAGGGTAATAGGATTTAGGAAGGGCTGTAGCAAAGGATCAAGATTTAATTATTTGAGAATATGACCTTCAACAGACATGTGCAAAGCCACAGACCTCTGGGTGGTCCTGGGTTAAGGTAGAGCCACTATTGGCACAAGGAAGACATGGACAGTGATTGGTAGATGTGAGAACTGAGGGGAGGGAACTTGGATGGTTTCCTTAAAGATAGAGGGGTCTGAGGACTGAGGGGGTGGTTGGTTGGAGAGTTTTGGCTCTGAGTGGTTGGAGAGGTGCTCTGAGAAGCTTGCTCTGAAGGAAGCTGGAGGTGGAGGCCCCTGAGACTGTTTCTCCATTTTGGTCACATGAGTAATAGGGACTGATCTCCTTTCTTTGCCCCAGATATCTAAGGACTTGGGCCTTTTGGCCCAGCCTAAACAGAAGGGGTATTTAAGCCCTATTCCCTTTTTCCCCTTCTCTCTCTCTCTCTCTCTCTCTCTCTCTCTCTCTCTCTCTCTCTCTCTCTCTCTCTCTCTCATACCTTTCTTCCTCCTGTTTGTAATTAAACTCCATAAAAGGTTGACTGCTGACTTGAGTTTTCATTTAGGAATTACATAGCTGAATTCCTTGGCGACCTTAAATTAATATATATATATCAGTCTTTTAAAGTGATTTCCTTGTCACAACTGACATGGAAGACATTTACATTGACCTCATTGGACCTGCATGATAAAATATTCTAGCCAGAAAGGGTCACAGACCTAGTCCAATATTCCATTGCATATAAGACTTTAAAAAAGCTCAGAGGAATGAGGAAATGTTTTAAAGATCACACAAATTAGGGAAAGAATTGGGATGAGAAGCTGATTCTCCTAATAAACATTTATGAAGTTTCTCTCATATTCAAACCAGCGTGCTAAGTGCTGCTGATACCACAACAAAAGTGAAAATAAACTCTGCCTCCCTCTCTCTATTTAATAATATCTTCTAGTTATTAGAAGTTTGGATAGCATATTATGCCTACCATTGGAGTCTTGGAGTTCTTCTCTGAAGCTGGAATGAAAAGCTCACAGTAAGAACTTAGCATTGTTTTTATTTTTTAAAACTTTAGAACCCTGGGGTGAGAGATCATAGGACTTACACCAAAGTTTGATTAAACATTGAAATGCATCTAATAATATGCATTCATCATTTTATAGAGGAAGACACAGAGGTGTAGATTTATCAGCTTGCTAAAGTCATAGAGGTAAGAAATTTGAGGTAGCCTTCATACTACATATTGTTTATCTCCAAGAGCAATACTCTTTCTCTACTATATCAAAATATTTATAATTAATTCTGTCTATCTTTCTATGTATTTATAAACTTATTTTGTTTTACATTTTGCTCAGAGATAGATAATTATTATTTTTCAAAATTAAACACTTTATGCTTTTCTGAGACAATAGCTGAGTATGAAAATAGAGGCAGCGGAAAAGAAAAAGAATGAGCAAGAGAGAAAAATAGCTGGATGGAGAGAGACAGAAGTAAAAACAGACAGAAACAAAGAAAGAAGAAATGAGAGAGGGAGAGGAAAAAGAAAGTAGAGTGATGGAGCTTTGTACCACAGTGGGGTTTAACAGAATTATGGAGGAAAAAAATGCAGGGCTCAAATGAGGGCAGAAAATTGTCTAGCTTCTTTGGAATGGAAGATTCAGGGAGGGAAATCATATAAGAGGAAGAAAAATAACAAAGTATGATTCCCTCTCAATAATTTTATGGCATTCACCAATGCACTTATATTCAAACAGATATTAGAACTCAAGTCACTCATCCTCATCTAAGTGCACTTATTCAGACAATCCCTTAGTTTTCTAATGTCATCTCCATTTCAAAATGCTGACTTTGTGACTTTGTCTCAACTTCCATTAGGATAACAGTGGGCACATGGACACTCCATTAGTTATTCCTCATTCTTCCCACATGACTGGGTCATCTTGTTTTGCTTCTTCATTCCTTTAATTTTGCTTCTTCACCATTATTTGTTGTTTGCAATATATTTCACAGACTCTTCAGGCATAGTTTGTGTTTCTCCATTGCGCTCTAGATATTCATTTTCATTTATTCTGAAAATGTAGTGTTCCATGTCTCACAGTCATTTGACAGTGTGATCAGAATATTAGTATTGGACATATGGTCTTTTGTTCCAGGGTGAATTTTGGAGTCATTAATGGAATTTTACCAAATCCTGAAGATAATCAAGGCTTTCTATTTAGCCTATTTAATTCTGGGCACAATGCATATTCCAGAAAATATTGTTACTCCTCTTCTCCCACTCACCACTTGGTACACAGAAATATTAAAATATTCTAAGTGGTTATGTGATTTCATTGCCCAAGTTATGTCCCAATTAAAAAAAAAAAAGCTCAGTATAACAATTCAGGTCGGTATCTCAGAGTCTTAGGTGGTTGTCTGATGGAACTGGAGGTTAATTGACATAGAGACAGGTAAACATGACTTAAAGTAAGCACTTGAATATTTGTCTTCCTGGCTCTGCAATCAGCTCTCAATTAAGCCATGGTAGAAGATATATAGAGTGATATAATTAACCTAGTAATGCTTATGTATATCTTAAACTTGATGTTTCAGCTCCTCATACTATCCTAAATCAAGTAATTTCTTCTTCTTCCTCTGCTGAAGAAATACATATTCCTCATAGACATTAATAACTTAACATCTTATTTAATGATTTAATTATTAATAATTGCTAAAGTCAATTTTTACTCATTTTGCAGATTATCCTTTCAATATCAGAGATAGTGGAGATTAAGGGGACAGGGCATATTGCGATCTGGAAAATCTGCATAAAAACTTGCCCTTCCCTCCATACCAAGGAATTTGATTTTTCCTACTACTTTTGTTTTTATGAGTTTACAGTACCTTATTGTAAAATTTGGGTTAAGTATTTGGTCATAAGCTATATGCATTCTAAACTTTTTCTGTGTCTTCTGTGCTTTCCACAAAACTCCAAAAATTCACTTTTAATTTATTTTGCTAACTCCTGATATATTAAAACTTAGATGGATAGAGATGCAATGTGGAAGGAATATTGTACAATATTCTTCTCCTATTAAAACTAGATCTAAACAATTGGAAAAAACATTTATTGCTCATGGGTGGGATGAGCTAACATAATAAGAATGACAATCCTTCTCAAATTAAACTACTTATTTAGTGCCATACTCATTGAACAACCAAAAAAACTGTTTTACTGAATTAGAAAAAAAAATAACAAAGTTCATTTGGAAGAACAAAAGATCAAAGATATCTAGGGAAATCATGAAAAAAATGCAAAGGATGGAGGACTTACAGTCCCAGACCTCAAACTATTCTATAAAGCAGTGGTTATCAAAAAATTTGGTACTGACTAAGAGACAGAAAAGAGGATCAGTGAAATAGACTTGGGGTAAATGACCTCAGCAAGACAGTCTATGATAAACCCCAAAGATCCCAGTTTTTGGGACCAAAACCCACTTTTTGATAAAAACTTCTGGGAAAACTGAAAGACAGTATGGGAGAGATTAGGTTTGGATGAACATCTCACACTCTACATACACCAAGATAAAACTCAGAATGGGTGAATGACCTGAATATAAAGAAGGAAACTATAAGCAAAGTTGGTGAACACAGAACAGTATACTTGTCAGATCTTTGGGAAAGGAAAGAATTTAAAACCAAGCAAGAACTAGAAAAAAACACAAAATATAAAAATCAATAATCTTAATTACATCAAATTAAAAAGTTTGTACAAACAAAACTAATGTATCAAAAATTAGAAGGGAAGCAACAAATTGGGAAACAATCTTCATTACACAAATATCTGACAAAGCTCTAATTACTCAAATGTATAAAGAGCTAAACCAGTAATACAAAAAACAAAAAAAAAACAAGCCATTCTCCAATTGAAAAATGGGCAAGGGACATGAATAGACATTTTTCAGTTAAAGAAATCAAAACTATTAATAAGCATATGAAAATGTGCTCTAAATCCCTTATAATCAGAGAAATGCAAATAAAAACATCCCTGAGGTATCACCTCACACCTAGAAGATTGGCTAACATGTCAGCAAAGGAAAGTAATGAATGCTGGAGGGGATGTGACAAAGTGGAGACATTAATTATAACTGATGGGAGTTGTGAATTGATCCAACCATTCTGGAGGGCAATTTGGAACTATGCCCAAAGGGTGCAAAAAGACTGTCTGTCCTTTGACCCAGCCATAGTACTGCTGGGTTTGTACACCAAAGAGATAATAAGGAAAAAGACATGTACAAGAACATTCATAGCTGTGCTCTTTGTGGTGGCCAAAAATTGGAAAATGAGAGGATGCCCTTCAATTGGGGAATGGCTGAACAAATTGTGGTATATGTTGGTGATGGAATACTCTTCTGCTAAAAGGAACAATAAAGTGGAGGAATTCCATGGGGTCTGGAACAACCTCCAGGAATTAATGCAGAGTGAGAGAAGCACAACCAAGAAAACATTGTACACAGAGACTGATACACTGTGGTACAATTGAATGTAATGGACTTCTCCATTAGTGGCGATGCAATGACACTGAACAACTGGGAGGAACCTACGAGAAAAACCTCTATCCACATTCAGAGGAAACACTGCTGAAGTAAAAACACCAAAGAAAAACAACTGCTTAAATACATGGATCGAAGGGATATGGTTGGGGATGTAGATTTTAAATGAGCATCATAGTGCAAACAACAACATGGAAATAGGTTCTGATCTAGGACACATGTAATACCCAATGAAATTGTTTGTTGGCTGCAGGAAGAGTGGGTTGAGGGGAGGGAGGGAAATAATGTGATTATTGTAACCATGGAATAATGTTCTAAATTGACTAAATAAACTTATTCAAATGGGAAAAAATATTCTTCTCCGAAATGAAGGAAACTTATTACATCTAAGGAGTATACTATGAAAGCCTTTTTGTCTTCTGTTTTCATTCAGATTTTCCACTGACTATTAATGTCATTCTGATTTAATAGAATCATTACTAATAGATAAACCTGAAAGGTTCAGTTACCAAAACTTTTGGCCAGGAGCCTAAATTGGTGTGTTTCCTATTAAAATAAATCATCCATATTTCTATTAATAAACATATAGCTTTGAGGGTAAAAAGTTATTAATGAAGAATATATATTAAAAATAACTTTCAAAAATATTTTCTTTAAATCATGAGCACATTGACTCTATAATATAAGATGTATGAGTAGAGTAGGCTCAGATTTGATAGAAGTAGTTAAATATATAAGTGGCCAAAGGGTAACTAAAACTTCCTCTTAGTAGGAGTTTTAGAATATTTTTTGAAATTTTTCTTTAGTATAATTAATAATTTTTTGTTAGACTCTGAAGGTTTATGTTCTTTCTTCAATTTCCCTTTCCTCAGTATGCATGATCTGTCAGCACATCTTTCAATTTCTAGGAGGGACACAGCAATTAACCAGTGTTACTCCAGGAAGGCAAATACCAGCTCCATCAGATATTGCATTTATAATTATGAATAGTTGTGTTCTGGTCAATTCTTTCTCTTCCAAAGTGTGATTTTTTTAGATTTGTTGATCTATTTTCCCTTGGCATGTCTTTCTCTACTTCCAGCTGTATGTACTTTCCCCTACTAGTACAGTATTTCCAATAGCATGGTCAATGTGGAGGGGAAAAGAAAGGGGAACAAACATTTATTTCAAGATTTATCCCAATTCAGAGGTATAGAAGCCTTAGGTAGTCAATTTGAAGTCCTTACACACTCACCTGCTTCTACTTCACCTGCTACTACATGGATTCATGAAGCATGATTGAGTCTTTAAAAACTAATCACAAGATATTTCCTTTTGCAATCATCTCCTATCATCTGATGGATGACTCAAAGCATTATTGCCTTTTCAAATTGATTAAGGATTATTCACACCAATTTGAAGTTTGGTTGATTAATTAAGACAAGATGTTAGAGCCTTCTGAAATTAACTGAGGAAGTACAGGGTCCTTTCTCTTTTCCTGAAAGCTAGGTAACACAAAGGATAGTGAATCAATCCTGGATAGGGATATCTGAGTTCAAACATGGTCTCAAACTCTGAGAAACTCACTTAACCCCAGTTTTCTAATTTGTAAATCATATTATTATGCAGCAACTTCTTTCTAAAATAGCTGTGAGGATTAAGTAAGATTATAATAGTAATGTGTTTATCACAGTGTCTGTCACTTACATTAGGCATTATTTAAAATTTATTGGTTGTAATAATAATATTTTTTATTATTATTACATGCATTGGTGTGTGGAAATAATTTATACAATTCAAAGATTTACATCCAGGGCTTATAAAAATCTCAAAGATCTGCTAGTCAAACCTCCTCATTTCATGACTAAAGAAACTATGCCATTGGGATGATAATCAATTTGTCTAGAATCAGAAAAAGCCTTTGAATTTAGACTCTGATTCTAAAGTCATCATAATTTTATTCTCATTAATATAGATATACATGATACAAGTAGATGCATAAATGATAGTTTGATAGATGTAATGGATAATATATATATATATATATATATGATATTAACCAGAGATGTCAAATAAATAAAAACAGGAACTACTAAACATATGTAATAATACCAACAGGCTTCATATTGACTTTTCAAAATCATGTGTTCAAATATTTATTTTTATTAATATTTCAGATCATTAAAATCAGATAACTAAATTTTAATATGGTTTGGGCTGAACTTAGAAGTTTTTTATGTGTGATGTCTCTGATGTAAACAATATAGATTTATAAATTATATTAACAGATGTGAAAGATGATATTGGAATAGAGATAGGAGAGATAGAAATAGAAATGGTTTTATATATATATATATAAAATAACAGAAAGACAGAAAGAGAGAGAGCCATAGACATACTTCACAATTCAAAGAACTGTGCTTTCCAGAAAAAAAAGCACCTTTTCTAATAATGATCCTGATTCTTCTTTGTCTTAGTAGACAACATGGCATAGTGACTATGAACAAAATATCTATTGCTAATTTCATGATGAAGCCCCACTAATTCAAACATATTGACTCTTGGATAATATATACACCTTCCAATTTGTTAATCTTTCCAAGTGTTTCTGATTTACTTGCAATGACTTTAATAAAACAGAGTCACCTCCAGGCAATGATGTCATATTGAAGTAAGCCTTTATTATTGTTTGTTCCCAAATGAAATAATAAATTTCTTATAAACACATATTACAACATAATTTACATAAATATTATTACATTACCCTTAAAGATATTAACATAAGTGAACCAACCATAAAGATGTGCAGTGATTTACAGATTTCCAAATAATTCCAAGAGCAATGTCAGTTTATTTCATCTATTAAGATAGTAAATTATTTTCTCATAATTTATTCTAGACCTCACAAATATCAGATCAAAATGATTCATTCCTCACAATTGAATGAAAGACATTTATTTATTCACTAGCTCATCCATTTTCTAACAATTAGTTATTGATAATCTACTCTGCTAAGCTTTCTGTAAATATGAAAATATCTATGGCTCCATCTATACATACCTTCAAAAAGCTTATGTTCTGTAGGGGAGATGGTTCATCAATTAACAAATATAATTAAAATGGAATAATTTAGAGTTCTACTGAAGAGAGAGGGAAAGGAAGGAGACAAAAATTGCTTCTAATTTTGGAAGGAAAGGCTTCAAAATGGAGACATTAATTAAATTGCACCTTTGGTAAAATATTTTAAAGAATGTTTTTATTTTTACAAACCTTAAAATATTCACAAAGCTTTATTAATTGCAGTCACCTTGTTAACAATATTCACAGGATGAAAACACAGATGACAAAGTGGCACAATCAATATATTCTTGGAAGTAGCATTGCTGAGTCTTAGTTTCAAATTCTGCCTCGGACATTTATTATATCTATGCCCCTTGGGAACTTCTATGGTTTTTATTTTCTTGTGTACAAAGTGAAGATGTTAAGATTTAATTACATTTAACATGCCACCAAACTTTGACTTTTAATTATATTTGGAAGATTATTTATTACTTCTGGCTTAAAGGTATATTATTGTCATTCTAGGTCACTGAGAGCCTACCACTATAAAATATATATATATATATATATATATATATATATATATTTATATAAAATTTAGTTGTTGTGATTTTTGGATTATATTTTAAAGGATTTCATAAAGTTACTTGTATCAAGTGAATATTCCATTGACATTTTTGGCTTTTCATCTCTACTCTTCCATTAAAATCAACAGCAAGAGCATTAAATACTTATTTTGAATTTCTCCTATGTTTTTAGCTTAAGGGATAAAAAAATGGACCTCATAACAATTTACATCAATACAAGAATTTATTGTTTTTCTTCTTGTTTTTGTTTTTACCAGGGCCCAGTACTATATGATGTTTTGACATATAAAGACAAAGAAAAACAGTGCCTACCCTTAAACAATTTATAAGTCTATTGAAATATAAATTTTCTGAAATTGATGTTAAAATCCTTAGTTCCTATGTCCCAAGTGCTTTAAAAGTCTGTCTGCTGTTTGATCCAGCTATACTACTGCTGGGTTTATACCTCAAAGACATTATAGGGAAAAAGACTTGTACAGAAATATTTATGGCCACACTCTTTGTGGTGGCAAAAATTGGAAAATGAGGCGATACCCTTCATTTGGAGAATGACTGAACAAATTATGTTATATTTTAGTGATGGTATACTATTGTGCTCAAAGGAATAATGGAATAATGAACTTGAGGAATTCCATGTGAACTGGAATGACCTCCAGGAACTTAAGCAGAGTGAAAGGAACAGAACCAGGAGAACATTATATACAGAGACTAATACACTGTGGCACAATTGAATATAATAGACTTATTTACTAGCAGCAATGCAATGATCCATGACAATTCTGAGGGACATATGAGAAAGAATGTTATCTACATTCAGAGGAAGAACAATGGGAGCAGAAACAGAGAAGGAAAACAACTGCTTGATCACATGAGATGATGAGGATATGACTGGGGATGTAGACTCTAAAGGATTACCCTAGTACAATTATCAATAATATAGAAATAAGTCTTGATCAATGACAAAAGAAAAACCTAATGGAATAGCATGTTGGCTATGGAGGGTGGGAGGAGGGGAGAGAAAGAACATGAATCATGTAACCATGGAAAAATATTCTAAAAAATTAATTTTTTTATAATTGAAAAATACTATACTTCCTTTATCTATCTTTTAGAAACTTCCATTAAGAAAATTAGAAATACCTAGAGGAGTGTAAACAGTTTATAGAATAACAACAACCACCACCTTGAGTATATTTCATATGGATATTGTTTCAATGAACTATGGATATTAAGTTTAGAGAAGATAAAACTCAGAAAAAGTAAGATAACTTTTGTAAAGTTCTTGGAGATTCAGTTTGAAAACAGATGGTAACTCTTCTTTATGGTCTTAGAAGCCCAAATGTAGAACAGAATTTGACTAAGGGAAGTATAGGCTTTATGTAAGAAAAATGAAAATGAAATAATGGAAATAAATTAAAAAAGAAAAAAAAAGGATTTTACTATAAAGTTATTCCAATACAAAATTTGATGCCTTGGGAAGTACCAACTTCCCTCTCATCAAAAAAAAAATGTTCAAAAGAAATATTTGACATTAAGTCATATTGTGAATCCCTTTTAAAATTTTGGTTGCATGAGGTGTGCTCTGAAGTTCTAGCTAAATAGGAACACTTGCAATTCTATGAAATGATATTGGGTTTTTCCAATCACTTTCATAATGGAACTTCCAAGAACCAAGGATAATGAGGCATCAGTATCTCTCATGCAGAAGACAGGACTAAATGTCAGACAGAAGCAATAGAAAATTGGATAGTACCATATCTTTCCTGGGTATTGCTCTCTTTTCTCACTTGTTTACTCATTATATCAGGTTTGTGTTGAAACTATGGATGCTTATATGTTCAGTTATTGCATACTATTTGTTCTTTATTCACCTCTTTCAGTACCTTGGACAGACTTAGAAAATGGTGAGTATGGGGTGAAGATGGCTCATATGAGCCATAGCTAAGACCTAGATGAATCAAATACTTTCCTTCTCAAAAAAACAAACACACAGTTTTGGGGACTTCCGGTTAAGATGGTGGCTTAGAGAAAGCTAAAGTTCAGATCTCTGGAAAACCCTTCCCGACTTATCTCAAACTATAAGCTCCTAAGGCGCCGAAATTCAAGATGATCAACAGCACAGACCCTGGGAACCCTCCTCCTGGACCTGGACCCGGTTCAAAAGGTACGGCTCCCCTCAAAAGCCAGAACCCGAGATCACTTGGACCTCAGGGGTAGGAGCGCAGAGTCCAAGGCTCCCGGAAGCCGCAGCCCGGCCGGGCTCAGAGAGCAGAACCCTCAGGGCCTTCTACAGTCCCGGTGAAAGTTACTGCCTGGGGCTTCTGCTGCAGAGAGCTGGTCGAAACAACAGCAACCCTCAGGGCGGGCAAGACAGCCTCATGGGCTGGATCCTGCTATCCAAGTCTCAGTGAAAGTCTGTGCTCTCGGAGCTTGGGGAAGCGGCAGCCCATCCCCCCGCAGGCCGACGAAACAGCCTCACAGCCAGCGATTCTGAAGGCAACTTCCGGAAAGCGAGCGGGGGGGGGGGGGGGGGGGGAAGAGTGTGGCCTCGTGGTCCGACCCTTCCATTCCAGTTCCAGTGAGGCATATTCAGTTTAACCCAGGGAAAGCTCATAGAACCAACATCCGCCCAGGACTAAAGCCTCTGAACACCAGACAGAGATAAGAAAAGCTAATCCTCCCCATTCAGACATGGCAAACTCCACAGAAGCACAGAAGCCCCCAAATACCAAGAAAAATAAGAAGAAAGGGGCGACATTGGACACATTCTATGGAGCCAAAATACAAAATACAGAGCAGAGAGAAGAAGATATACAAGAAAATTCTCCAAAATCTTCCAAAGGAAATAGAAACTCTCCACAAACCCATGAAGAATTTGAATCAGAAATGACCAAAAAGATGGAAGCCCTCTGGGAGGAAAAGTGGGAAATAATGCAAAAGAAATTCACGCATCTACAAAACCAGTTTGACCAAACTGTAAAAGAAAACCAGGCTTTAAAGCAAGAACTAATAAAGCAAAGCCAAAACACCAAGAAATTAGAAGAGAACATAAAATATCTCACCGACAAGGTGATAGATCTGGAAAATAGAGGGAGAAGAGAAAATTTAAGAATAATTGGACTCCCAGAAAAGCCAGAAATAAATACCAAACTGGACATGGTGATACAAGATATAATCAAAGAAAATTGCCCAGAGATTCTAGAACAAGGGGGCAATACAGCTACTGACAGAGCTCACAGAACACCTTCTACACTAAACCCCCAAAAGACAACTCCCAGGAATGTAATTGCCAAATTGCAAAGCTCTCAAACAAAAGAAAAAATCCTACAGGAAGCCAGAAAAAGACAATTTAGATATAAAGGAATGCCAATCAGGGTCACACAAGACCTTGCAAGTTCTACTCTGAATGATCGTAAGGCATGGAACATGATCTTCAGAAAGGCAAGAGAGCTGGGCCTTCAACCAAGAATCAGCTACCCAGCAAAACTGACTATATACTTCCAAGGGAAAGTATGGGCATTCAACAAAATAGAAGACTTCCAACTTTTTGCAAAGAAAAGACCAGAGCTCTGTGGAAAGTTTGATACCGAAAATCAAAGAGCAAGGAATACCTGAAAAGGTAAATATTAAGGAAAGGGGAAAAATGTTATCTTCTTCTTTTACTCAAACTCTCTTCTATAAGGACTACATTTATATCAATCTATGTATACTAACATGTGGGGAAAATGTAATGTATAAATAGGTGGTAAAGAAAGACCAAATAGAATAATGGTTCTCACAAAAAGATTCACATGGGAAGATGGGAAGGGGAGGGGAAGAAAACTCCTATAAGAAGGAGAGGAAGAGAGGGGGGGGGTTACTTAAACCTCAATCTCAGGGAAATCAACTCTGAGAGGTAAAAACATCCAGATCCATTGGGATCTTGAATTCTATCTTACCCAACAAGCGTAAGGAGAAGGGAAAACCAAGGGGGGGAGGGGGAGAAGGAGAACAAAAAGGGAGGGAAAGAGAGGGGGGAGGGGGAGGGAAGAAAAAGGGAGGGACTAAAAAGGGAAACATCAAGGGAGGGGACAAGGGGGACTGATTCAAAGTAAATCACTGGACTAAAAGGTAGAGCCGAAGAAGAAAAGGTTAGAATTAGGGAAGGCAATCAAAATGCCAGGGAGTCCACAAATGACAATCATAACTTTGAACGTGAATGGGATGAACTCACCCATAAAACGTAGACGAATAGCAGAATGGATTAGAATCCAAAACCCTACCATATGTTGTCTTCAAGAAACACACATGAGGCGGGTTGACACCCACAAGGTCAGAATTAAAGGATGGAGTAAGACCTTCTGGGCCTCAACTGATAGAAAGAAGGCAGGAGTGGTAATAATGATATCTGATAAAGCCAATGCAAAAATAGACCTGATCAAAAGGGATAGGGAAGGTAATTATATTTTGTTAAAAGGGACTCTAGACAACGAGGAAATATCATTAATCAACATGTATGCACCAAATAATATAGCACCCAAATTTCTAATGGAGAAACTAGGAGAATTGAAGGAAGAAATAGACAATAAAACCATACTAGTGGGAGACTTAAACCAACCATTATCAAATTTAGATAAATCAAATCAAAAAATAAATAAGAAAGAGGTAAAAGAAGTGAATGAAATCTTAGAAAAATTAGAATTAATAGACATTTGGAGAAAAATAAATAGGGATAAAAAGGAATACACCTTCTTCTCAGCACCACATGGCACATTCACAAAAATTGACCATACATTAGGTCACAGAAACATAGCACACAAATGCAAAAAAGCAGAAATAATGAATGCAGCCTTCTCAGATCACAAGGCAATATAAATAATGATTAGTAATGGTACATGGAAAACCAAATCTAAAACCAATTGGAAATTAAACAATATGATACTCCAAAACCGTTTAGTTAAAGAAGAAATCATAGAAACAATTAATAATTTCATCAAGGAAAATGACAATGGCGAAACATCCTTTCAAACCTTTTGGGATGCAGCCAAAGCGGTAATCAGAGGCAAATTCATATCCCTGAAAGCTTATATTAACAAACAAGGGAGAGCAGAGATCAATCAATTGGAAATGCAATTGAAAAAACTCGAAAGCGATCAAAATAAAAACCCCCAGCAGAAAACCAAATTAGAAATCCTAAAAATTAAGGGAGAAATTAATAAAATCGAAAGTGATAGAACTATTGATTTAATAAATAAGACAAGAAGCTGGTACTTTGAAAAAACAAACAAAATAGACAAAGTACTGGTCAATCTAATTAAAAAAAGGAAGGAAGAAAAGCAAATTCACAGCATTAAAGATGAAAAGGGGGACAGCACCTCCAATGAGGAGGAAATTAAGGCAATCATTAGAAATTACTTTGCCCAATTATATGGCAATAAATACACCAATTTAGGAGAAATGGATGAATATATACAAAAATACAAACGGCCTAGACTAACAGAAGAGGAAATAGAATTCTTAAATAATCCCATATCAGAAATTGAAATCCATCAAGCCATCAAAGAACTTCCTAAGAAAAAATCCCCAGGGCCTGATGGATTCACCTGTGAATTCTATCAAACATTCAGAGAACAGTTAATCCCAATACTATACAAACTATTTGACATAATAAGCAAAGAGGGAGTTCTACCAAACTCCTTTTACGACACAAACATGGTACTGATTCCAAAACCAGGCAGGTCAAAAACAGAGAAAGAAAACTATAGGCCAATCTCCCTAATGAATATAGATGCAAAAATCTTAAATAGGATACTAGCAAAAAGACTCCAGCAAGTGATCAGAAGGATCATTCACCATGATCAAGTAGGATTCATACCAGGGATGCAGGGCTGGTTCAACATTAGGAAAACCATCCACATAATTGACCACATCAACAAGCAAACTAGCAAGAACCACATGACTATCTCAATAGATGAAGAAAAAGCCTTTGATAAAATACAACACCCATTCCTATTAAAAACACTAGAAAGCATAGGAATAGAAGGGTCATTCCTAAAAATAATAAACAGTATATATCTAAAACCAACAGCTAATATCATCTGCAATGGGGATAAACTAGATGCATTCCCAATAAGATCAGGAGTGAAACAAGGATGCCCATTATCACCTCTACTATTTGACATTGTACTAGAAACACTAGCAGTAGCAATTAGAGAAGATAAAGGAATTGAAGGCATCAAAATAGGCAAGGAGGAGACCAAGTTATCACTCTTTGTGGATGACATGATGGTCTACTTAAAGAATCCTAGAGATTCAACCAAAAAGCTAATTGAAATAATCAACAACTTTAGCAAAGTTGCAGGATACAAAATAAACCCACATAAATCATCAGCTTTTCTATATATCTCCAACACAGCTCAGCAGCAAGAACTAGAAAGAGAAATCCCATTCAAAATCACCTTAGACAAAATAAAATACCTAGGAATCTATCTCCCAAGACAAACACAGGAACTATATGAACACAACTACAAAACACTCACCACACAACTAAAACTAGACTTGAACAAATGGAAAAACAGTAACTGCTCATGGATAGGACGAGCCAATATAATAAAAATGACCATCCTACCCAAACTTATTTATCTATTTAGTGCCATACCCATTGAACTACCAAAATACTTCTTCACTGATTTAGAAAAAACCATAACAAAGTTCATTTGGAAGAACAAAAGATCAAGGATATCCAGGGAAATAATGAAAAAAAAAAACACATATGATGGGTGCCTTGCAGTCCCTGACCTAAAACTATATTACAAAGCAGCAGTCATCAAAACAATTTGGTACTGGCTAAGAAACAGAAAGGAAGATCAGTGGAATAGACTGGGGGAAAGCAACCTCAGCAAGACAGTATATGATAAACCCAAAGATCCCAGCTTTTGGGACAAAAATCCACTATTCGATAAAAACTGCTGGGAAAATTGGAAGACAGTGTGGGAGAGACTAGGAATAGATCAACACCTCACACCCTACACCAAGATAAATTCAAAATGGGTGAGTGACTTAAACATAAAGTAGGAAACCATAAGTAAATTGGGTAAACACAGAATAGTATACATGTCAGACCTTTGGGAGGGGAAAGGCTTTAAAACCAAGCAAGATATAGAAAGAATCACAAAATGTAAAATAAATAATTTTGACTACATCAAACTAAAAAGCTTTTGTACAAACAAAACCAATATAACTAAAATCAGAAGGGAAACAACAAATTGGGAAAAAAATCTTCATAGAAACCTCTGACAAAGGTTTAATTACTCATATTTATAATGAGCTAAATCAATTGTACAAAAAATCAAGCCATTCTCCAATTGATAAATGGGCAAGGGAAATGGATAGGCAGTTCTCAGATAAAGAAATCAAAACTATTAACAAGCACATGAAGAAGTGTTCTACATCTCTTATAATCAGAGAGATGCAAATCAAAACAACTCTGAGGTATCACCTCACACCTAGCAGATTGGCTAACATAACAGCAAAGGAAAGTAATGAATGCTGGAGGGGATGTGGCAAAGTAGGGACATTAATGCACTGCTGGTGGAGCTGTGAATTGATCCAACCATTCTGGAGGGCAATTTGGAACTATGCCCAAAGGGTGCAAAAAGACTGTCTGTCCTTTGACCCAGCCATAGCACTGCTGGGTCTGTACCCCAAAGAGATAATGGACACAAAGACTTGTACAAAAATATTCATAGCTGCGCTCTTTGTGGTGGCCCAAAACTGGAAAACGAGGGGATGCCCATCAATTGGGGAATGGCTGAACAAACTGTGGTATATGTTGGTGATGGAGTACTATTGTGCTAAAAGGAATAATAAAGTGGAGAAGTTCCATGGAGACTGGAACAACCTCCAGGAAGTGATGCAGAGCGAGAGGAGCAGAACCAGGAGACAATTGTACACAGAGACTGATACACTGTGGTATAATCGAACGTAATGGACTTCTCCATTAGTGGCAGTGTAATGTCCCTGAACAACTTGCAGGGATCCAGGAGAAAAAAAACACCATTCATAAGCAAAGGATAAACTATGGGAGTGGAAACACCGAGAAAAAGCAACTGCCTGAATACAGAGGTTGAGGGGACATGACAGAGGATAGACTCTAAATGAACACTCTAATGCAAATACTATTAACAAAGCAATGGGTTCAAATCAAGAAAACATCTAATGCCCAGTGGACTTATGCGTCGGCTATGGGGGGTGGGGGGGAGGAAAAGAAAATGATCTATGTCTTTAACGAATAATGCTTGGAAATGATCAAATAAAATATATTAAAAAAAAACAAACACACAAACAACAAAACAAAACAAAACCTTTATGTGCCTTTATATTCTGTGCTCACTGACTTCATTTGATGACATATTCAAGTTTAGCATAGTAACAGTACATATTTGTGACAATAAAAGTTACTATGTTGAAATAAACAATTAATTAGATGAGTAGGATATGGTCAGGATAAGTAGAGCAGCCAGGAATTTATCTGACTATAGGGAACAGGAAGGACTTCCTGCTTAGAAAACAATTAGAGATAATTTCTCAGTACCTTGCTCTCTTTTGGACAGATGGGAGGAAAAAGGGATAATATCTGTGACAGGGATTCTTACTCAAATGAATAAAAATCCATAATATTGCATCCACATTGTCAGGAAGAACTCTTCAGTTCATCCTAAGTATAGTACTTTTGAATGCTGAAATTAGAGAGAGATGAGGACCAATTCATTCTAAATGTTTCTCATTCTCCAAATGGAGGATATGTCCCTTCTCCCAAATTCTGCAATAATTTCTCTCCCTCTGGTCTTTTCCCTATAATTCTTCACGAACCAAGCACATGCATGTGTACATATGCGTGCACATACACACACACACACACAGACTTCTCAGTGATTTTCCTGAACATCCATTGCCATGAAACCAATGATTTTTGTACCAATAGAAATTGGTGAAACTGAATTTCAAATGAGTTACCTAAAGATCATGTTTCCTGAATTTGACATTGCTTATTAAGAAAATACTTAACTCTTCTTTGAGTCACATTTCCTCTTCTTTTGCCCTATGTATTTCATATAGGTTTATTGAATCAACTTCTCACTGGCATGACAGTCAATCTTGGTAAATACACTCAAGGACAGCCTGTTTAAAAGGTGTGACATGACAGTTTTGTTTTTTTTTTCAGCTCTCTCTACTACTCCCTTTCAAGATCTAATTTGGTATTCATTATATGTATGACTCCAAGATAGTCATTTAATATACATGGGCTTCCATTTCCTCACCTGAAAAATAAGTTTTTTAATTCAGTGACCCCTAACATCCCTTCCAATAGTAAATATGTGGTCTTTTTATCCCTTGTCTCTTTCTACTACATTCCCAGAAAACAGATGATGTCCTATCCTATCCAGGACTATCAGTTGAAATGAAGCATGTCAGCATCAATAGCACGAACATACACACACACACACACACACACACTATATATATATATATATATATATATATATATATATATATATATATATATATATATATATATATATATATTTCAATTGGATTTGGTTTTGAAATATATAGGATGGCTTTTTAAAAATACTTACCTTCCATTATAGAATACTCTTTATTTATTCCAATGCAGAAAAATGGTGAGGGCTAGGCAATGGGGGTTAAGAGTCAGGTTTGAATCAAGGATTACTTACTCATTTTCAAGTCTAGCTATCTATCCACTGAGACATGTAGTTGCCTCCTAGAATGGCTTTTATCTTAAATCTTTGAGTCATAATTTAATCACTTAAAATAAAGATATTGGACTAGATGAACTGTAAGGCCCTATCAAGTTCTGGTTTTGTGATCCTATTTTGTTTTGAATTCTATGTGATCCTGTGATTCTATTTTATTTGAATTTATCTAATTCCTCTTGCAACTGAAAATAGAACGAATGATGTAGATAAAGCCAAGTTGTGATTCTGACAGTTTGGAGGACATTGTTTACTTTCCCAAGGTTCGGTTTCTTCATTCCAAAGGAGCTGTGTGGTATAGCAGTAAAAGATCTGGCTTCTGAATAAAAAAAGTCTAGGTTCAAATCAACCTCTAATTCCAAGTAGTTATCCAATCTTAAGAAATCGGATCTTGCAGGATTCTATTTCACTTTCTTGGTTATAGGGTATAAATTTCATAGATAATTATGATTAGTATCAGTGGAAAATCACACTAAGAATTATCTATACTAATGATATGAGCCCCAAACTCTAGTCTTCCTACCCTGCATAGAAATATATATATATATATATATAGATATAGATATAGATAGATAGATAGATAGATAGATAGATAGATAGATAGATAGATAGATAGATCCTGTATATCTCAAAGGATTCTTGTAAGAATAAAGCATTAATAGGTGCATGGTCAGCCATCATATCTGAAAGAGTATTATACAAAATAACCTACATTTTTGAGGGGGGAGGAGAGAGATGCAAAGAGAAATTAGAGTTTAGAGGGATTAGAGAGATCAATTCTCTGCGTTTTGAGTGGAGAAACCTGTATTATGTTGGACTGCAGCTCCAATCATTCTTTTGTTTTGTTTTGTTTTGTTTTGTTTTTATACATGTCCCAGGGAAAGAACCAAATTTGGAAGCAGAGGCTATGAGCTTAAGCTTAGTTCTAATTTGACTGACCATATACAAAATCATTCACTTCTCCTTTTCTTAGTTTATTGATCATTCAAATGAAAGTCTTTCTAAATGATGTCTAATGGTTTTCTAACTTGAGATCTATGATCCCAAGAGGCAAAATAACTAGGCAGTTCCATACCAAACAGATACCCAATTTGTTTTGCTTATGATAGAAACTAAGTCTGCCTAAATATAAATAAAACCCTGAATCTTGTTACACCCTACAAGCATTCTCCACTGCTATACAATATAGATGAAAGTTTGAAATATGTGGAAGATAGTCTTTTAATTAAGGGTGCATTAAAATAAGAAATAAAAAATTAACTAACTTGACAGGTTAACATTTTCAAACACAGGAGAGCTGTACGAATAATGGCAGCAATACCAGGGTGCTAATTTCTTGTGTGATTAGCCCCAGATTATTTCATTTTTCAGGACTATTTTTAATTAGATGCTTGAAATGAGACCCCAACAAACAAACTTAAATTACATATGACAAACTTGAGATTCAATTTTAACTATTCTTCATGTTCTAATACCAAGATTTGAGTCTATCAGACCATGCTCTGCATACCAAATGTTGGCTGAAGACATGGACAGAATCTAATATCCCAAACTCAGGCAGTGTGGAATATTTTGCATTTTAGTTTTGTTATAAATATAACCCATTTATACTAGAATTCATATTTTAACATCAATATTCTAAGAATGATTGGCTACCACTTCACAGAAAGAATTTCAAATGCTATGAAGAATTAAAATTGTCAGTATCTTGACAGGTGATGGAAAGGATCTCAGAAGGTATAATCAGAGTGCAATGTCTTCCCAAGGAGCTCCATCATGAGGAGAATCAAATTATCTTTTTGTTCCTGACATTAGAAATTTCATTCCTCATCTCCATGCCTTTACACTTGTCCCTTCTGCCCAGAGTGTACCTCTAAACCAACTGTACCTCATAGAATATTGCATTCTTTTCAAAATTTAGCCCAAATACTAAATTTGACATGAAATAATCCATGATACTAATGGAATCTCTTCCCAAATTGCTTTATATGAATATATATATATATATATGTATATATATTTTTCATTTTTTTGTGTGTGCACTGATAAAAAGAGGAGTGTAGTGGTATAGTGGATAGAAATGATCCAGTCAGAAAGATTTTGAGTTTGTAGCCCTGTGCAACCACTTCCTTTCTCAGTATTATAGGCATATCTCTAAGTTTACAGGTAGTAAAGAGGATAACAACCTATCCTAGTAATGGGGATTTTCTGATCTAAGGGTTCTTAATACCAATGAAAATGCACATCTCTATACTATACATATGAATAGAAAGCATTCATACACTCTGATATAAATAAGTTCCTTGAGGGCAAGGTGCTTTCATTCATTCATCCATTCTTTTGTTGTTTTTTGTCATTCAAACATTTAGGCAGTTATATATGACTCTTCTGGGACCTTATTTGGTGTTTTCTTGGCAAGGATACTAGAAGAATTTGAAGTTTCCTAGAAACATAGTATAGATTTAGAAATGTAATATAGGTTTGCTTGTTGATTGAATTATTAAAGTAGTGTAAAATAAGTGATAATGGTGTGTGTGTGTCTGTGGGGGAGTTTCCTTTCCTGGGGTTGAGAGCTTGAACTCATCTCCTGTGGACTATTTGATCTGGAGGCAAGGATAGAATGGCAGCTATAAAAAGGGAGCAGTATCATCAAGAGATCACAGGACAGAGGCCACAGGGGGCAGAGTAATGTTGCCTCTACTGCCCTTGGCAGCCCAGGAAAAATAGAAAGTCACAATTAGCTTCTAAGACATGATGTATAAGAGTTAGTAGGCATAGAAAAGGTTTGGCAAACTGAGGCAAAATCTGATTTTGCTCTCTTTTGTTTTTGTTTCTGGCTGGACTTCCCTGTGAATGTGGCTAGGAGACCCTAATGGTGGCCACAGAATAGTTAGCTAAATGAAACAGTGAAGAAGGTATATCTCTCTCCTATTTTTCTGTCTTTCCCCCCTACTACTTTTGACTAATAATATAATTAATTTATAGCAAGTCTTGGAATTTTTCCTCTTACAGTGGTGATATAGGACTATAAAAGGAATGAACTTGGCTATGTATAGAGATTAAGAGATTATATATAAGAAGCTAAGTCCTTGGACTTTTGAGATGGGGATATCCCTTGGTTTTCTTTGCATTTCTAGACAATCCTTAGAATACTGCCTAGAAATAAGCAGGACCGTTATATGTATATATATGGGTTTCACCAATTGAGGGATTCTCTAACAGTCTAGTCAGACCTTACATCCATTTATGTAATGTGTTAAGCTTGAAAAACATATTATATATACTATACTATACTCATATATATTAAAATATATATAATAAAATATAATAAATATATATCTATATATTTGATAAAGAGATATTTCATTGGTATGTATATAATGTCTCAAGATTTATAGAAAAGATTCCAGCATGCTACGTAGATAGTCCCTTGTGGATTAAACGATAGTTGCATTTGTCAACTTTGCTTTATGAAATAAGCAGGCACTCCTGATTACCCAATGATCTCATCCTATATAGGAGTAATAGATACAATTTAAACTCATGCATTCTTTTGTCTCAGAAATTTCTCCCATTTCATCTAAGCCCCCAGCTGAATTTCCCCTTCTCTTGCCTCCATGTAAGCCAAACAGTTGTCTTTCCTTTCCTTTCCCCAAAGTGTGTATAAGACCCCAGGTTCTTCAGTTCATTGGAAATTCCCATGATGAAAATTCCCATGTTAGAGATTCCTACTCATGGTGCATTTCCCCAGAGACATTGTGCCCAGAGTCCCAGAGCTTAGTTCAGTGTGTTATTGGTATTGAGTGTGCACATGACTCTGTGTGGTGGCCATAAGAACACTGTCTCCTTTGTCCTGATTAAAGATTTATTCATTTTACCTACTTTAGTAATTCTATGTTTTTCAAGGTTGGCATATTACATGAATGGATGTAAGGTCTGACTAGACTGCTAAAGAGAATCCCTCTATTGGTGAAATCCTTAGTATTTCAAAATATTGAAACATAAAATCCATAAAAAAGTATTAAAATAGTTCATAACAGACTTCCATATTTTGAGGATCTTTGACTCCACTGATATAACTGAGTTTTCCATTGATGCCAACTGTAATCTCTTGACAACTGAATAAATTATTTAAAAAAAGTTATTTTGTCAAATAAAATAGAATTATTTTCTGGACTTACCTAAATTGGTTTGTGGCCAACATCAATGCAGTTTTTTACCAGATCCATATTGATGCCTCTCTGTTTTAGGAGTTGGGAAATTAAGTAGCTATATTTTTTCAAAGAAATAATGATGTTAACTCATAGGTTCAGAAGTCACCCAGTAAAGGTTAAATGATAAAGAAATTAATATTGGTGCCTGATACCTCCATGTATTGAAGTATTGAGTATTGAAGAGTTTTTTTTTTCCCTTGACCTAATTTTAACAATAAAAGGATCTATTCTGTTGCCAGAGAATGTATTCTAAATGTGATATACATTCTTCTATGTCTTGTCAAATTTAATGAATTCCATCAAATCCATCCAATCATGTTTAAACAAATTATGCTGTCAGAGGAAAACATTGCTGGGGATTATAAAGAAATGATGATGAAATTGAAGACATTCAGGGATGTGAGTAATGCTTTCATTATTTCTGCTGATTGAAGGTACAGGCCAGAATAAAAAGATATATTTTAAAGAAGGCACATTCAGGAAATTAGGGATGAACTAGCTTATAAATTGTTATTTGAGGGAGGAATTGCTTTCTGGACAACAGTTAAAATATGAGAACTATGTATTGTCAAATACAGATAGAGTGAATCTAATGAGGACAGATAAAATTTATGTTTCCTGAGTCATACATGTCTGATTAGGATAAGGATAAGTTTGAACCTAAATTATAAGAGAAAAGAGGAAAAAGTCTACATATAGCCACTGAACTAGATATCAGGAAAAAATATACCAATTATGTATAAAAGCAATAAAATATTCAACATTCCTATAAGATAAATTTGAAAAAGGAGCTAGAAGGAATCCTCAAGGAGTTGGAGATCTATATACAAATGAACAAATTATGGGTAATGAATATAATGGGAACTATATTCTAATACAAGAGAGTAAAGAGTAGAACTCACAAAATTAACTAATGTGAGCCTAGAGAGAAAAAAAGAAGGTAGTTCAGGACAGAGCTTTAGGGGACATCCACAGATTAGAGAAAGATCATGGATGATGATTAAAAATAATCAAATCAAATAAGTCATCCAAAAAATTTAAGTGCTCTGAGCAGTGTATTATATGATGGGATTTTTTTTTAATGCAAAAAGCATTCCAAAGGAGTTTCAATTAAAATAATGGTGATAACGTGCAAACAACTTTAGGATTATCACCAATGCCAAGATAAGAGAAATTATATTAAAGAATATTTCAATAAAGTCAATAACAATAGAGAGTGATGAAGGATGATGACTGATTAAAAAAAATCTTCTGAATTTGACAGTTCATAAATTATTGCTAAACTAAAGAGGTTTCAGTCAAATGACTAGGCCCAAAGTCAGAATAAAAACTACTTAAAAATTGAGTGAACCTGTACAAATGAAAATAAGTGCCAGACAATTATTAAGGAGAACATACCATGGTGCAAATTATCACATCAATAAAGTCTCCAAGGTATTATTATGTTTATTGAGAGGTGGCCAGTCTCACAATAAAGCCAGACTGGTCAATGCCAAGACCAAAGACTCTGAGCCTTAGAAAATAGCTTTTTTATGCCAAGAAGTATGATGGCATAATTACAGAAAATACAATCAAAATTAAAATAGAATGGATGGAAAATTTTTTCACATAGGCAGGTCCTAATTAGTGATGCAATTGTTGAAAAACCTGGAAAGTATAAAAAAAATTAATATGGGGGGGTTACGGGTATTTGCACTGAAAAGCAGTCCTCCACCTCCAGTCTGACTGTCCTGTCATACATAGGCAGGATTGTGGTGGGCTAAATAGAATCTTTGAGGTTACAGACTTAAGGTCAAAATGTCTATCAGCAAGATTTGGTGTCACCCTAAGCTGTATTTTTCTTAGCTAATAATTATAATTCATAAAAAACAAAGTATGTTATTTTGCTATTGACTTAAAATGAATAATTGCATTATTAAAATAATCATAAGGACCACTACTATTATGATCCTATAAAGGAGTAGAGGGTTTTACACTCATATTATAGAACAATAGTTCGGTGGGATAGTAGAGTTAAATGCAAATTTCATTTGATGATAGAAATCCGGTTATGTTAGCAAGTAATAAAAAATGTATATATTCTAAAGAAGGATTATGGGTTACAAAGAAGGAATAATCAAAGAATCAAACAAAAATTAGTGTAAGGAATAAGTTTATAATGAAGTGTAGTTTTGACAAGGAAGATGACCAATTCTTTCACTCTGCAGTAAGTAGGCAAGTGAAATTGGAGGCCCAGCTGATACTGTACCTTTTAGTGGACCCAATCAGCAAAGGTTGCTCAGAATTATGTGAGTAAGAATAGATAACTACAATGGAAGCAATCCATATTTGGAGTTTAACAAAGTGTGGATGCTGAAAAAAGCAGAAAAGAGATTCACAGTGAGAAATTTTACTAATTAATTGATTAAAATTAAGAGAGGGAAATAAGGGTAAAGTTTTTGTTTAAAAATTTAAGGAACTAAGTTCATGTTAAATAACCTGCCAAAAGTAAAAAATATATTACCAAAGGTATTGTTGAATTTCAATTTTAATCAAGAAAACAGATAATATATCACACTGCCTTCCAAACATATTTCTCCTTTGTCTCTACTAGAATTGTCATCACTCAATTTCAGGCCATGATTTCCTCAACTATAAACTCCTAGAATTCTTTCTTCCCCTCTCTCTATTGTCCAATTCATACTTCACATAGTTCTCAGATGACTTTTTCCACATCCAGGATGAACCAAGTCACTCTCTTGCTCAAATTTGTCATTTTTTTTTCCTTTTGCTTCTAGAATCAAGTAATAATAAATGTTACTAGTATTGTCCTCTTAAGGATGAAAGACACTTTAAAAATAATTTAATTAGATCTTCGTGTGAACAAATTGATATTATTATTGGCAGATATGTTTGTCCTCATTTTGTAGGTATAAATTGATTAAGAAAAGATTATTAGTGGTGTTCCCTGGTCCCTGAACCTGGTACATGGCTCAGAAAGGATTTGTAATCCAAGTTTTGCTTACTCCGGGTCACCATACTATTATGCAGCATTGCTTCTCCATGCTGTTATTTATAAGTGTCCACTAGCTTGATGACATCCATCCATTATAAATTTCTTTCATACTCCTCTTCCTATGTTATATCCTATGTAACCTAGTAAGTTCCTATTGATTTCAGTATCAAACAGAAATTTTACAGAAATATAATAGCTCTGAAAAATGGCTGTTATATTATTACATTTACTGCATTCCTTCATTAGGCAGTTAGATGACACAGTGGATAGTTAGAGCACTGGATTCAGAATAATAAAAAAAAAAAGAAACAAACTCAACTTTATTGGTTCCAATTCAGTCTCAGACACTAACTAGCTATGTGACACTGGGCAAAAGATTGAACCCTTTTTGCTTCATCTATAAAAGTTCAACATCTTTAAGATTAGCTGGAGGATGAGATGAAAAACTACTACAGTATCTTTACCAAGAAAATCTCTAAATTGTGTCACAAAGAGTCAGAGGTGACTAAAATTACTCAACAATGAATCCTCTTCATGAAAACTAAAGTCAAGAGAACTCTGTGCTCTTGCTGTTCCTTACCTGCTGATTTCCATCTCCATTCTCTATGCCATTTCACAAGATACTTTTGTTTCCTGACATATATACCTCTTAGAATCCTTAGATACCTTCAAATCAACACATGTACAACTTCTTCTACGAAGTCATTGCTGATATGCCACAGATGTTACTGCTTCCTTCTTAATCAATTAACATTTTATTTCTTCTCTACTTGGTATATAACATTATATACATATATATATATATATACATATATATATTGTTTTCCCTTGGGAACAAGGACTTTTTCTTTTTTCTTGGTGCACTAAAGATTATAGCACTGTGTCTATTATAAATTAACTGATTCACATCTGGTTGATGCATTGATCATTCCCCTTGGTGCAATTTACATTCTAGCATAATGGAATAATCTTAATGAATTCCTTTCTATGCTAAAGTCAAGATCAAATGACACCTCAGATTTTCCACATCAAATAGTATTCTTTCCTCTTTATTATTTTAAAAACAATTTGATAAGATGATTCATTAAAATTAATATACATTCTCATTTAGTACTCTGTATGAATTCTATAAGGCAATCAATATGCCATCTTTTCCCTTTTTCTATTACAGAGACTATAATGAAATAATGAATTAACAAGTGTTTCTGGAATTATTTCATTTTATCATCACAATATCCTTTGGAGAGAGGTATAACATTATTTTCCCTATTTTACAAAATGAAAATTTAGGTTTTAAAGGATTGGCTGAATTTGTACAAGATCAGAGATATTCTTTGGCCAACTTAGAACTCTTTCCCTTATCTTTGAACTGTCTATTTTCAGTGATTTTTTTCACTTCATTATACTTCATCCTCTAGCAAAATATATATTGTACAACCAATTGTATTTGACCTCAGGAAGAATGTGGTTTGAATTCAACCACAGGTATATAACATCATAGATTTAAACCTAGACTAGAATGAAGTCGTCAGACAACTCATCCATATAAAGCCCTGAGGAGAATCAAATCTCCAACAATCATAAATAGGAAAAGATCATGACCAATATTTGAATCAAACTAAGTGATATGCCTTCAACTTTGGGGTTCTTTCCCCTAGCCACACATTTGCTTTAAGTAAAATCAAAGTGATGAAACCTGTATTAAAATCACATGACTATTGAGAAGGCCAAATGAACTATATAAACAAAATGACTTGCAATTCTTACAGGCTATATATACTGGATCTCCTTTTTTCTCAAAATCACACTACCCAAATAATGTTGAACAAGAATGAGAACTGACTTAAATCTTGGTTCTGCCACTTATTAATTGGGTGACCTGGAGTAAGTCACTTATCCTCTGAAGGCCTCAGTTTTCAAATTTGTAAAAATGAAAAGACTGGACTGAATGTCCTGCAAAGGTCCTTCTAGCTTTAGAAATATGAACCCATTATTCTATATATAAACACTATTCATGTTTAAGGAAACTATCACTGAATCCCTCCATTCTCTTTTCCCTTCTCTTTCATGATATTTGAATATGAAGTTCACAAATTAACATTAAACATGTGCTTATAATTGCACATAATCGTCTAATTCATTGTATGACTATGGTCATCAGATTTGAATTGAATTTGCCCTCAGACCAATTAACAAAGTGATAGTGTTCAAGCTAATTAGTATCTGTCTGCTTCAGCCTCTATGTCTACAAAATAAAACTAACAATAGGATCTAACTGCCTTGTTTGTGAGTAATAAATGAAATTATATTTATAACATGCTTTGCAAAACTCAAAGTATATTATTATTGTCATTGTTCATTTCAAACTATATTAGAAAAGTCATGAGGTTGGGCTTGTAAAATATTTGTTCTGAATCTTTTTTTCTTCCAATTTAAAATTATCTGAAAAGTAATTATTAAATGTCCACTTTGTGTCTTTCACTATGTTAGACTTCAACTATGTTAAGATAAAAGAAGAAAAGAATTCTTGCCTTGAAGGACCTTATGTTCTATCAGAGAATTTCAGTATATAAGTAGATAATTAAAATCAAAGCATATGGAAAATAATTTTAAAATATGTATTTGAAGGATGGAGGCTGAAAACTGGAGGAATCAAAGAGAATTGAATAGGAAGTAGTTCCCCTAGCCTCCTGCCCTGCCCTGCTATAATTTTTAGGTTAATAATGGATGAGATCCCTAAATACTAACCTATTAACAGGGCAGATAAATGTAGGAGGTACAGATATTTAGGAAGGCTTTATTGAAAACTAAAAGTACAGTTGAACAAAAAACTTTCTGATTTATTTTTCTCTGGGAACCACAACCATATTTCAAAATTCTGCCACACAGAAGGAAGGCAACATATGGAGTTTATAAGAAAATTAGGCAATAGTCAGGCAATGAACATTCATTAAGAATATTCTATGTGCCAGGCATGGTGCTAAGTGCTAGAGAAGCAAACAGAAACAAGAGAGGCTGATCTGAAGAGACTTACACTGAAACAGGGGAAGAGTACATAAAAGAAAGCTGAAAGGATTGCTATAGAGAAGGGAATTAGCTCAGGACATGATTGAAATATCCATATGAGAGGAACAGAAAGAGAAATGAAGAGGAGGCTATCCTGAGAATTATTGATATGTATGTATATATGTGTGTATACAAATACATAAATCTGAATATATGTATGCATAGCATTTATACATACTTGTGGTGAGGCACGGCAATAACATACATATATACATGTGTGTATGCACATATCACATATATGTATGTGTTACTAGACTACTTTTACCATATATTCCTCTAATTCATTAAGGAAAGCAGAAATTAAGTGACTTTCCCACAATCATGTCACACAGATAGTAAGGATCTGAGGCCAGATTTGATATGAATTCTTCCTGACTCCAAACTCAGGGCTCTATCTACTGAGCCACTTTGCAGTTGTGAGGAGTGAAGCAACCTCTCTTTGTTTATGAATCAGCAAATTTTAATTGACTCAATCAAGAACTTAAATACCTCTATTTAGTACCTTGACAGTCACTGAATATGTGAGTTCCCAAGGCACTTGCTAGAGTGGATGACAACTCCAGAGGCTACTGCCCACTCCCTAGGCAGTGCTAGGCAAATTAAAAGGCTGTGATTGGTTACCATAAAGTGGGGGAGGAACAGGAAGTGTTATTGATAAAACTACTTTAAAAAGGCCAGCTTGAGGATTCAGTCATTCTCTATGCTTTGGTGAGCTGGATTAGAGGAGGAGACTCTTTCCCTGGATCCTGAATTGGTCTGTGGTGGTAAGTGGAGTGATTCCTTCCTTGGTTCTTTGGTGAGGAGACCCTCTCTGCTTGTTGGCATCTCAGTGGGACACTCCATTCAGTGAGGGTTCTGGTTATATTCTTGGCAAGTTTAGCCTTGTGTTCACTGAAATTTCTCAGCTGATTGTTCAGCATCTCTTGGCTCTTTGGATTCTGTTGAGATTTGCTTTCTCATTCTCATTTTTGGTCTGGAGACATTAGGATTAAACTAAGGGTATTTGTAGCTATGCAGTACTTTCTGTCTCTTTGTCCACATTTCTCCACTTTCACTCTTTCCACCTCTTGGTAAATAATAAATCTGCTAAGTGTCATGTTGACTTAAGTTGTAATATTTTTAAATCAGTGACCACAATATTACTTTAGAGTTTTCATATTTAGCATAAAACCTAAATTTAAATTCTTTAATTAAATGGCAACCCACAAGGGTTTGATGAGCACGCTCAATTCTGGAGTTACAACCTACAGCTATTGATCTGTTTGCTGCACAAAAGAGTAAGTCCTAAATCTTTTTTTCCATTTTCCCATAAACTGAAAACAGCTGAATTACCAGCTCCTGAGGGCTAAAATGGCTGTTTTTTCTCAGGCAACCATTAGCCAGCCCTCAGGATTCCACCTTGGGAGATGCATCCATTCCCCTTCCCACCTCCTTGCCTCAGTAGGGAAGCAACCCTTCCCCCACAAGATTCCATGTCACTGCTTAGAAGTTCTTTATATTAAGGCCCTTCCAAAGAACCTTTCTTATATAGTGGTACTAGAAGGAATTCTCTGCTATGCCTTTCAATCAGAGGCTCCCTAGCAGCAGAGGTTACTAATGAGGTCTGACTACTAGGGCTTGTGTAATGTTGCAAGATGATAGTTTTCCTGAGGTCATGATGGAGAATTCCAGAGGAGGACAGCCTTAGGGGAAATTCGTAGATTATAGAAGGAATCTTGTGAGGTTCCTGAAGATGACACTGGGTACCAAACTTTTACTTTAAGCTCAACAACTCAATTGATCCCCAGGGTTCTGTAAACCTCAAAATTTCTTAGACTTATAAATGTTGGAAATTTCACCTTCTGTTTAGGCTGGGCCAAAAGGCCCAAGCCCTTAGATAGCTGGGACAAAGGAAAAAGATCAGTCCCTATTACTCACGTGACCAAAAATGGAGAAACAGTCTCAGAGCCCCCACTTTCAGCTTCCTTCAGAGCAAGCTTCTCAGAGCACACACCAACCACACCGACCAACTTCTGGACCACCACCCCGAGTCTTCAGACTCCCCTATCTTTAAGGAAACCATCCAAGTTGCCTCCCCTCAGTCCTCACATCTACCAATCACCTGTCCATCAATTTCCCTGTGCCAATGGAGGCTCTAGCTTAACCCAGGACCGCCCAGAGGTCTCTGGCTTTGCACATGTCTGTTGAAGGTCATATTTTCAAATAATTAAATCTTTGATCCTTTGCTACAGCCCTTCCTAAATCCTGTTAACCTGAGTAGGGTAGAGATTGGAATAATTAAATTTTGATCTATGCTACAGCCCTTACTCAATCCTGTTAGGACTGAATAGGGTGGAGATTGATTCCAAGTATCTCCATTGTATCAATTCTAAAATCAATCATGACTCAAAGAAATTCCTGTTCTATGCTTAAAAATAGGTCAAAGTCCTTTCCATTGTTCAGCAAAAGGTTTCTGTCCTAAAGTAATCTTAAGAAGGTAGGAGAAGGAACCTCCCATGCCAATGGGGTTCACATTCCAATAGTCAAGACCCACTATCGATAGGAAATTTTTCAAGTATGAAATTTCCCAATGGTGAAATTTCCAACATTTATAAGTCTAAGAAATTTTGAGGTTTACAGTTCTAGCAAACACACGTTTTCTTCCCTTTCTTGCAAGTGAGTCATTGTACTGCTCTCTTCTTTTAAAAAATCATTTCATGGAGGAATGGGATCAAGTAAAGAGGGAAGGGTAAAGGTTTCAAAATAGATCCAAAAGCCCCACATTGCCCAAATAGAATTCTGTGAGTAAAATGGATTTAATGGAACAAACTATAAAGCTCTTTCAAATAAGCTGAAGAAAAGTCATGCTCCTTTGAGGAGGGAATGAAGACAGAAGACACCTCCTTCTCCCCTCCCCTTAGCCAGAAAGAATGGTCTCTGTCACCCCTTGCTCAAAAAAGAGAAGGGAAAATGGAGGCAGTAATAATGTCTACTAGGTTTGGTTACTTCCTTATAACTCAGTGGTGGTGATCTTATGAGACAAGATAAGAGAGACAGAAATAAATAAAACAGGATGGACAGTAGTATGTCTGCAGCAAAATACTAGTGAAAAATTGATGAGCAAGAAACAATGGAGTTCATTAGAGCTGCATACTTACAGCCTGCATTGAAAAATTTAGACTTTCCCATCCAGTTTTGATATGGCCTAGGGTAGGATTGCATTCAGCTTTCAAAGGCAATTAGACTTTGGTAAGATCTGGTTCCCAGGGAGAAAAGGGAGAAGCATTTAAATCTTTGCTCAAATAGGCATAGCTACTATTATTATACCTATGACTGTATAAATGCAAGTGCTGGGTGGAATATCTGGCTCATTTTATTGCTGACCTCTAATAGCAGAAATGATTAGAGATGGCCTTCTCTAGGACATCAGCCTCTGATCATGGGGTCAACAAGAACTGGGGTTATATCATATGTCAAAGAGAGGTAGGTTGCTTGACAATGGACGAGGTACCATCCCTTGGTAGTTATGATTATACTATTCTCTGGGACTTTTATCAGCAATCAATGAATAATAAACATTCATTAAGAATCAATACCAGATATGTGTCAGCCATTGTGTTAATCACTTGATCTTTAAATCCACCCTCTATGGTACGTGATGCCATTATTAACTTTTTATCATTGAGGAAAATGAGGGTGATTGGCAATTTTATTTTTAATGTTTACTTGTTGTAGATCACATAGTTAAAGTGTCTGAGGTCAGAATTTAACTTGGGTCTCTCTGACTCCAAACTTATCCTTCTATCCACTACACTACCTAAATGATGACACAGATAAATTAAAATAAGACTAAACAACATAGTTTAGGAGTTCACAGGCTAATGGGGAGATAGCATACAAAGAACTATGTAAGGCTATGATATAATCAAGATGAATTGGAAATAATCAGAGAGGGAAATTACTAGTATTTCAGGGGGGAGTCGGAAAGTTTTCTTGTAGAAAATGCAAAGCTAGATGAGAATTAAAGGGAAAGAGAGATTATGAAATAAGGAATAGTCACATCTGCTCTAGGATAGATATTTTTATTTTTTTTAACTTTTACATTTTTCTTAGACTATATACAAGTATCCTTCCTAAGACAGAAAAGTGGTAAAGATTAGGCAGTAGGAGTTAAGTGACTTTCTCAGGAGTCACACAGTTTGGAAGTATATGATGCCTGATTTGAATTGAGGTTCTCTCAATTTCAGATGTAATACTCTAAACACTGAGCCACCTAGCTATCCCATATAAGTATTTCTATAAAAGTTTGGGGGCTCCCTAAACTAAGTAAATTACAGATTAAACCAACAACAACAACCATGAATATAATGATAATAATAATTTGTCTAATGCATTGAGTCAGCCTTAAAATGAGAAAACCTGTGGTAAAGTACTGCTTATGCATATACTGTTTATACTTTTAAGTTGGGGAACCTAGGTGGCACAGTAAATAGTGACAGGTTTGGAGTCAGGAAGAGTCATCTCCAAGAGCTCAAAACTAACCCCAGAAACTTATTAGTTGTGTGACCCTGGACAAGTCACTGAACCCTGTCTGCCTTGGTTCATCATCTGTTAAATGAACTGGAGAAGGAAATGGCAAATTTCTCTAGTATCTTTGTCAAGAAAACCTCAAATGGGATCATGAAGAGATGGACATGCCTGAAGAACAGTGGTTAAGTCACCCTAGGAAATCACTTAATGTATTAGATCTCTGGACAACTGAGAAGATTAGTTGAAGGAAATATATTAAACTGCTTTAGTAGAAAAAAAAAATCTTTCCCTCATGATTCCCCAGAACAATGAAAAAAGACCTGTTCTGTATAAAAATATAGTAGTAGTTTGCTAGAGTGGATGGATTTTTGGTGTTTGGAATCAGAGACACCTGTGTATGACATTTTCCTCTGAAACTTATTAGCCCTGGGACCCTGGCTAATCTCTATCTGCCTAAAAGCAACACTTCAGAAATTAATAAGAAGTCATAGATGGGTTGCATGCTGTTTGGATGCAGGGAGTTGGCAACCCAGGTGACATCAAAGATTCTTCACACATTAACTCTGAAGCATAATTAGGAATTTCCTACTTTTCTTGTAAACCACAAAAATAATGAATTCATTTGGGAAAACATATTATGGGGCTGCAACTTAGGGTGTATATGTTAGTGTGTTTGTATGTATTTGTGTGTGTTTCTTAATGGAAAAAGCGATAATTAATTTCATTTTGGACATGGTGAGTTTTATTGGCTCATGGGACATCCATTTGGGGATACTGAAGAAATAATTGGTGAAGTAGGATTACAGTTCCAAATAATGAATAAGACAGTGTTTCTATCTGCTATTCATCTTGAAAGAGAATATTATTGAACACTACAGAGGTTAAAAGGAAGAGTATGGACCAAGAAGAGAGGTTGGCATAAGTTGAAGTTAGACACCGGTATATGGATTCTTGTTCAATAATATCCAACTCTCTGTGACCTCATTTGGGTTTTTATTTATAAAGATATTGGAATGATTTGCCATTTTTTTCAAGTTCTTTTTATAGATGAAGGAACTGAGACAAAAAAAGCTTAAGGAATTTGCCCTGGGTTCCATAGTGAGTAAGAGTCTGAGGCTGGATTTGAACTCATATTTCAGACTCACAGGCTTGGCATTCTATCCTTTTGGCCTTGCAACTTCCCCAGGACATGGTTAATGATATAGTAAAAGGAACCTCATCTCCCCCAAAAAAGCTGTGATCTAACATATAGAAGGAAAACCCAGAGAAAACAGCAAAATGAAGCAAAAGAACAGTCTATATTCAATCAGTAAAAAAAATTCTCATTACACTGAGACAAGAAAAAAGTGAATAGTTCATTCTTTAGTCAAATTGCTTATGTTTTGGGTCATATATTAATACAAAATTTTAAGATTTGAAAAATGCAATAAATATAATACAATTCAGAACATAGGATTAAAAAACCATGTTTTGCAGGACTTTAGAAGGGTACAATCATTGACAGCCTTCCAAAGTTGATTCTAAGAATGAAGGCATTAATTCAAAGCTGCCAATAACCATGAACTTATGTTTTTGAAATTATATTTGCCTAGATTTTCAAAATAACCAGTTAAGAAAGGGACTTTATGAGTCAAAAACATGTCTCTGTCAGATAGTTTTAGGAATCTGACATTAATATAATCATATAATTTTAAAAGAACCTCATAAAATTCCTGGTCTACTTCACCATGCATAAAGAAAAAAAGGAAGAAAATAATTTTGTGAGGCAATGAGATATAGTTGAAGAAATGGGGAATTTGGATATAAAAGAAAATGCAATTTGAAGCCCAACTCTGATATTATTGAACTTGGATGCACTGAGCATTTACTTCATTTTTTGAGATTGATCTGTAAAATGGGAGAGTAATACCTTTGTTAGAGACAGCGCTGTGTAATGGAGATGATTCTGATCTTTTACTCTAAGAGGACCTGAACAGATAAATCAGTTGAATAATATTGTTACCCTAATCACATCTCTAAACTTTTCACTATTTCCTTTGGTGATCCTAGAAGTGACACCAGGAATTCACTATTTCTTTAAAAATCACAGAACTCAGTCCTGAGACACTTCCAAGCTGTGTGATCCTGGACAAGTCACTTAACCCCCATTGCTAACTCTTACTGCTCTTCTGCCTTAGAACCAATACATAGTATTGATGGTAAGACAGAAAGTAAATGTTTAAAAATATATATAAAATCACAGAACTCTAATCTCATCTTTCTATCATGATGGTGTTATAAGGGAGAAGTGGAGAAAGACAGAGACACACATAGCGAATATGAATTATGTTATACAAGAGAAAGAAGGAAAGAGAGAATATATATGTTTGTGTGTGTGTGTATGTGTGTATGTGTGTGTATACACAACTCCCTCTTTTCCAACCTTTTCCTTATAGAGATTTTATTTCTTGTTAGGAGGGAAAGTAGGAGGTTTGGGCCAGAAACTTACCTACTCAGTTTTTCCCGAGAGAGAGGGACTGGACTAGAATTATATATATATATATATATATATATATATATATATATATATATATATATATGCTCCTTTAAATATTATTAGTTGAGGGTATGTGAACTCAACATTCCAGACAAAATGGTCCTTCTTTTTAATGGGGAAAAACAAGATATCTTATATTCAATCCTTTTTACAGATGATGAAAGTGAAGCAAATAGAGGTAAGTGACTTATTTAGGGTCACACAGCTAAGAAGTGTCTAAGGCCATATTTGAACCCCGAAAGATTAATCTTTCTGATTTCATAAAACCTAGCTGTCCTCCATTATACAAAATAATTGCAAAACAGAAAGCAGAGAATGTATATATAGGGGAATGTGTAGATAGAAACCACTGCCTAAGTTTTTCCTACCCCGCATCCCATTTTACCTGTGTACTTTGCATGATTGAGGGGGACAGAAGTAAATAGGTGTGGTGCATGAGGGGAGCTCTCTCTCTCTCTCTCCCTCTTAGTTAATGCGGTGGTGGAAGTCAGTCTGGAGCTGGAGCTCTGGTCCCTGCTGCACACACTAGGATTTTTTTTTCCGGTTTAGGCAGATAGATGGCTTCAGATTTGGGCTTCCTGATTTGGTTCAGGTTCATTTCCCTTTTTCCCTATATCTCCATTTTTATTAAAAACTAAATTGTTAAGAGCTACTAATAGACTCCTGACTTGAGAGTTAATTTTATAAATGGCAACCACTCTTTTTAAAATTAATATTACATTTAAAATTTTACTTTTATTTATTACATGAATAAATACTAGATGATACACTCTGAAGGAACTTTCCCATTAGGAATGGGACAAAGAAGCTCAACTAAGATAGAAAGTCCTATATTTTACCCAAGAGATAATTATTGTGAACTTCTGAAGTGAGATTGGCATCATCCACCCTCTCATTCAATGATGGAAACAAAAATAGACTGAAAAGTCAAAAGAATAAGCTTGAAGAAATTGAGAAGACACAGATGAAACTCTCCTCTTTTCCCCTGTTGCCAACACAGCCCCACCTTTCAAAAAAGTGTGGAGTGTGTATCCCTACCAATGAAGAGAGAGTCCTATTCTAATGGGCATTGGTGATTAGGTTACACTTGGTCTATGGAAGGCATTGTGCTGAGCATAAGGAATACAAATACAAGCAATTTTGCCCTCAAACAACTTTCCTTTAGAAGGAGAGAACACAGACAGGAAGCTGAATGTGTGACAGTTATATCCTTAGAGGAAAGGTATGATAATGGTGGTCAAGTGGCCTGAAGAGTTCATTCCATAGAAAGTAACCTCAGGATCAGAGAGAAGAGCACACACACACACACACACACACACACACACACACACACACACACAGACATAATATATAGATATAAGTATAGTCTTAATATTATATTTGTAGGAACAGGAAGGTAAAAGATGAAGATGCTGTCTAGAAATTTCATGAAGAAAGATATAGGTCCAAGAAAAAAAAAAAGGAAAGTGGTTCATAGGCACAGTGGTTCATAGTTTGTGCATGTGTGTGTTTTCTTCAGAATGGAATGTTCTTGATGTAGGAAACCTCATCTGCAGATAAAGAGATCACAATATTTTGATGATTCTGTAGAGAAGTCTAAGACAATTGCCTGAGTTAGGCAGAGGCTGCATAATTCATTCAGAAATATACATTCAGTCTGGGGGTATATGTTGCTGTCATTGTTGCTCCTGTAATTTTCGTCATTATTGTAGCTTTTGTCATTGTTGCTGTTGTCATTAATATTGCCAAGATTGTTCCTGATGCTTTCACTATTGCTGCTGCAGTTATCATTGTTGTTTTTATCATTGCTATTGTGGTTGTCCTTGTTGTTGCTATAGTACCTCTTGCTACCATTTTGTTTTTTCTGCTACTTATTTTTCTTTCTGTAGTTGCTGCCATCATATTTTTTGCTGTGCTTGTCATGATTGTTGAAGTTATTTTTGTAATAATAGCAGTTTTTGAAAGATATTATCTTCAAATCTATGGTAAAATGGGTTCAAATTTAAAGTCTTATAAAGAAATCAGTAGCAGAGAGCTATCAAAAAAGGGGGATATAGAAATCGATGGTCCTTGGGAAGTATAATGGAGGCATATATTCAAAACACAGAAAAGATATTTGACACGGAAATCATGTCAAGAACAAAAGGCAGAGAATTTGCCCAAAATAGATGACACAGTTCTCTTGGAATGAGGAAAACAAAAGTGAAATGAAATTACTCCTTCATTAAAGAATGTTAGGAATCATTCATAAGCAAAGGATAAACTATGGGAGTGGAAACACCAAGGAAAAGCAACTGCCTGAATACAGAGGTTGAGGGGACATGACAGAGGAGAGACTCTAAATGAACACTCTAATGCAAATATTATCAACATGGCAATGGGTTCAAATCAAGAAAACATGTAATGCCCAGTGGATTTACGCGTCGGCTATGGGGGGTGGGGGGGTAGGGGGAGGAAAAGAAAATTATCTATGTCTTTAATGAATAATGCTTGGAAATGATCAAATAAAATATAACTTAAAAAAAAAAGAATGTTAGGAACCAAAGATTGTATTCTATAATACTACCCAGCCTAGTGCCAGAACTTAAGGAAACATGCTAACTTAGACATGACCATATAGGTGTCACAATGCTTATAGTAAATTAAATATAATGTCAGGAAGACATGGAGTTTGAATCATGCTTCAGATATTTAATAGCAATATGTGACCTTGGGCAAGAAAATTTGCTTCCCTTTATATTAGTACCCTGATTTGTAAAATGAGAATATAAATAGCACATATTTCCCAGAGATGTTATGAAGACAAAATGAGATAACATGTAAGCATAAATAAAAAGAAAAATGAGAAAACTTCAAACCAGTATAAAATATATATAATTTATAATAATGCATGACAATATATAATATACAATATAATGAAATGTAATGCAATTTACTATACAATCATATATTATCACATAATATCATATCACATGATGTGATATGATATAATATAACAACATGATATAATATAATATAGTATATAGTATAATATAATGTAATATGATATGATATAGCATATGTATATACTATACTATACTATAAATACCATTGCTGCTGCTGATAATAATAATAATTTAGTGTTATTGAGGTCATGCAGAATAGATGAATAGGAACTAGAGCATAAAAACAGACAACTTGATTCATTCCCACTAGAAAAGCTACATATTTAGAACAGAATTTGCTTCTTCATTTAGAAAAACACAAAAATCTAAATGTAATTAACTTCTATAGCTATCTAGTCCAAATAAAACCTGGCTAAGAATCCGTTCTATGCCATCATCAGAATCAGTTCAAATGAGAAGGAATCCAGTTTCTTCCAGTTGGGTATTGTTCCTATTTTTTATGTGTCTTACTTTTTATTTGTTCTTTGTATATTGAAATGTTTCTCTCTTGATGATTGTTAAGCTCCTTTATTTTAAAGTAAAGATACAAAGTAAAGATACAAAGATACATTTATAGCCCAAATTTTTATATTTATCCATCTATCTGCTATCTATTCACCTATCTACCTCTTCCTTTGCTTAAAAGTTGCATTGTATTTTTGAGACTTCTCATTTATCCTAAGTTCTCCATTCTGGGGCCAAGCAAAATAAGTCTAATCCCTTTTCCATAACAATTACACTCTTATGCTCAAATACAGTTGTCTTCATTAGAGGAAGTGGGAGATGATACACATTTGAGATCCTCAGTAAAGAGTTGATGTAGGAGAAATCATTTGAACTTGATAAATGGTAAGAAGGAGAAACCAGAGAAAACAGTACCTGGCTTCAGTTCATGGGAGATATCATTTATTGCTAGTATGACATTGGGCAAGGTCGCAAAATCTGTTCTTGTCATCAATTTCTTTATTTGAAAATTAAAGGATTAGGTTAGATGATTTCCAAAATCTTTACCATTTCTAAAATTGTGATCTTCTGACGAGTTATATTTTTTTGCAAGCTCAGTATATGGAAGCTGTGAATGCTATGCTGAGAGGATAGTATGGACAAAAGGAGATCTATTCCCAATGGCATTGCCTTTGAATTGTGCTTCAATATCTGAAAAAAATGTTATATCCCAAGAGTTGCTTTGGTATGGTCATTAATCTCATGATATTTAATTATGTTAAGCCAATAATTAACAAGACTTTATTGTTAATCTCGTATCTTCTGGGAACTAGGGTGCTATGAACTTTGTAGACTTTCATTTTCATTACTAATCATAGATGCACATTGATAAAATGTCTAAAGGTCCTGATATTGATAAGTTCAAAATAATTGAGTAGAGCTAAGGAATTCAGGAAGTTTTAGTGAGATTTGAATATTGTGAAGAAAGCAAGAGTGGTCATTTGTTGTACTGAATTAGCCTTGTCCATTAAAATAAATATATAAATATCAAAGAAGAAAAAATAAAACTAGAAGAAAATTTGGAAATAATAATAAATGACTAGTTATGTTGCATCATAAATTATATAAATTCATTACTTTATCTCATTTGATCTTTACAACACTTCTAGGAATTAGTGCTATTGCTATATCATTTTTACATATGAGGAAACTGAGGCTAAAAGAGATTAAATTACTTACCTAGAATTGTAGTTACTCTGTCTGATTTAGGATTTTAATTCATTATATTTTTGACTCAGATTCCAGTATGCTATCAATCTACACTCATCCCTCTAGGAGGGGGAATTGTTAAAATCTAGGAAGACTTCATGGAGGAAATGACACCTAATCTGATACTGAGAAAAGGGAAGGATTCTAAGCCATAGAGATGAAGAAACCTTGGATTTCAGGGTTAAACAGATTTACAAAGGAAAGTAGACAAAGTTCATGAAGACAGTTCAACTGGCTTAACTGAAAGTATGGCATTATGGAATGCAGTGCTAAGCGTGGGAAATCATTTGGCTAGAGCTTTGAAGAAATAAAAGATACAATACATTCTTTGATTGGAAAGTTGTTTGGGACCAGATTCAGGCAGCCTTTAAATGTCAAATGTCATTTATTTGAATTTGTTTTTAAGTTAGAGGAAATTAGAAGACTACCACTGCTGCTGCTGCTGCTCTTGTTGCTCTACTGCTGCTTCAGCTCTTGCTGCTACTAGGAGTTCTTGTTATTGTTGCTGTTGCTGTTGCTGTTACTGTTGCTTCCAGAGTAGGGCAATGACATGGTGAGAACTTTTTCTGTTTCTTAAGAACATTATTATAGCAGGTTTGGGAGAAGCAACTAAAGAAAGGGTACCAGAAGTAGATATTAACAGATATTTAAAAATAATTGCATTCATCTGATGGAGGAATTAAAACATCCTAAAATATAATAAGTTTTAATGAAATTAGAGGGGAATAATGGAAGAAATTTTGGAGTCTTACAAATTTCACAATTTTAAAACCTAAAACAAGAGCCAAAATGGTGGAGTAGAGAAAGAACTCAATTGATTTCTTCCAACATTTCCCTCCAACATCTTTAAAATACCACCTCAACTCAAATTCTAGAATGATAGAATAAAAAATAAAATCAGAATGAGACATTTTCTGCCACCAAAAAACCCTTAGAATATGAAAAATAGATATATGTATCTTAGGAGTGGAGGATGATCAAGAGCCCACATATTCAAAACATCATATATGGGACTAGGTGGTTGGGACAGAAGCAACAGCCCCATTAAGAGATCTCAAGACAGAGAATGTAATGAGTCCTGGGAACTTGACAGAAAGAGATAACATCACAGTGGACCTACATGTCATCACTAGATGTAGAATGAATTTGGAAACTACATTGAATGTATTCACTTCTGAAATAGAATTCAAGGACAAAAAAGAACATTTTGGGGGCAAGAGGAAGTGGAAACATAGAGGGGTAGTGCTGCTTTTGGTCACAAGAGTTCAGAAAGCCTGAGAAATGGTAGTCCTTTTGGACTCAAGGAACTATATCATTCTGTGTCTTAATAAAGCATGAACCCTGAAAAGGAGAATCACTTGCAATCCAAAGGGGCTGAAGGACCATTTAAGGATAGGAATGAGAAGATAGAATAAGAAAATAGTGACTATACCACTCACCAGATCACACCACTGTGGAAGGATTGAAAATCTTGAAACTCATAAAACTAGCTCTGAAAAAATCTCTTTTAAAAAGCCTAAATCTTGACAAAAATTACCCTGCACCCCTCTCCCATGAGGTAAACAGACACCAAATCTAATAAAGTAAAGAAATAGGTTGGGAAATGAGCAAAACATTTGTAACCTGTCCACAAAAGCAATTGTGGTGACAGAGAAAGATACTCAGAAGAAGATAAATCAAAACCATTATAACTAACTTTCAAAGGAAAAATATATTCAAAATGAATACAAGATCAAAAAGAATTCCTAGGAGAGCTAAAAGTTCAACATTAAAAAAAATAAAGTGGCAGGGAAAGTATTGGGTAAAATAAATAAAAAACAAAAGGAAGAAAATTTGAAAAGACAAATAATAGCTTGGTAAAAGAGTCACAAAAACTACCAAAGAAAATAATAACAAAAAAAATCTAGTCAAATGGAAAAATTGAGAAGAAATTTCACTAATGTAAAGAACTACTTTAAAGCAAAATGGATAGAAAGTAAAAAAAGAGGTTCAAAAGCTCATTAAAGGAAATAATTCTTTAAAAATCAATATTGGTCTTCATTATGAAAAGATGGCAGAAGGGAGTCTAGAGTTTTTTTCACCTTCTTAAAGCCCCCCATTGACCAATGAAAACTAAATAAAATCAACCATAGGCCCTGAGGACAGAGTTAAAATAGAGGAAATCCACAAAGTAGTCCCAAGGAGCAGAATTATCAATCTCACCTTGCTGAGCAGAAGGAGCCTTCATCCCTGAGAATACCACTGGAACATGGATGGCCAGGCAGAGGACCCTGGGCACAGCTGTGTTTGTTGTGGCTATACTGAAGGACTGGACATATTGGAGTCGGTTGGGCCCCGGGCCCTAAGGGCAGGAACTCAAACGTCATTGCCAACAAAGGAAGGCTTCTCTGTTTAGGAGCTGATAGACTGTAAAGGGAGAGGAGAAATGAGGAATAACTATGTATCTGTGAGTGTGTTTGCTGAGTGACTGGGGCCCTGTCATCTAAGGTCAATCTGAAAAGAGTGGAAAATGTGATTGTTGCCACAGGAGGAAGGTGGACTGTCTGCTTTAAGCTGCAGGAGCAGAGTTGTCTTTGGATTCTTGTTGTAGTATCTGAGGTCAGTCACAGAATGGGGGTTGAGAAAAAGTTAGGGAGTATATCTGACTATTGTAAAGATTAAATTTAACTATTCCCTGATTGTGAAAATTAAATTAATTCCCCTGCCCATTTTTAAATTTAATCACCAAAAGTGTACAGTATTGGGGTGATCTGCCCATTATTTTATTTAATCACCAAAGTTGTAAATACCCCATTCACACTTGAATGGGGGGAGGTCTGTGACCAATGTGTGCAATAGTGGGTGGCAAATCAGATTTAAACTAACATTCCTAAATGAAAACTCCAGTCAGCAGTCAACCTTTTATGGAGTTTTTGATTACAAACAGGAGGAAGAAAGGTATGAGAGAGAGGGAGAGGGAGAGGGAGAGGGAGAGGGAGAGGGAGAGGGAGAGGGAGAGGGAGAGGGAGAGGGAGAGAGAGAAAGGGGAGAGAAGGGAATAGGGCTTAAATACCCCCTCTGTTTAGGCTGGGCCAAAAGGCCCAAGTCCTTAGATAGCTGAGGCAAAGAAAAGAGATCAGTCCCTATCACTCATGTGACCAAAATGGAGAAACAGTCTCAGGGGCCTCCACCTCCAGCCTCCTTCAGAGCAAGTCTTCTCAGAGCACAACCTCTCAGAGCAAAACCTCTCCCACTCCCCAGACCTCAGACCCCTCTATCTTTAAGGAAACCATCTAAGTTCCCTCCCCTCAGTTCTCACATCTACCAATCACTGTCCATGTCTTCCCTGTGCCAATGGTGGCTCTAGCTTAACCCAGGAACGCCCAGAGATCTGCCCCTTTGCACATGTCTGTTGAAGGTCATATTCTCAAATAATTAAATCTTGATCCTTGCTGCAGCCCTTCCTAAATCCTTTTACTCTGAGCAGGGTGGAGATTGTAGTTTCAAGACCTGGTTCTGTCATTCCAAGTATCTCTATTGTATCAATTCTAAAATCAATCATGACTCAAAGAACTTCCTGTTCTATGCTTAAGCATAGGTCAAACCCCTTTCCATTGTTCAGCAAAAGGTTTCTGTACTAAAGCAGTCCCAAGTAGGGAGGAGAAGGATCCTCCCATGCCAAGGGGGTTCACATTCCAATAGAGTTCTTACTATCAGTAGGAAATTTTTTCCAAGTATGAAACTTTCCAATGGTGAAATTTCCAACATTCACAAGTCTAAGAAATTTCAAGGTTTACAATATAATTAAACCACTCTTTCTCCCCATACACTATGGTGTATATAAAAAAATAACTAAATGGGGCTCAGGATAAAGCAAACACAGACACTCACATGAATCATAAAATCTGAGATAACACACATCAATACAATAGGAACCCTGAGACTACAGAGAAAAGGCAATAATAAAGCCTATTTGCCTGACCACAAAAATTAAAACAAATAAATAATTAAAAACAAACAAAGGTGAAAGAACCCATCTAAAGACAGTTATTGTGGGGATAGAGCAATTTCAGCTCAAAGTGTAAGGGCAAGAATGTAAGAAGTAAAAATAAATGGGTTGGATTAAATTTATGTGTGGTCACAAGGAGTTATTACTCAATTCCAAATGATTTTTATTGTAATTTATTTACAAAAGGAAAACAAAAGTAAGAAAATCAGAGAGAATAGTTATTTACTCAGGCCCCAGTCTGAATCAGGCAAGGCTTAAGAGGCCCCAGCAAAGGGGATCAAGAGGGTAAATCAAACAAGGATTTTAGCCACAAAGCCTCCTCCAAGATGAGGTGTCTCTCCAGAGGTTAGTACCTCCAGGAAAGCCAGGGAATGGAGTCACTCTTTTTCACTTACTCACATGGTAATTCTAAGGGAAGCAAGGTTTTCCACCAAAGACCCTCCAGGGTCCAGTTGATGGTGAAAGCCCTGGTCACAGGAAGTTCTTACCACTTATAAAGGCTCTTCCTTTCATCACTTCCTTTGCCTTCCTTCCACTTTTACATGGACCAATTAAAGCTATGGTTTTATTTAGAATTGCCCAGTGTACAATCAGTGGGTTGTGATTTATCAATAATTTTCACACATGTGGGTCACAGACCTCCCCAGGATAGGAGAATGGGGTGGATACACTTTGGGTCATTAAATCTTACAATGGTCAGGGAAGAGTTAATCCCATCTTCACAAAACTCAGAGGAACAGTAAAGTAAAAGTTTGCAGAAAATATTAACATATTAAAAACTAGAATTGGATAAAGGAAAACAAATAATTTCCTAAAATAGCAAGAAATGATAAATCAAAGTCAAAAGAATGAAATAATAGAAGCCAACATGAAATATCACAAAAACAACTGACCTGCAAAAAAGATAAAGGAAAGACAATATACCAAAAGTTGGACTCCCCCCCCAAAAAATGCAAAAAGAGTTTAGACACCATGCTATAAGAAACCATCAAGACAAATGCTCAAAGATTCTAGAACCAGAGAGTAAAATGGAGATTGAATGGATCCAATTGATCATCACCTTAAGGAGACCCAAAAATGAAAATGCACAAAACCTTTATTGCCAAGTTCCATAGTCCCCAGGTAAAGGGAAATAACAGTACAAGGAACCTACCATGATTACAATAAAAACAACAACAACAACAACAACAAAATCAAGAGGAAAAAATATCCAGGTAAAATAAATCCAAAGGGAACTCAAAATCAGGTGATCATCTTAGCATACATATGTAATTTACATACTTTAAAACAAAGCATGAACAATGTGCAGTTTGTGGTTTTGCATATAATTTTTGTGGGGGTGGTATCTAAGAATATAATGAAAATTAGTTATTTAATAAAATGATTAAACATTGGGTTAGTGGAAGCTAATGACTTCATGAGATATCAATAAATAAATAAAATCAATATAATGAAAAATAGATGTTAAAGATCTAATCGAAAAAAAAGTCATAGGATATAATTTAAGGAGAGATAATTTAAGAATTATTGGACAATCTGAAAGACATGAACAAAATAAATTCTTAGACAGATTCCTAGAAATTATCAGAGACAACTGTCCTATTATCCTAGGGCCAGAGAATAAAGGAGAAATCAAAAGAATGCCCTAACTACCTGAAAGAAATCTGAAAATTGAAACTCCCATTAATATAGTCAGGTTATAAAGCTCCCAAGACAGAAACCATTGAAATACCATTGAACAATAGTCAGAATCACACCCACTGTAGAAGCTACCACATTAATGGAGTGGAGGGCTTGGAGTATAATATTCTTGAAAGCAAACAAGCTGGAATTACAACCAAGAATAAGATACCCAGCAAGACTAAGTATAATCTTCCAAGTGAGAAAAAATATTTAATGACAAGAAGGGACTTTCATGCATTTTTTATTACAAGACAATATAGTTGAATAGAAAATTTGACTTTAAATCCCAAGATGCAAGAGAAGCATAAAAAAGATAGACATGAAAGAGGAACCATAAGGGTTTCAATACAGTAAACTATTTTTCTTTCTTCATGTGACAGAAGTAAATGTCAATTCTTAGAAATGTATCATTATTAGGGCAGTTACATAGCTTCTACATAGAAAGAGGGATTAAGGATGAGTCAATTGTTTGGGAATATTATTAAAAATTAGATAGATAAGATGGAAGGATGTCTTAGGAGAAAGCAAAAAGAAAGGAAGAATGAGGGAAAAAATCTCATGTAAAAGAAATGCAGGAAAGAGTTTGTTTATTTTTTTTTCACTGAATCTAGAATGGTAGAGGGAATGGGCATGAAATGAATTCACTGACATGTAAATCATTCAAAGAAAGAAAAATTTTCATACTCACACACACAAACACACAGCACAAACACAATGTGTAATGGAAATCTATCTTACCCAACAGAGAAATAGAGAAGTAAAGTGATAAGAGAAATGGGAAGTGATAAAAAGAGGGTAGATAATAGAAGGCAGTGGTCAGCAGCAAAACATACTTCAGAGAAGAATCAGGATAAAAAGATAAGGATTAAGAGAAGAAAATGGAATGGAGAGAAATAAAATTTATAACCTGATGTTAATGAAACAAACCCATTAAACTGAAACAGAGAGTAGAATTCCTTATAAACTATAACCCCAAAATAGTTTGTATACAAGAAGGACATTTGAAACAGAGTTTAAATAAGGGACTCCAACAAAATCTTTTGTGCTTCAATTGAAGGGGAAAAAGAAGTAGAAAGCATGGTCAAGGCAAAGCACAAGCATGAACTCATTGACATGTAAATCAACACCTAATTAAAAAAAAAAGCAGGGAAACTATATCTTGCTAAAAGGTGCTAGAAACAACTACTATAAATATTAAACAGATATACACTAAATGGTTCAGCATCCACATTCTTAAAGAGATATTAAGTGTTATAGGAAGAAAGAGATAATTAAACTATATCAGTAGGGGGATTGCAATTTTCCCTCTCAGAGCAAGATAATTTTAACCACTAAAAATACTAATGAGAAAGAAGTTAAAGAAATGAATATAATCTGAGAAATATTAGATATGCTATAGCTTGGATAAAATTGAATGGCCAAGAGAAAGGAATATAGATATTTCTAAGCTTAACTGTGTACCTTCCCCAAAATTAAACATTTATTTAGGCATACAAACCTGATACAGAAATACATAATATCAGAAATATTAAATGCATTATTTCATGAAATTTAATAAAATTTTATAAATTTTAAAAATTTAATTCATTTAACAAATTTAATACATTTAATTTATATTTTAATTTAAAAAATTTAATATTTAATAATTTTATTTAATAAATTTAATGAAATGTATTCTTTAATTTAATAATTTATTTTATTTAATAAATTTAATAAAATTTAATAAATTAATTTTAATTAGTTTAATTAATATAATTTAATTTAAAAATGCAATAAAACCTAATTTTAATAAAGGACAGTAAAAGCATATATTGAAAATCCACAGAATTAATCTCTCCTAATGAATTAGTAGGTCAAGGGACAGATCCTAGAAACAATAATTCCATTCAAGCAAAGGACAAGAATGAGACAATATTCTAGCATCTCTGACATGAGGCCAAAGCAGTATTTAGAGGATATATTATATCTCTAAATGTACATATAAGTAAAGGAAAGGGCATGCTAAGGTTCACAAAGATAGTGAAGATCTGAGCCTAGATTTTATCTCATGACCTCCTGACTCCAGGTTCAGCATTCTTTCTACTTTGCCATCCAGTTTCCCCTAATTTGAAAGGAAGGGGGAGATGGAGGGACAGAATTTGAAACTCAAAAATGTAATAAACGTTTATTAATTATTACATGTATTTGGTAAGTATTTAACACAAAATATTTTAAATAAAGAACATGTGGGTGTTTGTAAAATTAAGACTCTGGTTCTTAGAATTTAACAAAGTTTATTCTGATTTCTTGGATAGGGAAAAGATGAGAAAGAAATGGAAAGAGAAAGGGATTAATGACTTGGCTAGCTTCCCAGGATGCAGCTTTAGTGATACCCCTAGAAGCGGCTTTCTTAGTAGGACACCAGAGACAAGAGAGCCTGAGCTCCTCCTCATTCAACCTTTTTATCCTCTCTTTCCTGTCAAGTTCAAATTCAGTCATATCCAGATGAAGTTGAGAGTCAGAAAGCCTACATAGTTATACACAGGTGACATGATGCCAGGAAAGGAGAAGGAAAAATGTCCTTCACACCAAAGGAAGGAAAAGTAAAGGAAGACTGACTCTAAAATTATAAACATGCATTAAGAGAATGTGACACTTTCAAGGGAAATATACAGGCTATCTCATATACTTAGTACAAATTTAACCTTTGCTAACTTAAAAGTATTTTAACATTTTTGACCCAACTTTGTAATATTAAAATCAGTAAAGTTCAAACTCAAATGAAATGTTGATGTTTAGACATATTATTGGAAGAAAGATTTATATAATCCTAATTATATAATTATAAGGAACCCCAGAGGCCATCATGTATAACATTCATTTTATAGAAGGGGAAACTTAAACTTAAGAAGTTTAAGGAGTTTATCCAAATACTAGAATTAGTATAAATGTTAGTATAAAGAGTGTATGAGTGATAGTATAAAAACAGTCAGGTTTTGTATTTGAGTTTTTAATGGATTAGCTGGCTAACATCCAACAGTATGCTAAAGTTAGTTAATAATTTGAGTAATCGTGTCAAAAATTTCAGAGGCAAACATAGACTACTCTTGTGTATTAGGATAGAATGAATGAATTCACAAAGTATAAAGCAAAGGGGCCATTCATATCGAAAGGGTTAAAGGAGTTCATGAGGAAGGGTATCAGGGAAGGCTTCCTGAATTACTTGTTATTTGAGTTGGCATTTAAAACCAGGAAGACAGGTATTCAAATCCAGACACCCCTTTGTTTGATCATAGAAAAGTCACTAAACTTATTTATCAGTGTTCTAAGCAAACCTCTCATGTATAAGCTTCTATCTAAATTGGTAGAAGAATTTTCCTCATCTGGTAGTCTGCTGTGTCATTGAAATCACAGTTTTTATACCTATCCCTTTACTTGTAAATGATAGATGAAAGTGCAACTGAGAGAAAAGGATGTGAACATTCAGAATTATTTATTGATGAAATTGAGGCCAGGAAATTCCAGGTATATTTAGGAAAGAGAGAGGTTTTATAAATTTTAGAATTAAAAAAAGGAAATAGCATAACAAATGAATGCAAAATTGTGGTCACATAGTGTCATAAATACAAGACAAATAATTTAAGCTTTATGCATAGTCCAATAGGGAGTCATGGAAGTTATTTGAGAAGAGAAATAGAATTTGGTCTTTTATAATGATGTATACAGAGAAAAGTCTTAGAAGAAAAAGGCATTAGCATTTGTTTCTTTTATTGTCTCCCTTAGTCATAAACAATATAATAGTTAATGGATGTACCTGTCTTTGTAGATCATGAAGAGTGAATCAAACTTTTTTTATATTTTATCAATCAGCAACTTTTACATTAATCAATCAAAAACTTAAACACCCCTACTTAACACTAAATAAGAGAGTTCCCAAGTCACTTGCTAAAGTGGGTGACAACTACAGAAGCCACTGCCCTGCCAGACAAATTTAAAGACTGGAATTGGCTCTCATAAAATGGAGGAAGGGACAGGAAATGACATGGTAAAAGGATTATAAAAAGTCCTGAACTTCCTTTCCAGGTGTCTTCATTTTTGGACTTAGCTTTTGGGCTTATCCTTTGGAGTTTGTCTTGGGAGACTGCATTGGTAAGCTGGACTGAAGGAGGAGACTCTTTCCCTGAATCCTTTATTGGCTTTCCAGATGAGTAGCTGGCCTACCTTTCCTAATTTCTGTAGAGATTGGTTCTGGAGAGGCCTTCCTTTCCTGGAGGGAGATGCATTGGTGGAACCCTTTCTGAAGACACCACCAGGTCCTCTGGATGAAAGTTATCAAGCCCTGCCAGGGCTGATCCAGACACTAGAACAATACTAAGGATGATAGACTAGATATTTGTCTACCCTCTTCTTACATTTTTCCACTTTTACTCTTTTTACCTCTTTGTAAATAAAGTTCCTAAAAGTCATTTTTTACTTAAACTATAATATTTTTAAGTTGGCAATCACAAAATTACTTTAAAAGTTTCATATTAGTATAAAAACCTAAATTTTATATTCTTACAAGATATAGATATAAACAGTCAGCAAGCACTTATCAAACACAGTATGTGTCAGGCTTGATATTTAGTCCTGAGTACTCAAAGAAAAATGAATCAGTCAAAATCGGCTTTTATACAATTTCTACCTATTTGTTGTATATCTCCACTCATGGGCTAAACAGTATAAGTGTAATATCTGTTTAACTAAAGATTCTGACCACCTCAGTACTGAAGCCAATAATCATATCTCCATCAATTATTTTTTTAATCACTCAACCAACAAATATTCATTGATCACTTACTATTTATCATACAACGTGGTAGGAGAGAGACAGATAAAATGAGCAAAAAGTCATTAAGATTTATAAACAGAAGTTGTATTTTTAATGAATATTTAATTGACAAATTCTAATTAGCTCTTTGTCATTCAGAGAAAGGCCAGACCATTTCAGCCTTCTATAACTGTATTTCCCATTCATAAAATGTCAACATTGTTATCTCAAAGAATAGCTGTAGTATTTTTTAAACAAATTAATTTGAGTTCACCCTGATTTTAAAAATAGATATTTTTCACTGAACATTTGGAATGAAGAAAAGGATGCTCTAAAATGAAGTGAAAAAAAAATAGTACACAATAAACAATAGCTTTTGGATCCAGAAGGCTCAAAGACAAGGAGAAAGGATGGAGAATATATATATATATATATATTAGAGATGGAGAATATATATATATATATATATATATATATACACACACAAAGATTGACAGGGAAAGGTGAAGAAGAAGGAGAAGGAGGAGGAGAAGAGGGAGAAGAAGCAGAAGAGGGAGAATGAGCATGAGAACAAGAAGAAAGGATAAAAAATATTGTACAAAAAGTCATAACATAAAGTATTACTGACAGAGCGTGATAACAAACTCAGATCTCCTGACTTCTGAACTAATATACTTTCCCATGTATCATAATTTATTTTTTTATCATTCCAAAAATTATTAAATCTCTCTAGCCTAGGGATCTGAGACCATAGAGTGTTTCTTTTTTTTACGATCATCATAATCACTCCCTACTCCCACCAATCCTATTGGAATGAATGCGACGGACAAGGGTATGGGTTTCTGCTGTCAAGTTTGCTACTGGAGTTGGTGATAGGAAGTATGATTCTTTTGAAAAATCACACAAAATATTATATTTAATTAGAGGATCTAAGTTTTCATTCTTCCTCTACCATGTTCTAAATCTACTTCAATAACCTCTTTGAAATAATTTCCCTTTCTGTAAAATTAAGATGCTGTACTATATAGTCATTACATTTTCTTTTCAGGTCTAAAATAGAATAGAAACTATGTTTTTTATGAAAGGAATTCTTAAGTGGAGACTAGTCAGGATTTCTGAAAATATTGAAGATATGTTGTTAACCAATGCTTAAATATTAGAATTTCAGAAATCTATTTCTAGTCAATTGTCTCAAAAACACAGGATTCCTGCCAACTTGTCTCTGTTAAACTGAAAGGTCAAGAATATTTTACATCTTGAATTGACATTGTGCTAATAGAAAGCAATAAAATTCAATAATAGATTTCAAGTGAGAATTGGAGAGTTACTAAATTAAATATCCTCTCAATATTTGAGGTCCTTAGAAAATCTGGAAGTGTCCAGAATGGGGTCACAAAAATGATTAATAATGAATCATTAAATGAAGAAAGAAAAAAATTCTGATTTACATCCTTCCCATAAACATACATTCATACCTATATACAAACACACACACGAATACAGAAATATGTGTATACAAATAAGAGATTCAGAGGGAAAGAATACTGGAATCTATATCTCCTATTATCCCCCAAATTGATAACCAAATGATAGTCCTAAAATGTGTCATTAACATTTCTATAGAATACATATGGATGTAAGTGTAATCATACAACATATATACATATAGTAACACAAGAGTCCAACAATAGGTAATGAATATATGTACCCAGGCAAAGAGAGAAAGAGACAAAGAGATCGAGGCTATGTTTATATACATATATATGTACATATATATTCTTTATATGCATTATTTACAAATCTATTCTGTCTGTGTATATAATGAGAAGCATACATATATTTAACACACATAAATACATATGTGTAAAAGATATTTAAAGTCATCTGAGCTTTTGAAACTGCTTATATATATGTATATATATATATATATATATATATAGAGAGAGAGAGAGAGAGAGAGAGACAGACAGACAGACAGACAGACAGACAGACAAATAGACAGAGAGACAGAAACAGGGACAGGGAAGATAGGGAAAGAGACAGAGAAAGAATAGAGGGAAGGTGAGAGGTTTCAAAATCACAAATTAGTTAAAGACAGCCTTTTTTGTCTTCCAATCTTCAAAAGAGAATAAATGTAGTAGCATCAAAACTCTGTCATAGAATCATATAATTGTTTTTGGAAGGGATTTCAGAAGCTCTCTAGATCAACTTCCTCATTTGATAGATGATAAATCTGAGGACCAGTGAGCTTTAAATAACTCATACAAAGTCCCACAAACATTAACAGGTGTAGTGCTTGCATTCTAGAATCAGGTTTCCATAGTTCTTTCTTAGTTGCATTGTTCCACCTGTCACAGTGATGCTTCCAATATGCCAGACAATTAATATCTTCATGATATCCCTACATTTGGGAAAATTATGAAGATCTTAAGACAAGCCAAATATTGCACCATCAAATAAAGAATTCATGCATGAAGAGTATTTAGAAACATTTCTCCAATACCAAGAAGGAATATCTCCTTCAATACCATCTATTGGCAGTTGTGAGGCACAAATAGAGAATCTGATAAAAGAGGTAGCCTGAGAATTCAGTGGCCTCATCTCTCATCAGGAGTTTCCAATGCAGCTTTGGATACTTCACATGAGACACCTGAACTACTGTGAAGGACATTCTTTGTTGGGGGAAACTGCCGGCAGCTCCCCCACAAGAAAGGAAAGATAGAAAGTTATTTCCTTTGGGAAAGGAACTGAGCCATGGGAATGGAAAGAGAGAGACATGGACACCGAATCATGTATAAATCCAGCTCCACAGACCTAAGCTCCATCTTCCCACTTCACCAGGAGATGAGACAGTGAGAAGACCTTAAAACAACATCATGGGAATCAGGAATGAATTCAAAGATCAGAAGAGTGAAAAGCCAAGGGTCTCTTAGAGTCAGGGCTCTAAACAGGGACCTCTCAGGCTAGAGGAAAGGAGATTAAGAAGGAAAGGAGTTTCAGAGAGATAGAGGAAGTTGCATGAGAATAGCCAAGCATGGCCAGAGGCCAAGCTCCAGAAGTGAGAGAGATAAGGGGTAAAAGAGAGAAGTGAGGTAGGAAGCTAAGTGGGCAAGTGAAGTGGGCTGGTCCTGTGTGCTCATCCTTTATTGACATTCATATGCAAATATACATAATGCATATTAATGGAAGACATAGTGGATCACCATTGGTACAGATATAAGTCATGACAAGATAAAGGCTTATCCCTTTTCAGCCTGGTGAGAACAAAGAAACTTGATTTCCCACCTAAACCTCTGGAATGCTGGGGTCAAAGGTCAATGCCTTTCTTGCAGGACTGAGTATGCTCTCTCCTAAGACAATCTTTACTTCCCAAGTGCATACACAGTTGTGGACTGCTACATTCTTCTTGCACTGTCTTAGAAGATGAGAAAATCAAAATAAAAGACCAGAATATACATTTCCCCCAACCCATCTACCCCCAATAGCTGAGAAGGCAATTAGCTTCAGGCCTATTAATTAAAATTGCTGAAATTTAACACCCAGTTGACTGTGTTCTTAAGTTTCTTGTGGAAAGAGGGAGAGGGTAAGGAAGTGTTCTTTTTCTCCATGTAACTAAAATTTTAATTCAGTTCATACTTATTTCTAAGGTCTTAAATGTATACATAAAAAAATAAAAATGTATATACCCTCTTGGAGGTAGGGATGGTAGGATAAATGGAAAGAGATATTTCCTTTACATGAGAAACTCACAGAGAGAAAGCTCCCCTCATCAATTCAGTCCAGTAACTTCTTTTAAAAACCCTACAGATTTAGAATCACATGAAGTACTGAGAGGTTGTGCAATTCCCTGGGCAATACAGCTAGAACAAAAGAAAATTGAGTCTAAACCAAATAGGGAAGATCCTCTCATCAAATTGATGAGTGAATTCTTCCAATAAACTCAAAAGATAAATTGACTAATTTCATGATGGGCAACTCCGTTGCTTAATTCCCCAGAACTAACTATACATGCATGAGAAAAAGGAAACCAAGACATGTTGTGTAAATTTGCCAATGTAGTGCAGATAGTTAATTGAGTTTGTATTTTAACTATGATCTTCAGATTTCTTAGACAAAATCATTCCATAATGTCCAAATCAATCTATTACAGAATTTATGATTTGAAAGAGGCCAAAGAGACCATCCAGTTCAACCCATGCCTGGGGAATAAAAGATCCACACTACCAAGTACTTAGAAAGTTACCATTCAGTTTTGCTTAAACATATCAAGAGAGAAGTAGCACATCCCCGTCAGTGGTGACCAATTCCATTTTTAGGTAACTCTGATTATTTGGGTATTTTACTTTGCCCCAATTTTAATTTTCCCTGTTTTTTTTTCATTATTTCTATTTCCCTTCTATGGGGAAAAATTCAAATTTGTCTTCCACTTCAGACCCCTTCAAATTCATAAAATCAATTCTCATATCCTCCTAAAGTACTTTCTCTCCTTGGAAAACATTAGGTATCATATTTTTTAATCTTTAAGGATAATAAAAGTCTAAACTCTTTGTTTAAAAGATGGGTAAACTGAGGCCAAGAGATTGAAAATCATTCAAGGAGTCATCATTTTTCAATGGAAGAAATGGAATTTAAACATCAGCTCTCTGACTTGTAATCCAGCATTCTTTTCATTACTTAATGCTTTCTCCTGTTAGGTAACATTGCAAAAGAATTATATAAGCAGATGACATCTTTTACCTTAAGTGTTTTTTCTACACTTTACATAATCAGAGATATATAGTCAGGACACTAGTGAAGAAATATTCTATTCACATGTGAACTTTTTTTTTTTAACTATAGTAACTGAAGTCCAGAAAGTCTTAGTGACTTACTTATTGACACACAGTTTCTAAGTGACAGAACCAGGCCTCCCAGATCCTAAGCCACTGTCTTGTGTGAAGGAAATGATTTAGGGAACTTTGATCCTGAGTACAGAGTCTAGCCCTGGCTCATCAGTTTAAGCAGCAGTGTGAGCATCAGCATCAATGCCAACATGCAACTTTGACAGAGGGAGGAGCTAGTGGGGTTAAAAAGGCAGATTGTGTAAGATTTAAATTAATGCCCCAAATTCCAAGTATTATTTTTTAAAGTTTATTAATAATCACTTCAAGTAGAAAGAGAATAAACTAAAAGAAATAGAAGTTCAAACCTAATTATCTAACAAAAAGTACTCCACGTGAGTAAAACTCTCCTGCCTTTCACCTGTCACCACCTCCAGGAAACAGGATCAGTGGAAAAGTGAGAGAGCCAAGGCTACACAAAACTTATATCCTCTCTAGGTTAGCCTGTAACATGAGAAGGAAAGTGGGATGCTGGGAACTGGAGTCCAGGGGAACAGATTCTAATTACACAGTTGGGAGGAGAGAGTTCTTTACTTCCACACTTGAACAGACTGAGTCCCTGGGCTGCTGCTTGTAACTCTGATACCTTTTATTTGTTACAATTAATGGAGACTCCAAAGCTGGAGAAGTATTCTCCATATTTTTTTCTTTTTTCTTTTCATTTTCTTTCATTCTTTCCTTTCCCTCTCTGACTTTTTCAGGAGAGCAGCTTATTCAAAAGTACACTTTTGAGACAAGATTGGCTACTGCATGCTAAGGATCTGGAGATCTTAATCTTGTGTTCTTTTAAATAGGATCAGTTAGTGGAGAAATCCCTTTACCGCAGTTTCAGAAAGACTAATTTTTTGAGAGAAGAGAGAACTTTGTTTTTGCTTTAGAGAGCCACTCCTCTATTAAGAGTTTTCTAAAGTCCCAAAGAACTGGAGTACTGGTTTACCTGGGATCATTTTTTGGACTCATCTTTCAAGCCAAACTCTACAATGCACTCTGCCACCCAAATTTTGGTTGAACCCTCAGTAACTCATCATTCAATCTTAAGGGCTGAACATTGTTTTATCTCTTTCAGAAGTCTAACTTCTCTCTGATGTCACTGTACATATTTATTGCAACCTTCTGGAAACATAATATTCTTAAACTTAGATGTTGTAATGACTAGGATCTATCTAAGATAGACAGAGAAACATCAAATGTTTTAAATATCTGAGAGGGATGTAACTGGACATTGATTATATCAATTGATAATGGATTTTAATAATGAGAAACTATCCAGGTGGCAATGGTTGTAGGTCACTCTTTAACAGAGAGGTTTAAACTATAATGCAACATGTAGGAAGGAAGGATGCTCATCAGTTTTCTTTTACTACCAGGGGAAGCAAAGAGGTATCTTGCTAAATGATTTCCATCTTGTGCCTCTCTAGAACCTCAAATCAAATCATTTATTTTTTATTCATTTTCACACTATATTCATTAATTCTGTGCTCTGAGTCTGTCATGACTTTATTTTGTGTAGATAGTCTCTGGAACATATCTTAGATGTCACAACCTAACTTCACATGAAGAAGGATAAGCCTTCATGTGTCCCTAAATTTTTATAAGATATCCTCTCTATGTTAGCTATGCCAGATCTAAATACTGTCTTTTATTTAATATATGGTCACATATTTCCTATTATGTGTCATCCTATCCACACTACACTACAGAGAGACATTCCCATTTTGTTATTATTTTTTTATGTCTTATACTTCATGTCAAGCTTAAAGCCTACCAACTTTAATTTGTTTTTCCACCTCCTTCTTTTCCTCTTTTTTATACTCATTTAAAATTGACTCTTCCTCTATCTCTTTCTCTCTGACTCCTTCTCTCCTGAATGCCTATTATGCTTAGCAAGAATGTGGGAAGAAAATGAGACAAGTTTTTTTATTATTTGATTAGAAATATTCATGAAGAATTAAAAGAAATAGCTGAATTAAATAGAAAATAAGAGACAAAAGGCATTAACAGGAGAGAATGAAAGCAGAAGTCCTATGCTATTGAGAAGAGGAAAACAAGAACAAACACTCTAAGTTTTCAGATCACCAATGACAGAATTTTACAATGGATTGTATGATGCATTCAGTCAGAATTCAACGGATCAGATTTTGCCTCTGCCATTTCTTGGCTCTGTAACCTTGAGAAAATCTCTTAAGCACCTCATCTGTATGTGACCTCTAATACCTCTTCTACCTCTGGACCTATTTTTCCAGTAGCCTCTATAGATTACTTAACTGTTCTGAAATATACCTCATGATTCCAAACAGGCAGATAAAATGCCAATACATTAATTCAATTATACAAGGGTTTTGCTTATATAACATCAATAACAGTTTCTCGGAAAGGATCAATTAATTTGTTGTTGCCTAAATTATATCACCGCTATAGACCAGAGATTCATGGCTTTAGAGTGTAAAAGAAGCTCAGAAGTCCTTTTGTTCAATTCCCTCATTTTACAAATCAGGAAACTAAAATATAGAAAAGTTAAATTTATCATCCAAGGTCATTCTGAGAGATATCAAGTAGCAGAGTCAAGATTTAAAGTCAGATCCTATGGTTTTACATTCAATGATTTTTCTTTTGTTCTATGGCACACTATGTTGCCTAGATTCATTTAAACTGCCTAGCCTTTTCAAATATTGCTTCATTATGTTGGCTAAACATAAGAGGACCCAAAATTTTCAATCCTGTATTCATGAGCATAATTCTATTCCATTTAACTAACATTTTCCCACTAAATAGGATGAAATTTTGAGGGGCAACGTAATATATGTGGAGAAATTTTGCCTGACTATAATTACTAAGGTAATGACTGACCTTAGTCACTGTAATCAGTAACATTCTTTCTCCTTTCATAAAATCTCCAAAGATTTGGTCAGGACAGTTAACCACTGATCATGTTCTGATTACAAAGGATTTGTTATTATACTTTGAACAAGAGACATTCATGTTTCTCTAAGAGTTGAAATCAAATTTTTCAATGCTATAGATTGCTGTTCCCTTTTAAAAGATACCACTTATAAGGACAGGGAGAGAGAAAGCACATTTTTTCCTCAAACTAAAGTATATAATTTAGGAAACATGATATGTCATATATTCATATTTCCAAACACTAGACTATATGTCAAACACCCTTGATTCTATTTCAATATATGGAGTCATGGCAGTGTGATAGATTAAGCCATGGCCATCCAATCCTGGAATCTTTGTTTTAGTTCTCAAGGTAGCTCAGAGACCATTATGTCTAAATCCTTCCTTTTACAATTGAAAATCCTATGACCCAGAGAGGTTAAATTACTTTCTTGAACCACAGAACTACTAAACGTAAAGTAAGATTTAAACCAAAAAATAATTCCTTGTATTAAAAACCTGAGAAGGGAGTTCTAGTTTATATGATAACCTGTGAGAAATTGTTTTATGCAACTCCCAGGCACTCCTGAACCATCCTAGTTAGGATTCCTAGGTTTGATCTAGACTGAACAATAAACTTTCAACTATCCAATCATCTCAGCTTAGATAGTAGTATGTATAATCTAATGTTAAGTGTCTTTTTGTCTTAGAAGTTTCTCTCCTTGTATCTAGGCCTCTCCAGTTAGTCCAGTCCCTGGCTAGTATCTGGCATCCCTAGCCTCCATGTAAACAAATCAGTTATTCTCCCTTTCCTATATTCTCTAAAAGTTATATAAGATACCAAGTTCTTTGGCTTAATGGAAAATCTCATGAAGGAATTTTCCATAATAGAAATTCCAATAAGGGACATTGCTATTTGTGTGCATTTTCCCAAAGAGGTTGTTCCCAGAGTCTCAGAGATTGACTCGGTGTTGTAGCCATGAGAACTCTGTCTTCATTGTCCTTATAAAGACTTGTTCTTTGTAACTATATTTGTGGTCTGTGTTTTTCTAGGTTGACAACTATACTGAAGGGAAACCCGTTATTTCTTATAGAAAGATTTTATAGATAATGCTAATTGTAAAGAGGATTCATTCCTTCTTTCCCTTCCTCACCTCTTTTTCTTTCTTGCTTGCTTGCTTTCCTTCCTTCTTCCTTCCCTTTATCCTTTTTTGTTTCCTCTTCTCCCACCTTCTATCTTTCTCTCCCTTCCTTCTTTTCTCCCTTCATTCCCTGCTCCCTTTTCCCTACCAAACTCTCACATCTTTATATCTTTCAATCAATTCAAAACGTACTTCTTTGAAAATTCCATCATTTGTGCTAACTTCTGACTGTAGAGACAAAAGATAATATGCCATTTCTTTCTTTTCTTTGACAGTCTGGGAATGAGTCTTCTCTTCCTCTTTCTAAATATGATTGATTACTTCACAGAATTCTGAAATGAAAGGATCTTATCACAAATCTTAATATTTTTCTGTATGAACTTGGACAAATTTCTTGAGCTCCCTGAGCCTACTGTCTTTAATTTCTGTAACAAAAATTATTGTGCATCTATCTCAAGATTGTGTGGCTTCAGTAAGATCATGGGTTAGCTAGTCTTATATTTGTATCTTCTTATGTTTTTCTTTCCACAGGAAATCACAAGGGTCACTATGCAGTAACCAGTGTCCACTCTCTTAGCTATTATTCATTACCTCATTCTATTATTCCTCATATTCTCCACAGGCACAGAAATATCTAAATCTCATGAATAAACCCCAAACAGCCTTCATAGCCTATTAAAATTGGCCATTTGTCAAATTAAGACCTAAGGCAAAGAGATAGGCATTTACTTTTCTTTGCTGAAATGGTCTCATTATAGAGACAACCACTTACTCTAAGGACTTGAGACAAGACTGCTCCATTTTCATTCAGCTGTTAAAATGGGAAGTTCCTGGAGGCATGGTTATTCATAGAGGGCTGCCAAAAACAAAATTTCCTAAGAGGTATTTATCTCAAAGAATGAATATATCAATGCCACTGATGAACTGATGAGAATAAGAAAAAATCCAAGTGGCAGGAATTAGAGTGGGATGTTTTGTTTCTGAATATTTACTGATACTTTATTCAATTGACAGGTAGGGAAACTGAGAAACTAACAAATGTCATTTATTAACAGTCACCTACTTTTTCAGTCACATAGTTCTTCTTTGCTTTCCTTCTGGTTTAGCACAATAGCTCCAGGAATTGCCAAAATGCCTAGCAGATAGGAAATGCCTAAAAATGTTTACTTGACTCAAGGAAGCCTTATCATTTCTCCAGATACAAGACACTTCACATTCTACCTCCATGTCTTTTATCCCATATTCCTTGAAATTATTCATTCCTTATATTGGACTTTTAGAATATATATGTGTGTGTATGTATGGGTGTGTATAAATTTATATGTATACCTATACATATTTTCCCTCTCTTTCACCCCTTATTTAGACAGGAAGGTTCTTGAGGGCAGACACTGTTTCAATTCATCATGAGGGCAGCTGAATGGGTCAATGTGATGTGCTTAGAGCTTGGTAAGACATTGAAGAGACCAAGGTCATTCACTGCATCCCCAGCCACTAACAGTCACTGTTGCCACTGGACTTCAATGACTAGAAGAAATTAAGGTTGTTGACTTCATGCAACTATATATCACTTAAATCCAATTAAATCATGCCACTCCATAATTCCACTGATTTTCTTTAAAAACAAAGGATAAGGAAGGTGGAGCCAAGATGGCAGAGTAGAGGCAGGGAAATATGATAAATAAAATTAATCTGTAGGCTTATTTTCAGATTTATTAATAACGAGAGAGAAAGATTTAAGGGGAGAGAGCAATTTTAGCCTTTCTAACTTTAGGGATAGATATGATTCTCCAATTAGCTGGCTCAGGCCACCACTTGCCAGAGATGGCCAAATCAGATAAGGAAGCCAAGCAAGAACAAAACACCAGAGACCATTTGTTCAAAGGCAGAAGTAAAACAACAACAAACACTTTTCTTTCTAAATTCCCTTTTTATTTTTATTTTTAAACCCTTGCCTTCTGTCTTAAAATTAATACTGTCTATTGGTTCTATAGCAGGAGAACTGTAAGAGCTAAGTAATGGGGGTTAAATGACTTGCCCAGAGTCATAGAGCTAGAAAATGCATCAGGTCATATTTTAACTTAGGACCTCCCATCTCTGAGCCTGGCTCTCATTCCACTGAGCCACCCAACTGTCCCCACCAAAATCCCTTTTTAAATGGAATCCACGCCTCCCTCTGTGGCCATGGGGCCTGACTATGGCACAATGATGCCCATGGTGATGGAGAACCCAGGAGTGTGACAGTTAAATATATGCCAGGAAACTATGATTCATATGTCCTGCCACTAGGGTGCTGAGGATCAAAGTCCCCTAAAAAAATTACTTCACACAGAAAGATCAAAATTCTTTGAGAATACTCTCCAACCTATCTTAAAATTAGCTTCATAAAGATTACTGGAGTGACAGAACTAACAAGGGGATATAATTCAATAATATTCCTGTAGAAAACAACTTGGAATGTAGGTGAATGTGGGTGAAGAGGTTCTGGATCACTGCAGTGAAAGGGGAACATAACCTACAAATGTGATGGTGAAGCATTTAGAGACAGATTACCGGGCCCTATCTTCACCCCATTCTTGAGGTCAAGTGCTATGCCTTTCCCCTCCCAGAGACAAAGTTATATGCCTACCCCACTGATTACCCAGCATGCCCCATCCCCCCACTTCCCACTTACCTCACCCAGGAGAGGGAGGAAGCATTCCCAGTGGACTGCTGGGTGAATGTGTGGATGATGTGAAAAAAGTGTCATCAGGCAAAGTAAAGAGTAGGAAGGGAACAGCTACATCTGAGTCCCTCTGCCTTTCTAGTAACAAATTAGGGGCATGAGGAGGTGGGGGAGGGCAACTGTGTACCCACAGAGAGTACTGTGCATGCCATATTTGGCATCTATGCCATAGTTTTGCCATCACTGGACTATAACAAGGGCTTGCAATCTGCAGTAAGGTTGTACTATGGAATATCAGTGAAAACCAATGATAAGCATCCCACCCCACTATTACTGCTCCAAGATTTGAACCTGGGTCCAATTAAACTTCCAAACTGTGTAAAACTGCCTAACCAATAGAACACCCCATGTTAATTCCTTGACATTCTAAGTCTTACTACAAACATTCAGTGAGGTCCCAAGCTATGGCTCAAGGAAGCCCATGGTGTGTCAAGCCAGGGAAGCCCAGAGTAAGGCCCAGATACTCTGCCCAAGCCTGTAATGAGTACCTGAACTCTGACACAAGGTACTCCACAGAGCTCCGGTCAGCATAAACTCAGAGTAACCCCTGCAGCTCCTGTTCAAGTCTAAATTAAGGCCCTGAGCCCTAGCACAAGGTATCTTAGAGTACTCTGATTCTTGTAAGCCATCAGCAGGTGCTGAAGGAGACAAATCAGCAGTGGGAGATGACTTTCAGGCCACAGACCATCATACCACCTTGGAAAAATGGAAACTTGCAGAAAACAAGAAAAAGAGTCAAGGGTAGGAGCAAAGACAGAGCCCAGCTTATATATGAAGATAAAAGTTGAGAAAAAGGCTAAGAAAAAGAGGAACATCTAAACTTAGAAAATTATTGTGGGAGATAAAGAATAGCAAAGGAAGAACTTAGAAGGAGACAGTGAAATCAAAGCATCTACATGCAAAACTTCAAAGAAAAATTAAAATTGGTCTCAGACTATGGAAGAAGTCATAAAAGATTTCAGAAATGAAATAAAAGAGGATAAAAGGGGAAAGAGAAAGGAAAGTTCTGCAGGAAGAAAATAAAAACTTACAAAACAGAATTGGTCAAAAGAAAAAAAGGCACAAAAATCCAAGGAAGAAAAGAGTTTCTGAAAAAGTAGAATTGGACAAATGGAAAAGGAAGTTCAAAAGTCCACAGAAGGAAAAAGAAAACATTTTAAATTAGAATTGGGCAATGCTTTTTGAGACATTAAGAAACAATAAAATAAAATCTAATTAAAAACTAGAAGAAAATATGAAATATGTCATTAAAAAACTGATGTGGAAAACACATCCAAGAGAGATAATTGAAGAGTTACTTGACTACCTCAAAGCCATAATAAAAATAAAAAGAGAAGACAAAATCATGAGCATCATTTTATGAGAAATTATCAAAGATTTCCCTGATATTCTTGAACAAAATAGAAACTGAAAGAATCTGATAATCACTTCATGAAATAAAATCCCAAATGATAAATCCCAGGAATATTATAGTCAAATTCAAGCATTTCCCAGCCAAGAAGAAAATACTTCAAGCAACTAGAAAGAAAAACAATTCAAATATAATGAATCCGCAGTCAGCATTACATAATATTTGGAAGGCAAAGGAAGTATGCTCATAATCCATAATCAGCTAGGCAGCAAAACTGAGTACATTTTTTAGGTGAAAAATATTCACTTCATATGAGAGATTTTTAAGCATTCCTAATGAAAAGACAGACTGAAAGAGAAAATTTAGTATCTAAATACAAGACTAGAAAAATGGATTAAAAGGTAAACAGGAAAGAGAAAATTTAAGGGATTCAATAAAGACAGTCTACCTATAATCCTAACTTGAAAGATGATATTTATAACTCTTAAAGTTTTAATTCATCATCGAACAGTTAGAAGGAGTAAACATAGACAGAGGATATTGGAGAAAGTTGATTAGGATGACAGAATATTAAAAAAATCAAGGTTTGGGGAGGGGAAAAGATTTATCAGAGAGAAAAGAGAAGGAAGAGGTAGAATAGGATAATTCATCACATCTAAAAAGGCATGAAAAACAACAACAACCTTATATTGGAGAGGAGGTTGAGGGTGGTGACAAGCAATGCATAAGCTTTTGCTTTTCTTCAGTGTCTCCCTCAACTCCTCATTCTCACCAATCTGTCATTAAATTCTGACATCTGTTCCTTCTCAATTCCTATGATATACATCCATATCTCTGTACTAATATATCTGTGATTAGAGGCCCTCATTACATCTTCTTTGGACTGTTGGAATACCATTATAATTGGTATCCTTTCCTATAATTTCATAACTTTCATTCACCAACCTGAAAAAAATGATTTTTACATAGAGAAACATTTCGTATATTATCCCCTCTACTAAATAAACTCCAGTGGATCTCTCCTCACATCTGTACGTCATCATATTTTTTCATCTTCTTACAATCAATCTATCCCTAATATAAGTCTTTCATTGGTCCTCTCAGCTTGTAGGTCCCTCCTTTCTGGGATTATCTTCTTTCTTCTCCATATATATCTTATATGTACCTAATTATTTATGTATTTTCTCCCCCAGTAGAATGTAATGGAAGAAGCTTGATAGAAGAGGCTATTTAAAAAACAAATTCTTTGTTTTGCTCTGTGTGTGTGTGTGCATGCATATAATGTGTTTGGCATATAGTAGTAAATTTGTAAGTACTACTAAACTGACTGTCCCATGACTCCAGATCTTCCTATATTTCTTTCCATTCTTCTGTTTTCCTTTCTTGAATCCCAACTTTATTTATTTTTTTTAATTTTCTGTCTTCCTTCATCTTCCTCATTTCCACTTCATGATTTTTTCTTTATCATCCCTTTATGTTTTAGTCCTTGACTATAACCTAACTTTACTACACTTTATCAAAGTATTCAAAGCCATTCAAAAATATATAGAAAGGAATATGGTGTAAGAGGTATATTTCTGTCATAGGCATGTATTTCTACAACACTTTAACATTTCCTATAGTGATTTAGTCAAATCAGTTTCCCAAAAAGTTAACAATTAAATTCATTAAGGAACAAATAAAATAAGTAAAAATTTCATAAAATACATTACATTTTAGCTCAAAATGAAAGTTATGTAGAAAGATTGAGTCCCTGGAATTTTGAATTCATCCATAACCTCAAATTTAATTATAGTGTTTTCTATTTGTAATTAAAAAAAATTCCACACTACATATTAATGCCTCCTGTGGGATGAGAAGAAGAAATAAACATCATGTGCATTTCTTAAATTGCCCCACTTATATTCCTCAGTTATTTCCTGATTCATGGAATAAAACCACAGTAAATGATTAAAATGATATAACCTTTAGAATAATTTTGCCAAAACATAGTAAATAATAATAATAGCAGTGATGATAATGCTACTAATAAATGCTGTACTTTATTTACATCACTCAATTACATTTTTTTCAATTTTAAAATTATTTAGCTATATTTATTGCATAGAGTTAACTTGGTACATTATTTTAATTAATGTGAACTGAATGAATATGTCCAGTTACTCTTTGTCTGGGAAAAGTCAGAGTTATTTTTTTGGTGACAAAACTAATTTGGTGAGTGAGAGGAACATTGCTTTCAGCAGGTTATTTTGTATGTGCTTCTCCTAGGAATAATTCACAGGCAGGATTTATTTATGTATTTGAAATTGCATCTTATTTTTCACCTCAGGTATCTTTGCACAGGTGCCAAGTGTAATACATCAGCAGCTGCCTGCTGATGTTCACAGCCCTAAAATGTTCAGGCTCATGGATGACTGCAGAATCTGCCATGCCACCCAGATTTCCAGCTCATAGAAACTACATGTGCATCTAATTCTAGAAAACATCACTGACTTCTGGGTTCTTTCTTTCTTCATCTAACCATCAAAGGCATGTTATTCAACACTGATGAAACTTATAGGCATAGGCAGAAGGGACAATGGAGGCTATTTGCTCCAGCCCCTTTATTTTATAAATGAGGATACTGAAACTCAGGGAGATTATGTAATTTTTTCAAGGTTACACAAGTAATAAGGATAGAGATATGGTTTAAACTCAGATCCTTTGCTGTCAGAGCTATTGTTTTTTTTTTCCATTGTATCACCACTGTTTCATTATAGTTACTTGTTTATGATTCTCTTTTCTCCTGCTAGGCATTCAGTTCCATTGAGTAGGGACCATGGTTTATTCATCTTCTTTATTCCACAGAGCTATGAATATGCATGCTTGTGCCTTTTCACTGGTCATTTCTCAGGCCTTATCATATTTTCTTCTTATCTGCAGCTCCTGGAATCCTGAGGACTTGAAATCTCAGTTAAAACACCACTGGTTCCTAGTGTTTCACATTCTCTTAAGATTCCTTCATACCTTCAGTGAAGGTATTTTGTGTATATTTAAATATCTACCTGGGCATCTAGTCATCTAGGTGGTTCAATAGGTAGAGTGTCAGACTGATTCAGGAAAACTCATCTTCATGAGTTCAGATCTGTTTCAGACACTTACTAGGCATTTGATCCTTGGCAAAGTTACTTAATGCTTTTTGCCTCAGTTTTCTCATCTGAAAAATGAGCTAGAGAAGAAAATGGTAAGCTGGTCTATCTTTGCTAAGAAAACTTGAAACGGGGACACAGAATGTTGGACACAACTTAAAAAAACAACACCAACAAATAGAGCTGCAAAGTTTTTCAACAATTCTAGAAAAAAATCATTTATTATTTCTGCTTTTCTATATTTGTTTGCAATATTTTTATTCCCTAAGTACATGATGAATCTTTATATATCTACCATGTGCAGCTGAAAAAAAGTATATTTTTATCTCTATTAATTTTTTCCAGATATTTATTAGCTCTAATTTTTCCAATATTTCATTCACTCCCCTTACTTTTTCTTATTTATATTTTTGCCTTAATTTATATAGTTTTGATAAGGGAAGATGGAGGTCCTGCAGTAATATGGTTTTATTATATATTTCCTCCTTAAGTTGCATTAATTTCTTCTTTAAAAATCTGGATGCTATACCATTTGGTGCATATTCATTAAGTATTGATGTTTCTTCATTATTTATTTTGCCTTTTCTTAAGATGTAATTTCCTTCCTTATTTATTTTAATCAAATCTATTTTTTCTTTAGCTTTGTTGGAGAAATTGAACCTAAGGAAAGAGAGCACCCAGTTTTCCTTAAGGAACACAAGTTAGATAATCAATAAGCATTCATTAAGAATCTATTAAGTTCTGTATTATTTTTCATGCTATATAGATGAAGAAGGACAAAAATCAAGTCCATTTTTCTAAAGGAGTCCATAGTTTAATGAGAGATATAACATGAAAATGATTATGTACAAGAGAGATATAGAGAGGATTAATTGGAAATAACCAATGGATATAAAGTTCTCATGTAAATAGCATATTGGGGAAAGGTTCTTATAGATGGTGAGATTTTAATTAGAATCTGAAGGAAATTATGAAAATCAGGAAGAATATACAAGGAGAGAGAGAAATTTAGATGTGTAGAAGACCCAGAAAAAAGGTTCAGAGTTATGAGATGGGATATCTTCTATCAGGAACATCAAGAGAGTCAGATCATTGGATTGAAGAATATATGGAGAAAGTAGGGTTTAAAATATAAGAATACTGAAATAGTATTAGAGTCTAGATTATAAAAGACTTTTAATATAAAATATATTTTATATTTGATCCTTATATATAAGGGAGTCACTATATTTGATTGAATGGGGAAAGGATATGATCAGAAATGCTCTTCAGAGAGATCATTTGATCACTTTGACAACTGAATAGTAGATAGAATAAAATTTTGAAAAATGAGTCAGAGAGACAAACGATCAAAGTCTATCCATGAAATGATGAAGGACTGCACCAAGGTGCAAATGTAAGAGGAAAGAATGAAGTCTATAGTAGATAGGTTACCAAAAAAGTGTCAATCAGGATTAGTGCATCAAAATGAATGTAAAGAATGGATTACTGGAGTTTGAGAAGATTATGGCACCCTTAATAGTAATAGAAATGTTTGAAAGAAAGGAGGATTTTTGAGAAAATATAAGTAATTCAAATTGGGATATATTTAACATATCTATTAAACTTATAATTTGTTTAATAAGCCTAGAGTGCTAGAGATATATTTGGAGGTCATGAAATATATTAGGGTTGGGTAAGAAGTTTGGAGAACCATCAGTATAGAGATGATAATTGAATTCATGGGAGCTCAAGAGATTATGAAATGACTTTGTGGAGAGGGACAAAGTAAGTTTCCAGGAGTGGTGGTGGAAAGGCAAGTACAACTTAGATGTATATAGAGCAAAACAGACTGAGAAGAAGTCAAACAGATCACAGAAGAAACAAGAGAGAGAAGAGTCAGTGGTGAATGTCCTGGAAAGGAATTTAGGTATTAGGAATTAGTTGTTATGGTAAGAGTAAAGAAGAGGATATGGGATAACAGAACAGAGGGAGAAGTGGAATATTGGAACATATTGTTCATGAGTTAACATAAGAGAATTACCATATTTGAACAGTCCAGGTAGGGAGTTGATGACTAGGTCATTATAAATTATTTAAATGATAAAATAAGAGAGTCGGGTGTTTGGTAGAGTGATATGGGTAGACAACAACTGTAGGATTTTTGTTTGAATAATTAGATATTTTAAAATTAATCTCAGGGCAAATAATTGATGGATGAAGAGGGAGACCCATGTGTTAACAGAACATAAAGTATTCTAATTTCCCACATTGACTACTGAGTTGAAGGTAATTAGAGGTCACATAATTCAGGTGAAATGCCCACTCTTTACTAAAAGAAATATGTGTTGAATTGTAGATCTCTTATGAGTAATCAGTAAAGCTATTTTGGGAATGTGGGGAAGTACCATAGGTTTGAATATGAACAAATATTGTCCTTTTGTTTTTTTTTTTCAAAAGGAAGAGAATAGTGAATTCTATAAACTATTACCTAGAATGTTTATTAATATACTGGGAAAATTCAACTATGAATGTTCAAATATTGATATTTGAATAATGAAAAAGAAAATCAGAAAGTTCTGTAAGATAACGTTGAATAACATACAAAAACTGAAAGAATTGGGTGAAATCTATAAATATAATTTATCTGGATCTTGACAAAGTATTTAATAAAGTCTCATGACATTTTAATATTATACTATATAAACATAAATATTAACATGTTTATTATTAGATACAATTTGTTTAATACTTTAAAGTCTGAAAAATGCATTACTAAAGTTATCTTGCTTTATACTCTCAAAATTTATTGAATTACTTCCTATCATTATCCCTATTTAAAGGTGAAAAGATTGTGGCTCAAGAAAGTGAAGTGACTTGTTGAAGATCACACAATTCATAAGTATTGAAATATATTTATTATATATTTTTCAATTAACTAATAATGACTTATTAAGTGCTTTCTCTGTGACAGTTACTCTTCTGAGCACCAGAGAAACAAAGAAAAACAAAAAGCCTGTCTCTTTCCTCAATTTACTTATTTTCCAATCAGCCAGACAACATATGTATAGCAAGTCATATACTTCAGACTTTCAGAGAATGTATCCCCTTTGTTTTTACACACCCTTTATTTTAAAATATGTTCCTTTTCCCACCTGCTTTTCAGTGAAGTTTCTCTCTTCAAAGACTTTATGAATAGAAAATAAACTTAAACAATTCTTGACAATCAACTCACACATAAATTATATCTGTGAAGAAATATCATACTCATCTAATGGTCAACTACAACTATGTGCCTGGAAGAAGCACGGTTAGTATAATTATATCCACTCTTCTGCTTTCTTATGGTATGATTTCTATTAATCTTGATGTAGGTAATATATGTATATATATATATATATATATTTCCTCTTCCTTTTATTTTCTTTTCATCAGGGATTATTTCTATGCTTCTCTGAATTTTTCATATTGGTCTTTGTGGCAGTAGCACAATCCCATTATATTAATGTTACTTCATTATTTTAGCACTTCAGTATTTAAAGGATGTCTATTTGGTCTCCAAATCTTCTTTTGAGATGTTCTAACATTTAGTATGGAGAGATATGGAATGATTAATGAGTAGATTCAGAAAGAAGTTATATAGCCAAAGCACAGAAATGTTGATTTTTTTTTTTTTTGGTTATAACATATATTGTTCTATGGCATTATTTGTGTTCAGTCTTAATCTTTTCAATATTTATATTGGCAATATGGATGAAAATATCAATGATACTCTTCAAATGTTTGGATAGCATTAAGTTTGATAGAAGAACTCATGTGGTAGATGAAAATTCTCCCAAAAGTTTTCAATATGCACGGGATCAAATGGACTGAAGCTATAATAATAAAAATAGCACAAAGGGGAAAATATTTGGGGACATGTGTTTTCCCCAGTGCTTCTTAAATTATAATGTCATGGCAGCTATATGCTTTACCTATATTAATTTTAGGCAATTTACACCTCAGGTATTGAAGCATAATAAAAAACAATGGTGTTTATGGTTTACAGTGTGACATTACTGAGAGAGAGAAAAAATGTAAGAAATGCAACCTAACCTCATGGAGTTCACTTTTTGCTAGAAGTATAAGACATTAATATGGAAACCTAAAATATTTTATGCTATATGAGAGATACTGCATTATAATGAAATGATCACTAGATTTTGGAAGAAGGAACTTGGATTAAACCCTTACTCTACTGCTTACTGCTTTTTTAGTGTGTTTTCAAATCAGTTAAACTCTCTTAGCCTTAGGTATCAGTTTTATATTAGAAAGTTTCAGTAAATGACCCAGAGATTCTAGATCCAATAATATGATCCTAAAATCCTAAATTGATTAAAATGTACAGAATTGCTAAAAGTTTAATCTTCTGTGTTCAAATATATAAAGGGTTTTGAGTTTAGATTGTTAGCATTGAGTGGTTGAGATAAAAGAAGACTTCATGGAATAAGTGGTCTTTCTTTTGTTCCTTAAAGGATAGATACAAGTAAGAGTGTTCTAGCTCAACATGCACCTTTTAAAAATTAATTGTGAGCATCCAGATTTCAGAATAGAAGGAAATTGCAAATTGTGGTTTTGTTAAATGTACTGTTGATTGCTTAGAACTAATATAGCCATAGAGAAATATTAATAATACAAAATAAAATGAAAAGTACATTGTGTGATTTTCCCCCCAGAAGTTTGTTTTTAAATGTTTACAAGAATAGCACTAGTATGAGTTGGCAAAATTTGGAATTCAGCTTAGTACACTGTTAGGACAAACAAACACATACACAAACAAAAATATTGAAGGTCAATGGAAATGAAAGCCATGGCAATACAGACAAGTGGTCACCACCAGATTGATTTGACTTTATATATGCTTTCATCTAAGAACTGGAAATTCCTAAAATAACCATACCAATTTTTCTTAGCATAAAGCCAGAAATACCTAGCCTGAAGAGTTGCTGAAAATTATCTATATCTATATCCATCTCTCTCTCTCTCTTTGGATCTCTCCATCTACATATCTAGGTATTTATACATCTATCTACCTATTGGTCTGTCTATCTGTATGTCTGTCTGTCTGTCTATCTATCTATCTATTTATCTATCTATCTATTTAATACATATAATTGGAGAATGGGTTAGTGTGTGTGAAAGGGTGAAACTTATTCTTTAAATGAGAAACCTTCATTAGCTTCCACTATCCCAATCTAGATAATTCTTAAATATAGACCCTGGAAATTAGGGAAACTGCATGGTTATGTTCCTTTATATGGGTAGAATTCTTTTTAATGGAAAGTGATAACATTATTAGGGAGATTTTAACATTTCAGAAAATAATGTGATGAATGATACATGAGTGATATCATGCAATATTCCTATCATAGGACTAGTTTTCATTGTTCAATTTTTCAGGTTATTCAGGAGTAACTGGAAGAAAATGAATTGTTTGGACAAGATGATCACTGAAGTTCTTTTAAAATCTGAATTTCTGGGAGATTTCAAAATTTATAGATATTATATCAGTAGTAGGAGGAGCAAATACTCTTCGTTTAAATATTTTAAGAACACATTATTCTAAATAAAGACACTCAAAATGAGAGACAACAAATGGGAAGAGTTATAGGGACAATGCCAATTTGCAGTATCTCAAACTGAATGGACTGCCTTGGAAATTCTAAGTTCACTGTAATTACACATTTTAATAGTATGAATCCATAATTATTTAAACTATTGTCCTAAGATTCAAGGTTTGTATAGAGGTTGGTGCCTCTGCTTCAGATCTCCCCATTCCAATTCATCCTATAGTCAATTGACAATGATCTTTCTGAGTGATTGATCTGATAAAATCATTCTTCTAATAAATAAACTCTAATTGCTCCCTATTACTTTGGGGATAAAATATAAAATCCATTTTTTGACTTTTAAAAACTTTTGTAACTTATGTCCCCATATTTCTACTATTCTTTCACCTTATTACTATGAATATGCTTCGGGATCATACAAGGTCACTGGCCTCTCTCTTTTTTCTATCAGGAAATACTCTATCTATTGATTTTAGATCTTATCATTTATTTTCTGACAATCAAGAAATATGATTCCTTCTCTACTTAACTCTTCTTTCTATATCTTGTATCTTTCTATTCCCTTTCAAATATCAGCTCAAGTATCATCTTCTAGCCATTGTTCATTGCCCTTTTTAGTTTTAGTGCCTCAATTCTTAGATTATCTTAAAATTTCTCTGGAAATATCTTTTGTGTGTGTATATATGTGTATGTACATTTTGTGTCTTTTGTTTCTTCAATGAGTTGTGTGTGGTACAGGAGTGTGGGGTACTGGAGATTTAGGATTATTTAAATGTACCTTTTGTTTTGCTTTTGTGTGTTTGCACATGTGTGTGAATGTGTGTGTGTATGAGAGGGGTTCCCTGGAATTTAGCACAGTCATTAGCATTTACTTATGTGATTTCATTTCATTTCTAGATCATGTATCCATTTTGAGCCTATCTTAATGAATGGTGTAATATATTGGTCTAGGTTCAAACTAATTTCCGATTGTCCCAACAATTTTTAATAAATAGTGATTTCCATACAAAATACCTAGATCTAGCCTTTTGTGAAATACAAGGTAGCTATAAATTTTTTGTCACTGTTTGTTGTATGATTCCTGTTCCATTGATCTATCTTTCTATTTCTTAGCCAGTACTAGATAGTTTTCATAATTATTGCTTTATAATACAATTTAAAATCAGTCTGATTCTAAAAATCCCTCTCTTATCTTGTCCTAAGTCCCTATTTTATCCCATCACCTTTACTCCATATTTCTTGATTTGTATTCCCTTTCCTTATCCCTTTCTCCTCTTTTATTTTAATCTATTAATCATTCTTGTATTCACTTAACCTCTTCAGGAAGTCAGTCCCTCCCTTACCCTGTTTTCATTATATTCTACTTGCCATCAAATCTTCTATCTATTGTTGAGAGTTAAATTGGGGTGGTGGTGCGGGACTTTGATCAAAAGCCAGTGTGCCATTTATTAAATGCAAAACACTTAGTTTATTATTAGAAAATATGAATAGGAAATAGAAAAGAGGAAAGTGAGAGTAATCTTATAATAGCTTGTAACTATACCCAAGATCCCAATCCTAACTACATTTTTCTAGAAAACCTTACATCTGTCTGCCTCAGAGGGCAGTATCTTCTTCTATGCTGAAGCTCTCACTACTCTGATGATCTAGTAATATAACCACTATCTATCTACCTATCTACCCAAATTATCAATGATCAATATGGCTGATGAGGTCTAAATTTCCATCTTCCAAGGATACAATGAAGCCAACTGAGTTACTCAGAAGCACATAGAAAGCTCATGTAGGCAAAGGTGATAACTAATGCTACGTAGATACAAAAGCATTGGGGACAGAAAAAAATAGGAAGTTTCAGGTGATTGAAAACTCATATTGAGTTAATAGGCAATATGACAGTGAAATTTATTATTTCAATTAACTTTTCATTAAAAACTAAGAATTGAGCTCAATGTAGACACCTTTGCTCTGGGTTCCTCATAGATTAGACCACTTAATTTGTATTTTATTTTATTTTGAAAAACACTATTAAGGGACATTGATATGCAAGGGAATGCCTAAAGGAAAGTAATCAAGGTACTGAACAATCTTGAATACATGCCAAATAAGGACTACCAGGAAGGACTTATAATTTTTAACCTAGAAAATGATCAAGAAGGACTTAAAATTTTTAACCTTGAAAAAAAAGTGTATGTATATGTATGTGTGTGTATATATATGTATGCATATATATATATGTATATATATATATATATTACAGACAAAAGAGTGGTTGCCATAAACTGTGACTGCAAAAATATGGTTTCAAGACAGTGTCTTGAGTTAAATCAAAAATAAGTGGTTACCATGGGAAAAAATCCCAAATATGAAATACCCAGGTCAGGTGGGTTTCATGGAGATTTTAATTAATAAGAATGAAGGAATTAAAGAAAGAGAGAGAGAGACAGAGTAAGAGGAAATAATAGGAAAGCTAGGGCCTAGGCCAATGGCCTAGACCTTTCTTTTAAGAGAGAAAACTAAGTCAGTCTTTAATAACTCACCACAAGATTTTGTCCAAGCAAAATTCTAGTGTTCAGAGAGATCCTTCACTTTTGCTCCTGAGCTCAACTGAGTTCAGCCACCGAGAGACTCCAATTCAACTTCCTAAGCTGAACTCAGTTCAGAGGCCTCTGACCTTTTAAAGAGAAATTTCTCCTATGTAACCTCCCCTAAATTTTCACATCTACCAATCACAGTAGACGTTTTCCAAAGGACTGACCATTCTTAATTCACATCTTCTTTTCACCTTCTCTGGGTAGACTAAAACTTCTGAGTATTTCACACCTCTTTGCTAAGGTTGTCCCTTGCAAGTTGTCTGAACTTTTAGTGATTAATTTGACCTTCATAGGTACTTAGCACCCTTTTGTATTAGATCTAAAAATAGACCTACCTTAAGGGCTTTTCCCTCCCTATAAGTATGAGTTAAGTACTCTTTCATTGTTCAGTAAGGAGTTTACAACTTTATCTTCCCCTTAATGTATGCCTAAATATGAGTGGAGTAAGGTTAAGTTCTCAATATATTCCTGATCAAGTACCTCTATTGTTTAAATGGGAATAGCCTTAACCAAATGTTTTAAGGTAATGTTCCAAAGTAGATTCTGAGAAAATTTAAGATTCACAATATATATGCATGTATATACCTATAGTTATACACATATATGTATATCTACATATTTGAATATCTATATATAAATATAGGTATATGTGTGTTTTTAAATGTGTGTATTCACTGAGAGGTGAGGAAGCCTTTACAGTTGTCATCTAAACAATAAATAGCTGGAAAGGTAATTAGACCTCTTCTTCTTAGCTTCAGAGGGCAAAACCAGGAACAATGAATATGTTATAATAAGAAAAATTAAACCTAATATTATAAAATACCTCCTTATTATTCAAGTTATCTGAAAGTAGTATGTACTGTTTTAGTAAAAGAAAAAATCCATTTCCTTGGATGTCTATAAATTAAAAACTTTAAGCAAGCACATCTTTTTTGTATTCATAGATGGAGATCTTGTTCAGGTATGGCTTGGTTTAGATGTTTTCTGAGGTCTATTCTAAATTTAAGATTATAAGATCCTGTGAGCGGGAGAGAAGGAAGATTTTGAGCATCAGCAATATCTTACAATTCTCTAGACCTGTGGCAGTTCTGTTTTAGAAGCTTTTTCAGGTTGGCATCAGAAGTTAGGTTAAAAATATGACCATGGAAGTTTGAGTAGGATTCAGGAGGCCAACTTGAAGGCTACTTGTTACTTGAAATCTTTGTTGCTTTTTTGATGGAAGTATCTCTGGCCCAACTGCTTTTATTTTTTCTTGGCCTACCTATGAAAGATGGCATACAAGTCATCCAAGGAAGTAAATATATTAGGCATGTTGGCATAATAGAAATAAAACTGATCTTGGAGTCAGAGGACCTGAGTTCACACATCCTTCTCAAGATGTTTTGCCATTTATGTGATATGAGGCAAATTAGCCAACTTTCTAGCCTAATTTTCACCAACTTCTTCCTCTATACAATGACTAGCTTAAGTGTGATGATCAATGATATTTCTTTCAAATTCAAGGTATCAGACTCAAGCATTATCCAATAAGCTAATTGACTATAAAATGAAGGGAATGAATTTTTCTGTGATGCTATGAATAGTATGAGCATATCATTCAGTATATATACATACATAAAATTCAGACTGTTTCCCATGGAATGAAATCATGTATAATGTCCCTTAATATGTCCCACTGAAGATACACAGAGAGAGACTTTATTTCTGTATCCTCTGTCACAAGCCATATCTTGGAAGGGAAAGGATACAAAAAGGAATGGATGAAGGAATACTGTATAATATTAGACTCATTCTACATGATAGACCTTAGGGAAAGTGATCAACAAACAATAACTGACTTTAATAAATTGTCAATCCCAGCATACGACAATGGAAGAAGAGAGCCCAAAGATTTAATGTGACAGGTCATATTAGGAGTAAATCATAGAGGTGGGATGTAAACATAGGTTCTAGACCTTAAAAAGCTCTTTCCAACATGTCAGGCTATCCAATCTCTCTTGTATGAGAGGGGAAATGCAAACAAACAAAAACCAAACTATGATTGTTTGAGAAAAAGTAATTTCAATAAAGCCACGTGAGTTGTAAGTAGTGAAGTCAAGATTCAAAACCAAACTTCAGATTCAGAAGGCAGTATCTTTTCTGCATTGGTATTCTGTTTCAAAAGGGAAAAAAATAATTCAAATCTTAGTGATACACAAATTTAATTTAGGAATGTCTTGGCTTCCCCTGTATGTTGGGTACCCCAGTGCTGTTTTATGCTATGAACTGCTTGAAAAAAGACACAAGCATTATAAGATATTTGTAATGATATCACTGACAAAGGGTCCCTGATAACTACTTATCATCTTCTAAGCACTTACTCATTTTGTCTATTGTTGATTCAATAACTTTTAAGAAGCTTGCCATGATTATTCTTCTTCACACAAAAAATATTCTTCTGAAGTTTTGCTTAGACTCTAATAAAAGGAGCATTGTTTAAAGAAATTAATCAAGGAATCACTATTTTTTTATTTTTGGCAGAGGATAGCCACTTTCTAATTTCTTTCATAATCACTACATTGAATATTCTTTATCAGTCAGAAAATGAGGGAAACAAAAAACAAACATGACATATTGTAGTTTTTACAGAAAGTAATCTTCAATAATCTTAATGTAGAGATCACCTACCTAACCCAAAAGTCATTTAGATTTGTAATATGGGTCCTACTAAAAGAAGAGGCTCATTCTTATCTTGAAGTACTTAAATATTAGTCATTGTATTGGTTTAACTTCCCATCTCAAACTTTAGAAATAGTACATAAAAATATTGCACTCCCTCAACTGATGGAAATTTGCACAATGACTCCAAAATTAAACTTAGCTCTCAGCTTCAATGATCCTTTCTAACAATGTCTAAGGATTTTGTTTTGACTGTCTGTCAAGCAAGTATGTTTCAAGAAAAGGAATGTTAGACCTCACCAAGGACAGAAATTTGACACATATCACAAATTCCTCTCCCTGCCTAAGAAAGGACAGTTCAACACTTGTCTGAGCATCTAATTCATAGGGAAAATGTAATAAAGTCACATTAGTAGTCCTGTGTCAAAACCACCATGGCAAAGTCTGACTATTAGAATGTCCCTTACATTTATTATTATTCTTTCAAGAAGTAAGTACCTATGTGACCAGTAGGAATTACCCTTTGAAATTTCATTGTCATTTAACTTGCTTCCTACCTCCTGCAGGACATGTGTTGTACACCTTCCTCACTGTAATTACTGTCAGAAAAAATTTGGGAAATGAAAGGACTGAAAAGCTTCTAGTAAACATCCAATAATTATATATTTTTAAAATTTTTTTATAAAAACCCTTAACCTTCCGTCTTGAAGTCAATACTGTGTATTGGCTCCAAGGCAGAAGAGTGGTAAGGGCTAGGCAATGGGGGTCAAGTGACTTGCCCAGGGTCACACAGCTGGGAAGTGTCTGAGGCCAGATTTGAACCTAGGACCTCCCATCTCTAGGCCTGGCTCTCAATCCACTAAACTACCCAGCTGCCCCCAAATATTTTTTTTTTGTATTCGTTTTTTGAAAACCCTTACCTTCCATCTTGGAGTCAATACTGTATAAGAGTGGCAAGGGCTAGGCAATGGGGGTTAAGTGATTTGCCCAGGGTCACACAGCTGGGAAGTGTCTGAGGCCAAATTTGAACCTAGGACCTCCTGTCTCTAGGCCTGGCTCTCAATCCACTGAGCTACCCAGCTGCCGCCAATAATTATATTCTTAACAATATCTACAAGTTGTGAAAACATCACAGTAAAGAGTATAATTTTACTTTCTTAGGAAAAGCCACACATATTGTGGTATTCTTATGAAAGAAAAATGAATTCTGACATCTGCCTGTTCTTAAAATCTGGTCAAATCTCTGAATCAGTTGCCTAACATACATTAGGAATCATAAAATTGTTTCCCAGAATAATTTCTCAGAAGCTTCCCAGAAAATTAATGAAATGCAGAGTTTTGGTGGCATTCTAAGAACATTGTGGAAAATGGGAGTAGGAAGAGTCCCAAAACATTATTAATGTAGCAATCAAGTATAGATTCTGTGAATAGTGTCAATATCACACTCTCAACTCAAATTCTTTGGGAATTGAATGAATAATCCTGGATAATAATCCACCAACTAGCCTTGAATGCCTCTTAAGATTTTCTGAATCTAGGTAATCCTTAGTCATACTTAATTTTAATTTTCCTCTCCTGCTATCCCTTTCACCAAATATCTTAATGTCAGTGTTGTCCATGTTGCTTCTTCTTCCTCAATTTCTCCACTCACACCCATTTTCACCAATTTTTCAGGGAATATAGTAAAAATATTGTCATCACAACTATAAAAAATGTGTCAATCTACTTCTCAATGACTTCACTCACTGTCAATGTGTAAGGGCTGGTGAAAGAATTCAATTTAGCCTCAAAATACCTCAATTAGTAAATCTATTAATCAAAGATCTTTGGAAAAAAATCACTTTGGTTCTTATTGGTTTTTATTGGTTCTTATCCATCTACTTAGATCGGGGATCATTTCAAAGGCCAGATAAAATACTACTTGCCAGTAAAACCTGAGGAGGAGCAGCTTGGCAGGGAGCTGAAGAGGTACTAGCTGATTCTTAACCCACTCTCCCTTGGCCAGAATAAGACCTTGTGACCTTATCAAAGTAAAATTAATTTTGGAATTCAGGAGAGAAGGGAGAGAAGAGGATAGTGACAGAGAAAATACTGCAAAAAATAGATGGATAGATTTATTGACAGACATATACAAATAGAACTAGAAATATATTTATAGATATGTGCCCTCCTATGCTGCAGTTTAGTTTTTCTCCTAAAAGCAGAAAGAGGAGAGAAAGCAAGAGATAGACAGACAGAGACAAAGAGACAGTCAGAGACAGAGACAGAGAGAAATAGATAGAGAAAATAAAGAAAACATTGATTCCCTTGTAATCCATGTGTTGTGAGGTTTAGTGCATGATATTTCAGACTCATTTCTCCACTAAAACATCTTTGCTGTTTCTGCTTTCACTAATATCTTCCTGTTTACATTTATAAAGAAGTTCCATGATGATTTTTTGGTGCTCTTGATTTTGGGGGGTTTTGTTGTAAATCTCATGTGTACATTTATTTTAATTAAAAGTGAAAGTAATTTCTACAAATTCTATCTGTATCAATATGGTTAGAAAAAGAGAATAAATGAATTAGAATAAGCAATGAGAATCAACACTATTATTCTTAGCCAATGATGTGATGGAATATATTGAAAATCCCCCCAAAACTAATAACATGAATTAACAACTTTACCAAAGTTGCATGATGCAAAATAAACCCACATAAATCATCAATATTACTACTTGCCACCATCAAAGGTCAGCAGAGAAAGAAAAGGAAATTTCATTTCCCATAACTGTAAACAATATAAAACACCCATGTAGTGTGTTTTCATAGCAAACAATTTATTCAAATCTATCCGTCTTTGTGATAATCCATCATATAACTTTTTATTAAATAGTCATATTTTTTTCATTGAAGGTGAATCTCAAGTTTTCTGGGCATTTTATATTGGACTGTATCTTCAAATTCTTTGCTGCTCAAAATATATTTGTCGATTCCTTCCTGTGACTGAAGAGGGTGCAGGGTGATCATGTGCTAGACAAATGTCTTTTTTTAATTTAAGGTGTTATTTTCTCTCATGTCACTTGTAGAATTTCTTTTCTATCATTGAGATTGAATTCCTTCCATGAACTTTTAGATCTTCCTTTTCCATTTGGTCTCCTTTTCATGGAACTTTTTCTTCATTGGATTTTTTTGCCTCCATCTACAGTAGATAAATTCTGGTTTCTAAGAGATTCTTTTCTTCATTGGGTACATGCACCTCTTTTTTTCTAGTTGCCTGATTCTGCTTTTTAAGCTGTAATTTTCTTTTTGGATTATTCATTTCTTTTTTTTTATTTTTCTTCAACCTGCCTTATTTGACTTTTGAATTCCTTTTTTAATTCTTCCAGCATTTGAGACCAATTTCAATTTTTCTTTGAAGTTTTGCATGTGGTTGCTTGGAACTCACTGTCCCCCTCTTGATTCTGTGTTTTGTTCATTGTTAACATAAAAATTTTTGATGGTTAAGAATTTATTTTGTTGTTTGCTGATTTTCCCAGCCTTTTTTGTTTCTCATTGTGGACTGGAAATTCAGAAAGGTAATCATTCTTTCTCCTCTGCTATTGGCTTACAGGGCTCTGCACAGTGAGCTATTTTGCCCTGTGCCTAGGTCTTCACAGTAGCAGTGTAGGTTTGAAAGGGCCCAGCACTATGGACTTCTGGGCCTTACTGTGGTCTGGTTCAAGGGCCCGAAACTTGAAGGATTAAGTCTAAGGTGTTCTTTTGTTGGTGTAACCTGGATCTTGGTATCCTGAAGTTGGCATACGCACAAGGTTCAGAATATGGCAGGGTAGGTGAAACAGAGGTGGTAGGCCAACACTGCTCTGTATGCAGTTTTACTTCTGGTTCCCCATTATCTCATGAAAATCATCTCTCTCTGGCTACCTTTAAAGTTGTGTTCAGCAGGAGATCCCCCTAATTCCATCTTGCTGTTACTTTTTGACCCCTGATATTTTCAGGTGCTTTTAAAAGATTGGTTTGGAAGATTGTCAGAGCAGTTTCAGCTTTCGCTTCTACTAATCTGACATCTTGGCCCAACTCCTCCAGCATGGTGTGCTTTTTGTCATCGAAATGATGAAATTTAACTAGTATTTGCTTTGCAGTTTTCAGTTTAGATGTTTTTCTTTATTTGTTAGTTCTTTAAACTGTCATTTTTAAAAGTATTTAATAGTTATAGGCAGGGGACTTTCAG